>NC_080696.1:2196668-2496668 GCF_030445035.2 Dasypus novemcinctus | reverse complement strand
GGTCTGTGGGGGGGAGGTCCTGGCTGCTGCAGGGTTAGTACAGTAGGGACAAGGGAAGGCGTAAACTAAGCCTGCAGCTGCGGCTGCCACACGGTCACTGTGACATGACGCCAGCAGGCAGCAGGCAAAGGGAGGCATCTACTGTCAGGGGGAACGAGCCCGGATCACCAGAGAAGAGAGTTACTGCTCTGCAACAGGGCAGGGAAGAGCAGACCCAGAGCTTGGGGGACTCACCGAGTGGCCGCTGGGTGCTTCCATAACCAGCAACAGCTGATGTGGCAACTGTGGTAACCACTGACTGAGAAAGGCACGTGGGGACTTGGCCGTTGACGAGGGCTGCATTGCCCCATTAAGCAAGGAACCATGGCCAGGAGTCCTGCCCCAGGCTGAGGAGTGGCAGAGAGCAACGACAGCCTTGGATGCACTGCGGCTGACTGTACCTGGTCCAGGGATCCCTACTGTTTTCTTCTACTTTTACAGCTTCAGTGCTTACACTGAGGACTATTATGAGTTTTGAATTATTTTTTGTATGTGGGAATATTTAATATTGCTAACTGAACCTATTTTCTATTTCTTCTTGAGTCAGTTTTGATAATCTATGTCATGCAAAGAAACTGTCCTTTTAATCTGACTTGTCCAATTTGTTGATATAAATTTGTCCATAATACTTCTTTATAATGTCAGCAATTATGAATTCTTTCATTTCTAATTTTATTAAATTGTCTTGTTTTTTTTTGTGATTTTTTCTTTGACCTATGGGTTATTTAGACGTGCATTATTTATTTTCTAAATATTTATGGACTTTCCAAATTTCCTTTTTTCATTTCTAAAGTAGATTCACTGTAGACACAGAGTACCTTTCAAGTTGTTAAATTTGTTGAGAGTTATCTTACGGCCTGGTACATGGTCTACCGGGGAGGATGTTCCATGTGCACCTGAGAACACATATTCTGCGACGGCAGGGCAGCATTCCACACAAGTCAGTGAGGTCTAGGTGACCGATGATGTCATTTAGTCATATATCCTTGCTAATCTTCTATTTAGTGGTTTTATCAATTACTGAGAGTAGCAAATTGAATCTACACCTATAATTGTTGAATTGGCTATTTCTCCTATCAATTCTGTCAGTTTTGCTTATTTCGTGGCTCTTTTGTTAAGTGATAAACATTATCATTGTATATATTCCTGATGCACTGACCCTTTTATCATTTTCAGATGTTCTTCCAGTAATACGTCTTTTCTTAAAGTCTACTTTGTTTTTTTGTTTTTGTTTTTTTAAAGATTTATTATTTATTTCTCTCCCCTTCCCTGCCCCCCAGTCGTCTGTTCTGTGTGTTCACCCGCTGCGCATTACTCTCTTGTCTGCATCTGTTGTTATCAGTGGCACTGAGAATCCGTGTCTTTGTTGCATCATCCTGCTGCGTCAACTCTCTGTGTGTGCGGCACCACTCCTGGGCAGGCTGCACTTTCTTTGCCGTTTGGTGGCTCTCTCTACAGGGTGCACTCCTTGCGCGTGGAGCTCCCCTATGTGGGGGAGACCCCATGCGTGGCACGGCACTCCTTGCACACATCAGCACTGTGCATGGGCCAGCTCCACACAGGTCAAGGAGGCCCGGGGCTTGAACCACAGACCTCCCATGTGGTAGACGGACGCCCTAACCACTGGGCCAAGTCCGCCTCCCTTAAAGTCTACTTTGTGTGCTATTAATGTGGCCGCTTCACCTCCTGTGTGGTTTGTACCCGTTGCTTCTTCAAGTATTTCTCCAGCTCCCTTTGGTGCCTTTCCTTCCAGGACTCCCACTGCATATATGCTGGCATACCTGGTGCTACTGCAGGCCTCTGGGACTCTGTTCATTTTTCCTCAGCCATTTTTCTGTTTTTCAGATCTGGCTCTCTTTAAAAAAAAAACCCTGCACTCTTATTGAGAATCCCTATTTGATTCCCTGTTGTCACACGATTTTTAAATTCTTTACACAAGGTTTCCTTTAGTCTCTGAACATATTTATAACTGCTTTGAAATTTTTCTCTGCTAAATTTCAGAGGACTGTCAGAGACAAGTCCTAGCAACTCCATTTTTTCCCTGCATATAGGTCACACTTTCCTGTTTCTTTGCATGTTTTGTAATCCTTTATTGAAAACTGAACATTTTCGATACTATACTGTAGGAACTCTGGATTCTGATAACTTCCCTTTGCTATTTTTTTGTTTCTTTATTTAATAAATATATACAAGGATGAAAATTTTCATTTGAAAATTGCATTGTCACATCCCACAGATCTGATAATACATAGTGCTACTTTTAATTCTATTTTTAATTAGTTTATCATTCCTGTTTTCATTTATTTTTTATCCCAAGATATATTTAATAGTAAGTGGGGGCTCCTTCCCTGCCGCTGTGAAGGTGACTGAAGGCAGGGGCTCAGGTACTTTGGAGATTCGGCTCCAGCCTAACCCATGCCACGGCGGAGGAAGGCACTGTTGCTGGAAGATGTGATGACATCAAATGCTGCTTTACGAGACAAGCTGAAGACCGGCCCATCCATGGCGGCCCAGCAGCGAGCTGGCCAAGCCCATCTTTGTGTGCCTGCACCTAACAGTGATGACCCTGTATGTCAGGCTGGTGGGGGCCTTTTGTGCTGACACCAATCAACCGAACCAGGCTGACGACCACAAGAGATGAGGGCGCTGGGCTGGCCTCTGTAAAACCGGCAGGGCAAATCCCGCGAGGCGGGTGTGTGCAGCTGCGTGGTCGTTCAGCACTACAGCAAAGAATCTCAGGCCAAGGGTGTCACTGAAGAATATTTCAAATGCAAGAAATGAATAAAGAACTTTGCTTTTAAAAAAAAGTATATATGGTTCCTATACTTTTTGTTAATTTTACTTACTTTGCTTCATAATCAGTAAACATAACCTAAGATTTCCCTTACAGCTTTATATGAAGTCCAATTTTTAGATATTTTCTGTATATTTGCAAATAATTTGTAGTCCCTGCTGGGTTCACAATTCTATATGTAATGTATTTTATTCCATTAGGTTAACTGTCATTTAAATCCTCTATATTCCTATTTATTATCTATTTTGTTTGTCTATTTTGATATCTGTTTATATATATATATCAAAAAGAAAATAAAGTCCTTCCAGAAAACACATTTTTGCACAAATAAGTGTTAACACTAAAGAATGAGAGATGACAAGATGCTCTGTGCTCTCAGGAAGGTAATGTTTAGGGAGAAAACAGAACTGAAGTAAGAATTCCTTACTGTGGTAAATGCCGTGGGAATATCTGCCCTGGTCTGGTCTTGACGTGCATACGCTCCAAGAGGCCTGCTGTATACATGAATACTGTTTTAAGCTACTTCAGCTGTGGGTGCGTCAAGCCCCTGCCATACCGCTCATCTGAGAGCCTTTAAGGGAATCTCCAGGGACCTGAAGGCACATTCTACTCCTTACTGCAGCCTCAGCACCTGGCTCCAGGGAGCAGCTACGTGCAAAAGCAGTTTTTGAAACAAGTGGAAGTGGGTGCATCAGCGTCCAGCCTGCCAGCAGGTCCACCAGTGCCCACTCCTTTACCGCCCTCCCCTGCCACTGGGCGTGTGATCTGGCCTACCAGGAGGCCTGGCCTGCAAGGAGAGAACAAGGGAAGCCCTAAGGACCTGGCTGCCATGTTGGACTTGACACTCTGTTTTATATATTGATTCCTAACAAGGTGGTGAAAACTCAGTCTCTAATCTACATCCTAACATGGTGGCCCCAACCACGTACTGGTAAATGAACATAAACAAGGAAGCCAGAGAAGCCTATCTCTATATGCTCCACTGACATCTGCTGTAGACATAGCAACTTAAACCACAACCACAACTAGAAAAGGTTAAAATAGTGGTCACATGGTGGTAAATCAACAGAACATATACACATCAAGTTAGGGGACTTCCACGGATCATTGCTACATTTTTATTACACTTAACATTCTCAAACCAGGGCAAAGAAAACAATGAGTTTTACAGAACTGCTATGCTCTAGACAAATAAGAATTACAAAAATACTTACAATAACATGTTCCTTTGAGAGGGTTTCCCTGATACCGATTTTCTACCTCACATCTAGGGGGAAAAACAAAGAAGACAGACTTTCTATGGTGTTTTTTAAAAACATCTACATTCATTTTAAAGTTAAACAGATCCTTTTGTATAGATTATAGTAGTTGCTGAGTGAGTCTAATTGCACTCTTAACTATTGCCCAGATAAGGTGGACCATGAATGAGTCTACACTAATTACCAATAATTACCAATGCTGACTGTATACAGGCCATGCAGCCAAGGACATAAAGACAGCGATCAACAGCTGCCAAAGCAACGAGAGAAACCCAAACGTCATAAATCTACACCATTATAAGGGAAAACACATTTTCATTTCATCTGGCCTAAACAGTCCTCCAAAAGTGCAGTTAAAATATTTCTCAAATATTCATTTCAGACTTCTTTCCCATTTTATCTTTATAGGATAAATTGATCCTGTTCTTCAAAAACAAGTGAGAAAAGGCTAAACACCAAGAATCACCTTTAAAAAAACAACAAAAAACAAACACTTGAACAGGGTACACCAGGCTGGAGGAAAAAACCTTGAGCCAAGAAGAATCACGAATTTTCCCACAGATACTAAACACCAGCAAAACCTCTTCTCCCCTCTCACACAGTCACGTGGGTGGGCACTACGGCGAGGACAAAGGATAAAGGGAAAGGTTTTGGCAATTTCGGAACTCTGTCATTCATACCCTTATCTTTGGGGAAAGGAGGGGAAAGCTTGGGTTAAGAACTTTTCCTTGATGAGATGATACAAGGATATTCTGTCCTAATTGGGTGATTATTAGCACTTGCTTAAATCTAAAATCTCTCCAACGGAAGTCTTTTACCAGACCTACACTTCATCTCTTTATTGTATATTCTGAGAGCAACAGGGATTAATTTTATCACTTTTTTTTCTCTCTAAAGGAAGCTAGATGCAAATGTTATCTTTGATTAGACATTCTCCAGGCACTGACTTTAGGGCAGCATGAAGCCAGTAACTATTTATGTTGGTGTAAACTACACAATGTAGAAAGAGCAATTCCCTCCTCACCATTGCTATTAATGTCTAAATCACTAGTAGTGACATTACTGCTACATTAGCAAAAGAAAGTTTGGCAATGGTGTGTCTATTTGTATCCACTCTGTGTTTCAGCAGCACTGAACAGTTTTTTCTCTCAAGTTTCTTCTTGAGAGAATAAGTAACACGAACACATGTACTCTGTGAGTCAAGACAGATGTCTATTAATTAAGGAACAATCCCTCTCATTTTAATTTACCAGGGCACTAAAAACAATAACTACTGGTAGGTGGGGAAACTGAGGCTCAGCACAGGGAAGCAATCTGCCTCAAGAGCACCCTGGCAAGTGGAGGCAGAGCCAGGGCTGGAAGCCGCTGCAGAGGCTGCGCCTGTGTCCTCCAGCCTGCCGCCTCCCTGGGGAGGACTGCAGACCTTGCCTGAGGAGCCACGTGTCACCCAGGACAGTCCCTGGGGGAGGGAGGGGCCAGCAGGGGTATGGCCCCGCTTCATCAAGGACAGTCCCTGGGCAGGGGGAACGGGGCGGTGGGGGGGCTGCTTCACCCAGGACAGTCCCTGGGCCGGTGGGGGGGGCAGGCTGAAGAGCGCTGAGGCGAGGGGCTCAGGCCCCGGCAAGGCAGCCCGGGTGTGGAGGAGCAGCGGCCCCCGGCACACGGCTCTTCCGTCTCTCCCTGGGGAAACACGTGGCAGAAACCGAGCAGCTGCTGAGCTACACGAGTAACCCAAATCAGCAACCCAGGAAACGTCAGTACCATTTACAGAAACATGAGATAAAGAGCGATTTGCTGCTAACCTAATGACCTCCTCATTGGGAGGCTGGACAAATTAGACATTTCTGAAGGGGAAAGGGCAACATTTCAAATCAGTCGGCCGAGAGGTGGCTCAGAGCCGGGCTGGGTGTGCGTACTCACAGCTGGCACTCGTCTCCCTTGACGCCCTTGGTGGTGCAGAAGCACTTGCCCGTGTTGGCGTTGCACAGCGACGCGTGCCCGTTGCACTTGCATGCTGGAGAGGGGAGAGACACGAGTCACAGCCGGCCCAGAGAGCACGACGACCAAGTAACTTCCTCTGAGGCCGGCTCGGCAGCAAAGACAGATGAAGAGACCCACTTTTCTCAGCTAATAATGTGAGTCAGGTAACGCTGAGGTGACATTAAGGGAACCAAGGTCAGACCAGAGGAAAGAGAACTCTGAGCCCGCCCCGCTGAGGTCGTGCTGGCTACGTGGTCTTGGGAAGACCCGGCTTGTTGTCTTTACCTCACTCAGTAACCCCTGAGGCAGCATCTGGGTGCTGGGTGCCGGTGTGGACCCAGCGCCCACCCCACGAGAGGCTCTGGGGCGACTGCCCGCTGCCTTCTCCTCCCAGGGACCACACACACTCCAAACAAGCGGTGGAATTCCAGCGGCCCTTGAGGACGCACCGCCCGGCCTGCCTTCTCCTTCGCCCTCACAGGAGAGCACCCCTGACTCCCTCCTCCTGGCGTCTCAACACCGGCCACGCCTTTTTCCACATAAAAATAAGTGAGAGTTATCTCATGTAAGTAATCTTACATTCTGGTTAAAATGAGTGAAAATTTTTTTGCTTAAAACCTTTTCATTTTATCCTCTTTCTCTGTGACTAAATTAAAGGCAGTGAGCTGGGGATAAGTGTGCTTTCAAAATAAATTGGGTGGGGGAAAAATAACCAAAGGAATCCGATGAAAACGGAATCCTGCGGCAGTTCAGAGGCCAGTGCTGGAGTACACCGCGTGCATTCAACCGCCTGCTCCGCGGGCAGGAGTACGGTGCAGAACGCTGGTGGCGAGGGAGGCCGAGGCCCCTCTCACGCCCCTGCGGTCTGGGCTGCTGCACTTTCTGCTTGTGCTTCACCCACATGACGGGGAGGACAACGGGATCCACCGCACAGGCTTCTGTGGGGATTAAACGAGGTATATGCACACAGAAAGCACGCACGGTGTCTCAGGTACTGTCCTTAGTTGAGGACTACACAGTTCTAAGAGGAGGAGAGTAGAGGCTTGTGCCGCTCGTGGCATTTTAAAGCCATTCTCTCTATGGACTGGAACTCTGGTGTGGCTTTTCTAGACAGCAGCTGCAGATACAGGGCCGAGGGCTCCTGGAGGCCCCAGGACGTGGCTCCCCACTCGGGCGCCTCTTCCTGTGACCCGAGGCAGGTCCTGTGCAGGGGTGATGAAGCACCCACGTCTTGGAGACTGTCAGCACAATGTCTTGCACGTATTTACCTTTCAAACACGAGAGGTGCTCTATCGCTGTCTAATAGATGAAGCCCATTTCTCAAGGAACAGGAAAATATATTTACTGAATACGCTTTAATCTGCGAATCTTTCAGAGTGGGGGACACCGTCCTGGATGGCAGGCACAGCCCCTGCCCCTCCGTGCTGACGCTGGCCTCGCCCGCCTGCCCTGACCGCTGTCATCCAGCCAGCCCTCACCCACCCTTGACGGGCGAGGAAGCCGGACCAAGAGCGGCGAGGGACGCAAGTCAGCACGCGACCTCAGCTCCGGGCGGGATGGGGCTCTGAGGGCACGCCAGGGGTCTGGGGGAAGGGGAAGGGGAAGGGGAAGGGGAGACAGCTCCCCCTTTTATTTTTCCTGCTCAGAACTTGAAGTCTCTCAAATGGAAGACTCACATATTTTTCAACTGGAAACTAGAACAAGCCAAAACCCAGCTCACTGGCATCACTTGTTCTCATTTATATTCTAGGTGTAACGTGTCGTTGCCTGCAGGCTTCCGCTTGCCACGGACGGCAACGTTGGGTCTACTTAGGGTCTTAAGCTGGATGAGAGGCGCGGCCTCAGAGGGCGGCACCTCTGCCTGCCTGCCGGCCGACTTACGCTGGCACCGCCCTCCGTTGGTGGGGTCGCCATAGAAGCCTGACATGCAGGTCTCGCAGTGCTGGCCAGTGGTCAGGTCCTCGCACCTCTCACAAGTGCTCTGGTTCACGCACTTGCTGTGCCCGTTGCACTGGCACGCTGAAAGGAAAGGAGTGTCAGGGCCTGTGCCACGCAGGACAGGCACCTGCTGGCTCAAGTTCCTTACTGCCTCTACACGCAAGTTCATCACAATCAGCTCAGCAAAAGCCAGCGTCGAAGATGAGACCTTCAAGAGCTAGTGTAGGAAAACCAGAAACAAATCACAGCAGGGTTTAGAAGCATGTTTGCTGCAATTCCTGTAAAAACAAGACACTTTCCTGATAGGAAACTTGAAACTATGGGGAAGGGGGACAACCCTACACAACACCACCACCCAGAGACTACTGCTCCTGTGGCATCTTTCTTCCGGTAGTGCTCTATACACAGGTTTACACAGCTATGTTCATATCACATACTGAATTTTGGTTTTTTACTTGGATCACAATTTTACCACATTATTTCATCCATCATAAACAAAACTTGAGTGGCAGAATGATTTCCATGCATCACAGAGCTCTTTGACCATTCCTTTACTCCGTGGCATTGCATTTGCTTTCAACGTCTCATTACTAGGAACACAGCTACCATTCGCATGGGCGTTTCCAGAGTGGCTGACCAGGACTCATGCTGCCTCCTGGGCCCGCACCCAGGAAGGCCTGCGCGGCCCTCGCAGGCTGCTCTGCAGGGCCACGCGCTGTGCAACTCCAGGGAGCCAGCCCTTCAGTGTGTGCCGCCTGCAGCGGGCAGCACCTCTGCCTCCATCTTGGCTGGCCAACGTGGGACAGAGCTTCAGCCAACCACCCGGCTTCTTCCCGCAGCTCGTGCCTGCTCTGTCTGCCGCCCGCTGCCTACACCATCCCTGCAGGTATCTTAGCTGTCGAATATCTACCACAATCGTAAAACTTAAAATGACAGCATCAGTTAGGATGGGACCAAAACCACTGAAGATGTGTGTGACAGGCATTTAGTTCCTTGAAGATGAGCAACTGTATGTAGGGAAAAAAACGAAGCACAATGCAAAAAAAATGTAGTACCTAAAACCATACACCAAAAAAACCACACCCATATTCAAGATAAACAGCTTGTGCAAAGGCTTCTTTCTCTTTGCCTTCAAAATTCCACTGAAATTACAGATATGTAAAAATGAGGAAAAATGAATAATGTCAATTTTTAAGAGGAAAATGTACTATCAGAAGTGTTGAGGGAAACGGATGTGGCTCACCTGATAGAGCCCCTGCCTACCATACATGAGGTCCAGGGTTCAAATCCCAGGCCTCCCTGACCCGTGTGGTGAGCTGGCCTATGTGCAGTGCTGACGCGCGCAAGGAGTGCCCTGCCACGCAGGGGTGTCCCCCACATAAGGGAGCCCCACACGCAAGGAGTGCGCCCCATAAGGAGAGCCGCCCCATGTGAAAAATTTTTACTCGCCCAGGAGTGGCACCCCACACACACAGAGCTGACGTAGCAAGATGAGGCAACAAAAAAGAGACACCAATTCCCAGTGCTGCTGAGAACATAAGCGGACCCAGAAGAAAACACAGTGAATGGACCCAGAGAGCAGACAATGGAGTGCGGGGGGAAGGGGAGAGAAATTTTAAAAGATTAGCTGTCTTATTTTAAAAAAAAAGAAGTGCTGAGAATAAGTTCTGAAGTGTTGAGGAATTTCTACAAATTACAGAGGACGGGATCAGTCTGACAGAAAGACTGAAGGTGCGGAGGGGCTGGTGGGGTGCGGGGAGCCCTTTGCCCCGGCCCTGGGAGCTCCGGCAGAGCCGGAGCCAGCGCAGGCCCGGGAGGGTGGTGCAGGCGGCGGGATGGGGCATGGAGGGCGGGCGATGCCCGGCCATCTCACACCTCCTCCAGAGCGGAGCAGCCCAGAGCACTGGCCAGAGGGAAGTCCAGGCATTCAGTTCTAAATACCAACTGACCTTCAGGGCTCGGCAGTACTAGAGGACACCGTCTCCTACGAGCACTGCCAGGTGAACGAGCAACTTGCCTAGAAGGACAGAGCAACGCAGGGGGCACACAGAGACGAGTAACACGCACTGTAATATACTCAAGGAGGCTTGAGAGAATCTCCACCCACAAAGTAAGAAAACAAGCTCTGAAAAACACCTCACAATATTCAGAGCCTTTGAAGACTGGGAAAAAAATATTTTAAAAATTAGAAACAAAACAAAACCCCTCAACAGGGTAAACAGAATACATATGGTTAAAAAGCTACCTGATAAGAAATTTTACTGTAAAAAAAATGGAGCATAAAAAACGCCACATTCTGAACTTTCCTAAATCTTATTAAAACAACTTGTCTGTGTGGTGAAGGGGGGAAAAAAAGCTACCTGAAAGTGTACTATGAATAGCTGTATGCCAACAAATATTAGATAACTTGGCTGAAAGGGACAAAATCCTATAAAAACACAGATTACCAAAACTGATTCAAGAAAAACTAGAAAAACTGAATAGACATATAATAAGAAAAGAGACTGAATTAGTCATTCAAATTCTTTCCACAAAAAAAAGCCCAAACCCAGAGGGCTTCACTGGTGAATTCTATCAAATATTTGAAGAATGAATGCCAATCTCTCACAAACTCTTGCAGGAAACAGAGGAGGGAATATTTCCCAACTTGCTCTCTGATGCCAGCACTACCCTGAACCAAAGCCAGACAAAGTTATTACCAGAAAAGAAAGAAAACAACCCAGAGGTAAAAAGCGCTGGCAAGCATGTGGAGCAATCTGAGCCTTCACACACTGCTGGTGAGAACGTGGACTGCCTCAGCTACTGTGGGAAACCTCCAGCCCTTCCTCCGCCGGCCCACGTCCAGCCCCAGGCCATCTCTACTCTGTCTACGTTTGCCTTCTGGGGACATTTCGTATATATGGCATCAAACCATATACTTCTTCTTACATATAGGATATTTTCAGGCTCATCATGTTGTAGAATGTTGTAGAATGCAGTATTTGGTTCCTTTTTATTGCTGAACAGTATTCCACTGTCTGAATATAACACCTTTTGCTCATCCACTCGCCAGATGACCTACATTTGGGTCTGTTGTTTCCTGTGAACAATGTTGCTATGGACATTCACACGCAAGTTTTGTGTGGACGTGTTTTCAATTCTCTCTGGCAAATATCTAGGAGGATTGCTGGGTCACATGGTTGTGTTTTTCTTTTTGAGGAACTGCCAAACTGGTTCTCAAAGCAGCTACATTATTTTACCTTCCCTCTGGCAATGAACAAGGGTTCCAATTCCTCCACATCCCTGCCGGCTCTTGCTATTATTATTTTTCACTAGTCATCCTGCTGGTGTGAGGTGTTATCTCATGTGGTCTCATCAGCAATTCCCTAATAACACATGTAGTCTATTCCCTCCTGCACCAATCATTAAAAAGCTGATCCCACACACTCACATTGAAAGACAGCGTAGGAGCAAGTAGAAAGAACGAAAGAAAAATGAACAAATGTCCAAATGGATGAACAAATGTCCCTCTTACCGATAGGTTAAGAGACCTTCTCTCTCCCTTTTCTTCAAGTATTTCATTGAGAAAAGGTGCATTTGTAAATCTTGCCTCCAGTTCTTTTGATATGTATGTAAATCTTTCTAAAAGTTATGTAAGTCTCTTGTTAGCTTTACAACCCAGGAATGTTTTTCTTAAGGATCTGCCACCTTGCGAGTATGGCCCAGCTACACTGCGCCAAGCTGTAACCACCTGCTTGTCTTAGAGATACATGGTTTAGAAATATATATATATAAAGATTTTATTTATTTCTCCCTACCCCCCTCTTTGTCTGCATTTGCTGTGTCTGCCTGTTGTGTGCTTGTCTTCTCTTTTTGGGAGGCAAGTGGAACTGAACCTAGGACCTCTCTTGTGGGAGGGAGGTACTAACTGCCCGAGCCATCTGTGTTCCTGCTTTGTTGTGTCTCTCGTGTTCCTTGCTGTCTCTTGGTTGCATCATCTCACTGCATCATCTTGCGGCGTCAGCTTGCCACGCAGTTTTACCAGTTCGCTGTCTTGCTCATCTTCTCTAGGAGGCACTGGGAACTGGATCCAGATCTCCCATGTAGTAGGCAGGAGCTCAGTCACCTGAGCCACATTCGCTTCCCTAGATATTTTCTTGGATAAAGGCCATTAACTAGCTACCACAACTACCAGCTGAATTTAGGATGAACTGTGGAAGACGGGAGAGCAAACGGTGCTGCTGTCACATCCTCTCCCATGAGGACAAGTAACTCTTTATCTTAAGAACATCTATGTAATGAATTCTGCCTGCTGGCTTCGCACAAGGGTGCGACTTCCTTCTGTTCTGACTCCCTCACATTGGCTAGACCGTGCCCACGGCAGTCCAGCTCAATGCTTACTCAACAGTAAAACTCTTTCCTTTCTTTTCTACACACATGGAGAGGAATTGCTGAGATGGCAAGAGATTTTATTTTTAATTTTCCCTCAACAATTGCCATAATGTATTTTTAAGTAAAAAGCAAAGTACAGAACACATATAGAGAGAGTATAATATAATTGCATAGCATATAGCAGAGCATTTTTTTTATTTTAAAAAATAAACACTTGTGTGTCTGGAGGTATCTAGAACAAGCTTAAAAGTTTGTTCCTCCATGAAGACAATCCGGAGAAGAGGAATTCTAGTTTTTATTTTATACATATCTATACTACCCAATTTTCAAATGATAAGCATATATTATTTTTGTAGTAAAAATTAGCCAAAGAGGGAAACGGACTTTGGCCCAGTGGTTAGGGCATCCGTCTACCACATGGGAGGTCCGCGGTTCAAACCCCGGGCCTCCTTGACCCGTGTGGGGCTGGCCCATGCGCAGTGCTGATGCGCGCAAGGAGTGCCGCACCCCGCAGGGGTGTCCCCCGCGTAGGGGAGCCCCACGCGCAAGGAGTGCACCCATAAGGAGAGCCGCCCAGCGCGAAGGAGGGAGCAGCCTGCCGAGGAATGGTGCCACCCACACTTCCTGTGCCGCTGATGACAACAGAAGCGGACAAAGAAACAAGACGCAGCAAAAAGACACAGAAAACAGACAACCGGGGGAGGGGAGGGGAATTAAATAAATAAAAATAAATCTTTAAAAAAAAAAAAAATTAGCCAAAGAACTTACGTGAGGTTCTCAAGTATTTTCATTAATTGGCATTAGTATCTTTCATATGAAACTACTTCTCCTAAAATGATGTCACTTTAGAGTAAGGAAATACAATACAATGTAACTTTCAAGTCCTTTTCTTTGATTTTTAAATAGGTTGTGAGCACCTGATTCCAGACACAAGGCATCTTACCTGGGCAGTGAATGAAAGACCAGTTGTATCTGCTGTCCTCCAGGCACATGCTGGAGTTGAGCAGGGGCTGTGGGTAGGGGCTTCCTGCAGGGGGCTGGGAAGGCAGCCGCACCGGCCCCTTAAAGGAGCCCTCCGTGCACCGCCCTTTCCCGGTATTGCTGGGCTCGGTGCACCAGCCGCAGCCCGGCTGCTCCAGACACTGGCTGCAGGTGCAGTAGCCCGAACAGTTCTCAGCTGTGAAGACAACATGAGTTGCAGTTTCACTATCACAAGAAATTCTGAATTCATTGTATCTGAATTACTTTTTTCTTTAATAGGCTATTCAAGTCCTTGAGTCAAGATTCCTATTCTACTGTGATTCTCTCAATGAAATAACTTTTGTCCAATAAATAATAGGCACTCCTCTCCTCCTCTCTAAATCCCGCAATGTTGGAAGAAGGGATTTTAAAGTTTAAAGGTCATCTACTGGAAAGGACTGTATGAATTAGGAGATTGCAAGAACTGAACAACATCACTGAGGTTAGACGAGTGACGCATGCCCTGCGCTCGGCCCACCAGCTGACTGGGGTCCAGGAGCCTGGTCCTCCACCAGGTTCTCCACGTGCAGGACTCTCAGTGGCAGCCTCCAGCTGACCCGGGCCTCGGCCCTGACTCGCTAGGGCCCACAGCACTGCTCCACCTCCTGGAGCTGTTCACTTACGGGGGCAGCTGCTCATCGTGTACCACTCCATGCACTGGCCAAAAGGGAAGGAGGCCACGTAGGCGTTAGAGTCCACGCACTGCTTCATGTTGCTGCACCACATGCACTCGGAGCTGCCGCTGGTGCACTCGCCACACGCCGTCCTCAAGGCACAGGGCATTCGGCACTGCTTGGCACTGTGGTTTGCTGGAGAGGAAACATGAGACACTCAGAGCTCTCACCAGGTCAGCTTAGGCCAAAGACCCCCCATGTGTGGGTTGTGAGCTCTTAATGTGCTATGACATCAAGTGAGTGGGCTGCACTAAATGAAGGCAAAAACAGAAAACACCGGCATCCTTATGTACTGTTTAGTTAACTGCATTTATATACAGGAGGAAAACCGGTTCGTCTTCTCAAGTGCACTAGGGACAGAGATGAGGGAACAAGTTACTCCTACCATTCGAGTAGGGGTTCTAAGCCTTACACTAAGGGGGACCAGAATGAGCTTCACGGGTCACAGTCTCTCCCATAGGCAAACTTTATGTATATATATTGTTGGGCATCAGGAAAAAACATAGCATTCATTAAAATTTCCAAATGGTTCAGAATCCAAAAAGGTTGAAGTACCCTCCTAACTGGAAGTTTAAAAATTATATATGTATTTTTTAGGAGGTCCTCGGGATTGAACCCAGGACCTTGCACATGGGAACCAGATGTTCAACCACCGAGCTACCTCCGCTCCCCAGTGAGAGTTCATTTTCTCATTTGTTTGTCTTTTTAGGAGGTAACGAGGCTCAAACCTGGGGCCTCATACATGGGAAGCAAGCGCTCAACAACTTAAGCTACATCCACTCCCCTAAAAATTATATTTCAAGGTGACACCTATAAAGCCATAAACTCTCTTCTACACCTCCGTATTCCTCAGACCAATGACAGTACCCTCTGACAACAGGACACAATATAAATGGGGAACAGTCTCTCGAAAGCACCTATACCGTGTCCCCTGTTTGTGAGTCCCAGCGTGGGCCTGTCGGCTTGCCATGGAGGCTGCCCTGTGCTGCCTCCCGAGGGCTGGCCCAGTGGAGGCCATGGAGCCGCTCCGGCACGCCGTTGGGCTCTCCCAGCTTCGTGGATCTGGCGTGCTGCTGTTTGCCGCCACAGAGTTGCTCTCACTTCTCTCCCTGGTGCTATCTGTTACTCACTGACCCTGGCATTAGCTACCTGCTCTTTAAGCTTTTGTTTTGTTGACTTTCATTTTCGCACTTTTCCACAGCATTTCTCTGTCAACACCAAGAAATTTGCCTTTTAGAGTAATTTTCAAATGCTTTTATGGCCAAGAAATCAATCAATCCCATTGTGAATTACTACCTTAGGTTCTTTCAGCACTGTTAGCTATTTTTGGTTTTGCTTATGATTCAAACTATTCAGAGCCAGACACTACTTCCTTCTGCTTTTTAAATTCTGGATTAAGCTCTGCTTCATATGCTTCAAAATGACACTCCTCCCGTTTTTCATGACTATGTCACACGTCTTCATACTTAATGGGACTCCCTACAGTTTCTCTCTCAATAAACTTCCAATGACACGTAACTCTGCCGGGCACTTACCAGGCCTTTCACAGACGCTACCGTTGAGGGGGTTGATGCAGGTTGCAGCTTTCAAGCCCCGAGTACTAGGTTCTGACAAGATTCCGCAGAACCCAGCGTCACTGGGCTCCGACGGCATCCACTGGAGCAAACTGTTTGTAAATGGGGACATATCTTCCCAGCACCAGTAGGACACGTTGATCTTCCGAAGGCCAACCCATGGGGTTAAGGAGAGCTTGGACTACAGGCAAAAGAGATACAACTATGAACGCACTCCATCTCTTCACCACGGTAGGCTTCCACCAAAAACAACTAAATTACACAGACATTCTGCAGGCAGATTCAAGAAGACCTTGCCTTGCTTCAGCCATGAAGGCTTAGGATAGACCATTTTTGTGGTACATTGCACGCCTGACACTTCTACATGGCCATATAGAAGAGACAAGATAATATACCAATTTTTCAGAGGAAAGACTGACAGGGAACAATACTAAATTTTTAAAATTTCTACATCCTGTAACAAATGCCAGGAAGAGAGACTGCCCCTAGCCTTGGTCAGGGGCGTCTGCCTGTCCCCTCCTGAGACCCTCTGGCCGCCTGCCCAGCCTGCTGTGGCCTGCCGTCCTGGTGGCCGAGCACGCCACCCCCAGCCAGGGCCAGGGCTTGGAGCTACGTATCCCTGTGGCAGTCTCTATCTCCTGCAATTTCCTTCTCACTGCAATTTTTAAAAATTTTCTTTTTAGTCAAAGTAAAGTTTGGCCCTAAAACGAAAGATACTTCTAGTTAGGGCAGTTACCAAATAAAAGGTACAATGTATTTCCATTTTTGAGAAGAAAAAAAATGCATGCCTATAAAAAGACCAAAAAGAAACCTAACCCCAAGTGTTTCTCACCGTCACCGTCAGGAGGCCCGTGGCCACCTGCGGCCAGCGTGCGACCTGCGGCCCACCAGGAGCCCTCCTCCACCTCCCGGTCTCGCCCACGGGGCAGCGGCGCTCAGGGGCCCTTCCCCCACTGCCTCGCACTCCCCGCCCCCGGGTCAGCTCTCCCCTGCTGCGGACCAGCTGGCCAAGGCCCGGCCAGGCGCCCTTCCTCGTTCTTCCCGCAGCTCTGACCCGAGCCCACACTTACAGCCGTGTTAGCACATCACACTGCAGGGGTCCCTAGTCCTGTCAGACTCGCCACAGGCCTGAGAACTCTGCTTTATGAAGCCGGCCACAGCAGACTGGGTGACCCAGAACCCTGCCCAGCCGGAAAACCTGAGGCAGCGCGAGGACCAGAAAGGAGACCCGAGGCTGGCTGGAGCAGTGGGACCCTTCTCACCAGATCTTCCTTGAAAGACGTGGAATTGGGAGTCATTGGTAGAGACCCCAGGTTGTGGGCAGAGCTGTGAGCCGCCGCTTTCTGAGGGAATGAGCACGTACAGTAAGGTCTGCCACAGCCGAAGACAGAACCGGGAGCAGCCCGCGTTTGGGGAAGAGGCGAAGAGCACAAACGACACGGGCAGTCTCCAGCGGAGATTACGAAATTTGAAAAAGGTTTCAAAATATAAAATATCACATGTGGGCACCGTGTCCTCTGAGGTAGCCGCACGAGGAAAGTACTGCCAGTGCCTGAGAGCCCACGTCTCCCAAAAGGGCAGTGGGGAAGGTGAAACGCAGGCCCCTCCCACGGAGCCAGGCCCCGCCGTCCTGGAGGAGTGTGGTCCTCCCCTCACCCTGCTCGAGCAGAACAGCGCCCCAGGCCCTCTGCACCAAAGCTCGCCTGCTAAAGGAGCTCTGCTCCGGGAGCACGTACGTAGCCCGAGGAAGAACCCTAGCCTAGACTTTCGAGCTACAAGAGACAAAAGGTGGAATAAGGACTGCAGGCTGGGCGGGGGCCCTGGCTGGACAGAGCCCTGGCTGGACAGGTGGAGAACCTGGGGCCTTGCCTTTCTGTGCTCAGAAACCCTGGACAAGAAGTGCCCTCTCCTTCCTGGCTGGCCAGGCTTAAGAAAGACCAAGCAGAGGTACGTTATTTAGTAGTGATTAATGTTAAATTATCATTATGAATTATAATAATATCCTAAATCTTAAGAAACTTAGGGGGCTTAATTCTACCTAGCTAGTTAGCAGTCATCTCCCTCTTACCCAACTTGCTCCTCCCAGCAGAATCTGGGGATAAAACGGGTTTGAAATCATCTATTGATGTTGCTAGGGTATGTGCATATGTACATAGAGTTTTACACATATTACTATTCATTCTATACATAATTATTCACATGTCATGTAAGGTATTTAACAGATACGATGATTAAAACATATCTAAGGTGCTAACATTCTTAATACAACAAAGATGGTATTACAGGGAAAGCAGCTGACAGCACAGCCCACAGCCCGCGGCAGCCTGCCCCTCACAGGCCTGCTCTGGTCCAGCACAGACCAAGGGCACCCAGCCTGTGCACGCAGCTATGTCCATGCCCTCACGAGAAGCCGCGATCAACCTAACACTCAGAGGACTTTAACTCACCATGCTCTGTGACTGCATTACTCGCAGCTGCTTAAGGACAAATTCCACCTTCTTCTGGGTTGTAAGTGAAGCCAAAAAGGCATTGTGGTTCCTGCAGGACAGCTTAGCATTGTCGTAATTCTCCTTGGCAGTAGTAATTTTCAAACACGAGTTTCCAACCAAATGCCAGCCAGTGCCACAGATATTTTCTTTTTGTAAAGGGAAGACAGAGAGAAAAAAAGTTTTAGAAATCATATAAAAGTATGATATTACCATTTAGAATTACTGAAAACCTAAATGATCTCTGCAATTCAAATTCTAGGTCCTTCATTAGAATGTGGTGCAGGCATCAAATACATTACTAGGAACCAAATACAGAACACAGGAATTAAAAAACTGTTCATAGTCATATTTCCTGAGTTCCAAGAAGCATATTCTGAGGCTATACTTCCCATGTCTTAGAGGAAAACACCTACTAAGTGAGAAAGTTAGACTGGTAAATCCCCTTCTGAAGAATAACTGGAAAGACTAAATTGTGAGTGAAGAGCGGACAAATGGAAGTGCACACTGAAGGGTGGGGAGAAAACAGCAGGAGTGGAATGGGGCGGGGGGTGGGGGTCCCCCTGGCACCTCCGGAGGCTGCACTGCTTCACATCACGACATGGAAGGTAGAGCCCAGGGGCAGGCATACCTGGAGTGAGGCTGCGTTGTTAGACAGGTCATGAGGGCACGCGCACCCCCAAACACAGCGGGAAGGCCCTGCCTGGGTGACAGCTAGGTGACCTGGCTGCAGCCCACTGGTCAGCTAGTAACCTGCTACCTGTAACCACTCTTAACCCATGTAGGTGCCACGGAAGCTGGATGGAGGGTGCTTCCTGGAAAGCATGAGCGAGTGCAGCAGCTTCGCCAGCACCCAAGGGCCCCAGAGACACCACGCCCAGTGCTCAGCGACAGTGACAGTCATGGCGGTGAGTGGAAGGCTCCACGGGAAAGAGCAGTGAGAACAGATGAAGACTTGCTCCTCCTGTTAGAATGCAGACTCAAGGGAAGTGAATGTGGCTCAAGCCCTTGGGCGCCTGCCTGCCACATGGGAGGTCCTGGGTTCAGTTCCTGGTGCCTTCTAAAGAAGACGAGCAAGACAGTGAGCTGGCCCAACAGGATGGTGTGGTGAGATGATGCAACAACATGGCACAAGAGATGACGCAATGAAGAGACACAAAGAAGAAACACAGGGAGCAGACATGGCTCAAGCCACTGGATGCCTCCCTCCCACATGGAAGGTCCCTGGTTCAATTCCCAGTGCCTACTAAAAAGTAAAAGAGCTGACAGTGAAAGGACATATAGAGCAGAGGCGAGCACAAACAACGGGGGTAGGGGGTGGGGAGAAATAAATACAACAAATTTTTTTTAAAAAAGTGCTTAAAAATAAAAACTGTAGACTCAGAGAATCTGCCATTTAGCACAATCACCAGGTGATCTGCTGGGCCTCAGAGCTTGACAAGCACTGAGATAAAGAGCAAGAAGCCCATTTCGCAAGCAGAACTAAGTACTTTGAGAAAACGCTGAAAAGTGGCCTGGCCCAGCCCGAGTGCCCCCACAAGCCGCAGGTGTTGCAGGAACCACGGACGCTCCCCTTGCTGGACATTCTACCTTGCAGATGTATCGTTGGGGCTCAGTCTGCCGGGCTGGCCACAGGCCCCGATTCCTCATCTTGAACCTCAGGAGCATCAGCAATGGCCACGGAGGGATCGGGCTGGAGCCGAGGAGCTACTGCTGACAGGCACTTTGCTCTGCCCTGCACAGAGAGCAAGGCCCTCCGGAGGAGCTCACCAGCTCAGCCCAGAGGCCAGAGCAGAGCAAGTGCTCTTCCAAGGTGCCCAGCTGACCTTGCACTGACACTGTTGTGTTTTGTTCCCAAGTTATCCAAGCAGAGTGAGGTAAGGACAGTGGAGCAGATCTGATGATCCTCTAAGCTACACAAGCAAGCAGGCGGTGATGCCTCACTTTACTCTGAAGGACAGGAGGAACAAATACTAACAAATCTATGCTTTTGCTTAAAAAGGCAACCACCACTGTAGTATGGGAGATGAGTGGATAAAACTAGCATCTCCTCTCCACTGTGTTCATCTAGGCTGCAGAGGAAGGGAGAGGCGTCCTTGGACCCCCACGAGGCCTACCGGGCAAGGCGATGCACTCCTGGTTCCGGGGCTCCCACTGGCAGTTCTGGTCCAGGGCACAGCTCCTGCAGCTGGTCTTCTTGTTACAAGAGAACATGGGACTGTCCTTGGGGCAATTCTCATACTTGGAAATGGAGATCTAGAACACAGCAGACAAAACTTTTCTCTTAAACCCACAGAGGACCAAGAGGATATTAATTGAGGAAGCAAATTTCAAATAAACAAATAAGCTGCAGATGAAGCAGCACTGCAGTGGAAACATGCCATGGAATGTTCTGGTCAAGCACATGCCTTTAACTGGAGGGACACAGCCCACCCCTTTCAACACTGTGCTTCGGCCCATTCCTCCGTAAATGGGGTGTTGAAGTTGCTGCTTTACAAATGCCTCCCAAACAGCCTAAAGTTCTACAATTTACAGGATGCGTTGCATACTGGCAAAGAATGCCTTATAAACTGTCAAAAATGATAAAAGCCAAATCATCTTATGTTTTTAAGTCTTTTATTATAACCTAAATAAAAAACCACCTACGGCAAGCATTTCAGTTATGCTGAGCCAAAGACTCAGATTCTATTATGAGAATCTAGAGTTACAGACAGGACAAGGAGGCTCTGAAAGCCCATCGTTTCTACCGTTCAACATGAGTCATGACACACCTGACACCCTTCCGGTCTCAAGTCCTACCTGGCTCCTGAGCCTGGCAAGGTGTGCGAGATCACAGCTACCAACCTCAACCAAGGCACTGGGACTTGGCACAGCCATGTCTGGCCACAGTTGGTTTCGGGAGTATCTAGAGTGTTTGGTGAACAGGCTGGACCCCAAGAAAGGAAAACGATGCTTCCACTGCAGCCCTCCAAGACCCCGGAAGCCTGCGCTCCTGGCCACAGGGCTGGGGCTGAGGCGCTCTCGGAGCCCCTGCCCTGCCTGCCAGCGCAGCATGCACGCACGCCCGCGGCCAGCACGGCCCCAAGAGGAGGCAGGAGGAACGCCCCTCTGTAAAGAAAACTGGGGTAGTAAAAGCCTCCCATTGTAACAGCCGGGCTGTTGTTTACACCCCACACTCAACCAGCGCTGAGCCCGGGCTCTCCTGCCCTGACCTGGCCTTCCGTGCAGCTGTGGTTTGCAGGGACGCAGTGGTCACTGCACCAGCGGCAGTCGTTGGTGTTGGCCGTGCAGCTGTAACAGTCGGTGTGCTGGCCACACCTGTCGTGGTCAAGAGCTACGGAGAGGAAGAGAGAGACTCGTCACAGTGTGCTCAGGCTCGGAGGAAGAGCTAGAAAAGACAGACAATCTGGAGAAATCCTGCTTTTTACCACAAAGGAAAAAAAGCACTCACTGAAAAACAACAACAAAAAGAGAGGTTAATACAATAGCTACAGCTGTACTGAAGTGGGGTCTGGCTTCTTGAAATCTTTTCTTCCTAAGAGAAAACCAGTCAGCACCAGAATGGACACCAGGGGCTCCCAGAAGCCAGAGCGGCACAAGAGACCCAGCCCCTCCCCGGCAGCGGCGAGGGTGACCCGGGCTCAGCGAGCAGAGGGCCCGCCCAGGCATTCGGCCGGGCTCCGTTTTGTTCACAGGGTCCCGATCAGCTTTACTTGGAGTTTTCCAAGAGAGGCAAAGCTGCCTCTATCCACCACAACGCACCTGCTAACGGCTACACGGCCAGGTCAGAACTTCAGCCACATATTTTAAATTAACTGAAATGAACAAATAATTTGCAGAAACATACCTGTTACTTTTAAAGAACTTTCCCACATGTTATTTCACTATATTACATTGTATGTCTGAGCAAAATGGCAAGAAGCTAAACAGGATAAAGAGAGCTTGGAAAACACAAGGGAAGTTCTAGAAGCAGGGCTCACTGTCATCTTCAGCTACTGTCTGTCCTGCCATGACTGCTGTATCCACCTAGAGGAGCTGGGAAAGAAGGCTCTGCAGGCACAGAATTCGACCACTACGCTCCAGTGCAGCTCTCTGGACTGACTCCCTTAGCATCCTTAATGTTAGCACTGCACATGCGATACTGTAGCCATCAGCCACAGGTGGCCTTACACTTAAATTAATTAAAATTAAATGTAAAGCACAGTACTGCAGTTACACTAGCCACATTTCAGTTGTTGGGTAGCCACAGGAGGCTAAGGAGTACTGCATGGGGCCAGTGCAGAGAACATTTCCTTAGCTCTGCCTTGGACTAAGTCAGCCAGGTTCTATAGCTGGTACAGAAAGCTTATGCAACACCAAAAAGGTTTTGCTTCCTCCACCACCCTAGCTTCTAAGAGCCACATGGTATGTGCACATCCACTGTAAACAGTTTCACGAACCAACTTTCCAATACCCAGAAAGCCTTTCAACTGAATGGTTTTGGATAATAAAAAAGTGCACATATGCTAAGTTCCTTCATAACTCAAACAAGAAAAAGATCCCAAATAAATGACTCTTAAAAGAAACTAATATATACAAAGTAGTATCTCAAATTAATTAAATTTTAGGCAGAGAAAAAACATACTTCTTTTGGAAAAGCATTCTGCTCTTAACTTCTCTTCCTGTGCTTCAGCTGCCAGTTCCCAGGAGATGCACCGGTTCGACCCTGTGTCCCACGCACAGCGGATGCCAGGCCCTGCGGCGGAGCAAGCGGCCTCGCTGCGGTGAGCGCCACACTGCTCCGAGGTGAAGACCAGCACGTCGCTGAGGAGGAGACTGTTGAAGCCGCCGAACACGTACATGGAGCTAGGAGAAGGAGGAGGCAAGCATCTGGACGCGCGTGCAGCATCACGCCAGGCAGCGCTCCCACGAGAAGCCCTGTGAGAGGCTGCTTTTCCCAGTCTCAGGAAACATTCGCACACCCTCTCCGCCCTGCTGCACGCTTCACCCTGGCCTGTGACCACAACAGCCCACCTGCTCCTCACACCTCCAAAGGAAAAGGCCCCCACGAGAACCTGGTGAATTTTACCACGATTCCTCGGAACATTTCAGTGTCAGGGTATGCCAACATTTTTTAAAATTTAAACAAATAATGCTATGTCCATTCACGTATTTTTATTTGTTTGTTTGTTTTTAGGAGGTACCAGGGATTGAACCAGGATGTTGTGCATGGGAAGCAGGCACTCAACCACTGAGCTACACCCACTCCCCCATGTATTTTTAAATATTAAAAATGTACAATTCTAAAAGTATAAACTGTCTATAACTAAAACTGTGTCATACTGGTACATAAATACACAGACCAATCAGAAACAGATAAAACAGATAGAAGAAATAAGTAAAAACTTCCTTAATTTTTTTACAGTAAAAGTGGCATCTTAGGGAGAAAAAAAGACGGACTTTTTGTAAGTGGTACTGAGATAACAAACACATGGGAAAAGACCAAATTTAATCCATTTTTCACTCTACACACCAGGATAAATTGCAAATGGGTCAGAGAACAACCTGGGGGAGGGAAAAAAAAAAAAAGAAACCATACAAATGCTAGAAGAAAGTGTGGATCTATTCTCAATAACCTGAGAATAGAAAAAACATTCCTATGACTTAAATATCCTGAAGGCATAAAATGAAAGATTAAAAAATTTGATTATATAAATTTTAAAAAGCAAAAAGACTATGAAAAATCATTTAAAAGTTATAGTACAGGAAAAGGGTTTAATATCCCTAACATAGCTAGCTTTAGAGAGTCTGCAGTGGAAAAATACAAATGATCCTTAAGCATATGAAAAGATGCTCACTTCACTCATAAGAGAAATGCAAATTAAAACTACAATGAGGGAAGCCAACTTGGCCCAGTGGTTAGGGCGTCCGCCTACCACATGGGAGGTCCGCAGTTCAAACCCTGGGCCTCCTTGACCCGTGTGGAGCTGACAGAGAGCTGACACGACAAGATGACTCAACAAAAAGAAACACAGATTCCCGGTGCCGCTGTTAAGTATAGAAGCAGTCACAGAAGAACACACAGTGAATGGACACAGAGAGCAGACAACTGGGGGGGGGAGGCGGAAGGGGAGAGAAATTTTTTTAAAAATCTTTAAAAAAAGCTACAATGAGGGAAGCGGCTGTGGCTCAATCGGTTGGGCTCCCACCTACTACAAGGGAGGCCCTGGGTTCACATCCCTGTGTGCCACAGAGAACTGATGGACCATGCGCTGTGGAGTGCCGCTCAGCCCGCAAGTGCCGTGGAGAGTCAACTCAGCACGGTGACACGACAAAAAGGGAGACAAGCAAAAAAAAGCACAGAATAGCATGCAACAAATGGACACAGAGAGCAGACAGCACGCAAAAACCCGCAAGGGGGGGATTAAAAAAAAAAAAAACTACATTGAGGTAACATTTCTCATCTATCAGACTGGCAAAATACCCCAAAAGTCTAACATATACTGACCGGTGAGGCTCTGGGAAACAGGCCTCCTCATATGCTACTGCTTGGCATGTAAAATGATACAAAGTGGGAAGCGGACTCGGCCCAATGGATAGAGCATCCTCCTACCACATGGGAGGTCCACAGTTCAAACCCCGGGCCTCCCTGACCCATGTGGAGCTGGCCTATGCGCAGTGCTGATGCTCACAAAGAGGGTCCTGCCACGCAGGGGTGTCCCCGCCTAGGGTAGCCCCACGTGCAAGAAGTGCACCCCATAAGGAGAGCTGCCCAGCGTGGAAAAAGCGCAGCCTGCCCAGGAGTGGCGCCGCCCACACGGAGAGATGATGCAGCAAGATGATGCAGCAAAGAGAGACACAGATTTCAGGTGCTGCTGACAAGAATACAAGCGGACACAGAACACACAGCGAATGGACACAGAAAGCAGACAATGGGGGGGCAGGGAAGGGGAGAGAAATAAATAAAAAATAAATCTAAAAAAAAAGATACAAAGCTTTTGAGATGAATTTAGTATTATCTAGCAAACTATGAATTTACCTTTTCAACCTGAAATCACATTTCTAGAAGTCTGTCACAAAGGTGCAAGAGCAAAAATACAAAACGTAGTATATAAGAGGCTATTCCACAGGAAGCAGATGTGGCTCAAGCAGTTGAGCACCCACCTCCCACACAGGAGGTCAAAGATTTGGTTCCTGGTGCCTCTAGAAAAAACAAAAACAAACAACAAACAAAACAAATGAAAAAACCAACTCAGGGAAGCCAAAATGGCTCAGTGATTGAATACCTGCTTCTCACAGAGAGGTCCTGGTTCAGTCCCTGATGCCTCCTAAAAAAAATAAATAAATAAAAATGAAAAAACCAAGTCAGGGAAGCCAATGTGGCTTAGTGGTTGAGCACCAACTTCCCACATACAAAGTCTTGGGGTCGATTGCTGGCCCCCAGTATCTTAAAAAAAAAAGGCTGGTCACTACAGCATTAATGAAAATAAGAAAAGACTCAAAGACTCAAATGCCCATCAACTGAGGATTTATGTATAAACCATGGTACATCCACACAATGAAATACTAGGCAGATGTACAAAGGAATGAAGAAGATTTCTACATACTACTATGGCCTGATCTCCAGGATATATTGTTATGTGAAGAAAAAACAATGTAAAAAAAGTATGTACAAGTATGCAGCCAGGTACCGACTAAAGGAAAAAGGGGGTCAAATACACACGGTTGCTTTTTCTTTTAAAAAAGAAGAACCAAGTTTCCCTTTGTTCTGTCTTCTTCAAAGACCTAGAAGCAATGACCAACCCAGTAGCAATGAGCATGACTAGGGCTTAGACTAGAATCTAAAACCTACTTGACCTCCAAAAACTGGAACTCCTTAGAGAAAAAGCTCATTTCATGTGTGGGAGAGGAAACATACAGGATGAACCTGGAAGATGCTACACAAGAAAGGAGGACTAGGGTGTTACACAACGACTCCAGAGCCAACATGAAGAAGTTCTCACAGTCCAAAGAAGGGAAGAATAAAACCGGAAATGGACTGAAATACATGACATATTTTTAAATCCATGAGTTCATTGCAATACTCCACCCCCTCCTCCCCCCATGCACACATTAACCTCATCGGCCTCCTTTGGAGAATACAAAGAAATCAGCTCATTATTCTGAAAAACCTCTCAACACCACAATAGAACTAAAGTAGAAATCAATAATAGACAGAAATTTGGGAAATCCACAAATATTTGGGAAAATAACATGTTAAATATGATTTCAAAGAAGAAATCACTAGGGAAATTAGAAAATATTTGAACTAAATGTAAACAAAAATACTCAACATCAAAATTTATGGGATGGGATTAATGTGTTTAGAGAGAAACAAGTTTTGTTTTTTTTTTAAGATATAAAGATGACACAAAATGTTATATTAAAAAATATAAGAGGTTCCCATACACCCCCACTCCTCACCCCACCCCCAGTCCTCCCACATCAACAACCTCTTTCAACAGTGGGCATTCATTGCATTTGATGAATAAGTTTTGGAACAACGCTACACAAATTTGATTATAGTTTACATTGTAGCTTACACTCTTTCAAGAAACAGTTTTAAACATCTATACCAGTAAAGATGTTTACTAAAATCAATAACCTAAGCTTAAGCTTCCAACTTAAGAAACTAGAAAAAGAAAACCAAACTGAACTCAAAGCACGCAGAAAGATGAAAATAATAAAATTAAAGCGAAAACAATGACAGAACACAGAAAAAGAGAAAAATCAATGAACCCCAATGTTTAAAGTTCAATAAAATTGACAAACCTTTAACCAGACTGACCAAGAAAATAAGAGGACACAAATTAACAAAATCAAGAATAAAAGAAGGCTGTTACTAACCCTAAATAGAGTAAAAGGAGCATAAAGGAATATTTTAAATAACTTTATGACAACAAATTAGACAACTTAGATGAAATGGACTAATTCTTAGCAAAACACACATTACCGAAACTGACTTCAAAAGAAACAGAAACTCTGAATCAAACATTTAAAGAACTAGTAATACCAATTCTTGACAAACTCTTCTAAAAAAATAAAAAACAAGGAAACACTTCCCAACTCATTCCGTGAGGCCCATATGAGCCGGACAATGCCATCACAAGGAAAGGAAACTATGGACCAATATCCCTGATGAATATAGGCAGGAATATGTTGAACAAATGGACACACAAGAAAACTTTTGTGGGTGAAGGATATGTTTATTATCTTGGTTATGGTGATGATTTCATGGTATAAACTTACATCAAAATTTATCATAATTTATGCCTTAAGGCATACAGTTTGTGTTTATCAATTATTCCTTGATAAAGCTGTCAATAGGCCATGTAAAACCCTACACATTCAATCAAAAGTAACTGCACAACAGTTCAAGGGAAAGTTCTTACAGTGCTCCTGTGGGAGACCAAGCAAACGAGGCTTTCTTTAAAAAGCAAAACACACCCTGGGCACTAACGAGGTGGTCAACAATCCTTCCATTGTCTTCTATACCTTTCCAGGGTTCTAAGAGTAAAATTTACATATTGCTAAATTTCAGCTCAACGATTAATTTATAAAAGATCCACCTTCTCCCAAGAGCTGTCTCTAAATTCTGCCAATTTTTCCTTCACATCTCCAAGACACATCCCTAATTTTTCCTAACCTAAGTTAAATTACCTTCATCTATAGTTCATCATCACAACGGAAACTTTGAAAGCCAAAGGAGTCATAACACAGTGCAGGCAGCTGCAATGACAGCAGAAGTTGCCGGGCTATTCACCCAAAGTCTTCAGAGCATGCTGGAAGACACCGGCACGCGGCCACCTGGACCTCCCTTACGTGAAGGAAGCTTCTAGAGGGGTGGCTTCACAAGAGCTGAGAGTCTGGGCCAAGCATTTTTGTGCGATGAAATGATAAGCAGAGCACACTGTAGAGTATCCAAAGACTGCAGACCTAACTTCCCACCCTCGTGCCCCTGTCTGAAGTGCCTTCTCTCCTTTTTCCAACGCCCCTTTTCATTCAGAAAAAAATACGAGACATCTGTCAGCCAAGTACCACCAACAATACGGAGGGCATAACACAGGAACACACATCCCTCTTCCTGTCCCGTGGATCCCAAATACACCAGGGAGCATGCTAGCAAAACCAGAGCAACAAGCATGGTGCTGGAAATCATTCACATCCATATCAAATATTCTAAACACAAATGAGGAAATTCAGACCTGCATAATTTTGTGAAAAACTAAAATGGGAAAAACTTCCTCTTTTACTTCATTGTCAGTTTAAACACAAAAGAAAAGGAACAAACACTTCTTTTCTAGTTACCTGTTGTGCAAGACTGCTGAGTGGCCAAATCTGTTAGCGTCATGGTGGAGATCAGGTCTGGGCAGTACTGACCAGCGGTCACAAGCTAGGAGCAAGAAAAACACACTTCAGAGGGGCTGCCTTTCATAACCAACAGAAGCAGTGTTCTCCTGGGTAAGCAAACAGCAGCAAACACCACCTCATCAAATGCGTCACTGCATTTTCTTGGTCATACCATTATTTCTGGGGTGAAAGGCAGCAACAGAGCAGCATGGAGTGGAGAGAGGCAGGTCTTAGGGCAAGTCCAGGGTGGAGTGCATCTAACAGCCACGATACCCACATTGTTCACCGTCAACCACCCCCCCCCCCCCCCCCGCCAACCAACTTCACCCACTAGAAGGCATTTCAACGCAAGCACATTTTACATTTCACAAAGCTTAGGCGGGTTCCATGATTATTTTCCACTCTTCTTCATATTGCTTGGCCCAAACTTAGCTAAAACAGGAAATACAGGTAGAAAATTAAAATAAAAACTAATTCAACTTTATCTAATTTTCCAAAAGTGCTTCCCTAGGTCCCTTGATCTACTAATTTTCCTTTGTTCTGACTCATGCTAACAACTTTTCTTTTGGACCTAGATGCCAGCTTTGCTGCCCCGACACTCCAATGCTACACTCATCATCTCACTTTTCCAGACACTCCCACATTCCCACTTGCTTAGGCAATGGGGCTTCCATTCGACCAAGACCTCTACTCCCTGCCAACACGGCTTTCGCTTCTTCTACCTAGCCAAGACTTGGCAGCCGTCCTCATGTGGAGGCTCCCCCAGCTTCCTGCAGCCTCCAAAGTCACAGTACAGCAGGGAGCCCTTCTTCTTGGCACCCCTTCTTCTTGGCACCCCTTAATGCTCCGACGGTTTTTCAATCCCCTTCCTTGGGCCTCCAGCGTCTTTCTGCTGATTTCCACCACAACATCTGCACATGTTCTGGGGGATCCCACCTTTTTTGCTTTTAAGTCTCCTGAAGACCTCTGTCCCTTTGAGTCCTCACTTCACCCCCTTACGTCACTCCCTTTACAGACAAGCTTCAAGTAAAACAGTCAGCATTCACTGTGCATAACTCTCACCGTATGTTATTTTTCAGCCTCCAGCAGTCTGGATGATCCCTCTGTCACTGGAGGGTGACAGATGACCTCTCTGTTGCTAAACCTGAAAAGCACTCTCCAGTCCCTGCTCTCCCTCATGGCTCTGCGTCCTCACTGGGCCAGTCTTGCTTCTGCCCCTCCTGCTTCTCCAGCATACTCACAGCTCCCTTCTCTAGCAGACTGCTCTGCCATCCCCCGCTCTGCTCATCCCTCTGGCACCTGTTCCCTAGAGCTCCACTGACCTCTGCATCCCTGGCCCACAGACATCTCCAAATGAACTTGCCCAAATTTAATTCACTTTCTTCCTCCCAGGTTGCACCACTTCCATTCCCAGCCTTGCTAAAAGGCACCATCATGGCCCACATCAGACCCTGGGGAGTGAGGATGCTCTCATCTCTTTTGAAACACATGCCAGAGACTCCTCAAGCTCCTGGTAGTTCTCAAATCCATCTCTCTCTTTATCCTCACTGTCACCTACCTAGGTTTAATCTCTCATCACCTCTTAGCCCTTTCCCAACCACTCACCACAATGCCACTAAAAAGTTTTCCTAAGACATGAATATGCTATCACCTCCTCTGTAAGATTCTTCAAAAAGCCCAACTCCTCAGGTGACATACCAGGCCCCTCGAGATCTCAATGGTCCAGCAGCTTCCAGCTTCTCTAGCTCTACCTCAGGCCATACCTCCCTGATATCCTGCTAATAAAAAGCCAAAACTAGCTACTCGTAGGCCTCAAATAAGTACCCGTGGTTTCTCTCCTCCTCTGTCTCCACACACGGACTTCCTTTCCGTGGGAAGCGATACCTAATTTTGCCTGGCTGGCTCCTTGATGGCCCCTCCTCAAGAGCTTCTCTGGTCATCTCCTCTCTCCCCCATGAGTTAAGTGGTACTCACAAATTCACAGATGCTCCTATGTATTCCTCTAAGAGCAAGTAACATGAAGTGCAATTAAATTATCTGTTCATTTCTCTGCCTCCTCTACCATGAGGCCAATGACTGTAGCTTATTCACTTTCCCCATGTATGAGCCCAGTGACTGGCAGATGAAAGTATATTAAAAATGACTATTCAATGACATTTATGTAAGAGACCTCTGAGGATTTATTTTGCATGAACAAATATTGCCCTCTTCTGGGCAAATAAATAAACACACCAAAATCTTTAAAATTCCATGTCAAATATATGATATGGCAAGACTGTGTGAAACCATTTTCTAGAGAATGACATAAAGCTAATACTTAAATCAACTTGTTGGGTAGCACAATACTGCAGTCACAGCTACATAACATGACTATGCAAGGCCTTTGTGAAAAGACATCCTAGACACCCCAACTCATCCTCAAAAACTAATGTTCAAACCACTAAACGGGATGACTTGTATGGGTAGAAATAAGAGTGGTTGGAAGGAAAAGTCTAAGGTCATGTACATTACTAGAAAGAAAGCTAAAAAATGTAACTTGGGACTGTTTAAGATATTAAAACCTCATGTAAAACACAAATTTGGGTGCTATAGCATATATAAGACTGTTTTTACAAAATACATATAAATACAAATATACTAGAGAGAAGGAAAAAGAATAGTAGCTATGTACGGCAAGGGAAGCATAGAGAGATTGAGAGATGAGTTTTGTTTGTTGTTTATTATTATTGGAACAATGAAAGTGCTATAAGAATGAATGAACTGATGAACGCACGAATACGTGATTATTCCAAATACCACTGATTGCACACTTTGGATGGATTTTTGGATGTATTTATGCTTTATTAATATGTATCAATAAAACGGATTTGTTAAAAAAAAATTTAATGTAGACATAGTGCCTTTTTTTTTTTTTAAAAGGAAATATTGGGGATTGAACCCAGGACCTCGTGCATGAGAAGGAGGCACTCAACACTCAACCACTGAGCTACATTCACTCCCCAATGAGAGTTGGTTTTTTCGTTTGTTTTTAGGAGGCACTGGGATTGAACCCAGACCTCATACATGGGAAGCAAAAGCTCAACCACCTGAGCTATATCTGCTCCCATGCAATATGCTTTTTAATAGATATGCAACATCAGTCAGATAAGGATTAAAAATACCATTTAGATCTCTGTCAAGTAATCTGGTCATTCTGAATGGGTGATGTTTTCAATTTCTTTCTAAATGTTACTTATGGACAGAAAGATCCTCGGAAGCTGCAGTGGCTCTGGGACACTCACCGATGTCGTAGGCCATGAAGTCAGAGGAGAAGCACTTGGCGCCATGGCTCATGGACGTGTCGTTGTGAGTGTTCCCTCCGAACACCAGCATGGTTCCACTCACTATCACAGCTGTGTGCAAGTAACGGAAAAATCGGCTGTCCTTAAGAATGGTCCTTTCGAGTTTATTTAAAGATAATGAACACAAAGTTAGTGTTTTGGAATACTTGTCATCCATATGCTCATGCAAAAACAACCATTTTATTAATTTCAGGCCCAAATATGCAAATACTTCCAGGCTTTCCCCTGTATGTAAGCAGCTTTCTCAACAGTAAATAAACACATAAAATCTTAAAGACCTATAAGGATTTTGGCAAAATATATTAAGAGCCTGAAAATGTTCATGTCCTATGGCCCAATAATTTCAGTTTCTGGGTAGAAATCTCATGAAATATAGGTAGGAGCTTATGCACACAATTTATTAATAAAACAAAACCTAGAAACCAAAATGTCCAACAGTATAGACAAAGTACAACCAAAACATGGAAAATTACAAAGCCACTAAAAATGGCTATTTTTATGACAAGAGAATGCAAAGTGGTATCTAGAGCATGATTTTAACTATGTGAGGAAATACAAAAAGAAAGAGAAACCACTGCTTTATATTATTTCATAACTCAAATCTGCCTCATACTTGTTAAAATCAGCACCTTTAAAAGAGCCATGGGCAGATACATAGTTCAGCACGAGGCAAGCTCTACTGGGTCCTAAACCATTCCTGCCTGCCTTACAGATGCCAGCAACCAACAGCAATGAAAATACCTTAGTTACCAAGAAAAGATTAAAAAATGTTTATATTCTGCCTACTTACAAAAGTGTTCAGAAATTCAGCTATGTAGAATAATTTATTCCTTCTGACTCTGAAGAATTAAAATTTTAGTGTTACTGAGTGTCTGAAAATTTAAAAATAGTCAAAAAATGCCAAGCATTTCCTAACCAACCTACCAATCTACTATGGAAATATAGATAATGCAACAAAATAAACACTAGTTACTTTATTTCCCTCTGCTTATTTCCCTAAGAAAATGCTAAAGAGAATTATCTGCCAGGCTTGAAGACCAAAACATAGCGCAAAATTCTCCCCACAACTGTCTCTACAGCCGCAGACCTGAAGTGAGAGTGAAAGCAAAAGCACCCACCACTTCTGGGTGTCCACGTCGTATCGGTAGAGATCATCCGCAAGTCGGTATTTGTTGGCGCTGAAAGCCTTGTAGCCTCCGTGGACATACAGGGCCCTGGTCCTCTGGTCGTAAACACTGCTGTGGCCATAGCCCCCCTGCACGAGGGCGCCCTGTGTATGTAATATGCTCCACGTGTTCTTCTCTGGAGAGGCAAACAGTTAAAGGCAGATGTGCAGGCACCTCTCTAGTCATCTAAACACCCAAGAGAAGACATCTGAGCAGACTTGATACAGATACCTTCATCTTTTTTTTATTTTTAAGGGAATAACTGAAGAATATTACCCAATTTCACCTTAGTCTTATCTTCCTCAGATTAAATAATCTCAGTCCTTTACGTTTTCAACCTAAGGTCTTATTTTCAATGTCCAAGGCATTTTGTGTCATCTCTGGCTCCTTGCCAAACTGACAACAACAAATAAATACCAAATAGGAGCACTGATCATCTGAATGCCACTGGGTTATACAGCAATGTTAGTAACTGAGTTTCCAGATAAAGCACTGGATCAAGGTTAGGCTGAACTTTGTTAATGGGTCTTCACAGTAAAGATAAAGATTTTAAATTTGATGTCTGAAAAACATCCACTGAAAAAACATCCACCTACCCAAGTCATACTCCTGCACATTGCTTATATAGCCATAGAGAGGACAGTGGCCGAAGATGACCAGCATGACCGTCCGGCCGCCTTCCAGGGTGACGATGTGTGCCGAGTGCCCGACCACCGCATACTGCTCCTTGGCCTTAGGGGTCAGCAATGCCCAGGACTCGTTGTGAATGTGAAACACCCTCAGCTCATTGGTTACATTCCCCGTGGAGTCAATTTTTCCTCCATACATGTAAATTTTATCCTGAGGGAAAAATGTAAACAAAATTCAGAAAAACACTGAAAGGATCAAACCTGAGAAGAGAAAATAATCAGTTCAAGACCTCGGTATTATTCTTAGCTTACAAATGTTAATGAATGGGGAGCAGATGTTGCTCAATGATTGAGCACCTGCTTCTCACGTATGAGGTCCTGGGTTCAATCCCCAGTACCTCTGGGGAAAAAAGGCAAAATGCATCCTTAAGTGAATTATTAGGAAAAAGAATAGAGAAAGGAACAAAATAAAATAAAATTAATCAGTTATACATCTAACACTTTGCCACTTTTCTTGGACTTCTTCACATGAGATTTTTCACAATATTAAATGACTTCAAAAAATAAAATTGAAAAGGTTCTTTCTCCTACCATATACGTCCAAAAAGAAGCGGCTACTCTTCGTCAACTAACTGAAGAGGATAAAAGCTAGTAAAAATTGTATTTTTTATATAAGCTTTATTTTATTTATTTCTCCCTCCCCTCCTCGTTATTTGTGCTGTCTGCTCTGTTTGTTGTGTCCTTGTCTTCTTTGTAGGAGGCACTGGGAACCAAATCCAGGACCATCCGATGTGGGAGGGAGGTGCCTAATCACTAGATCCACCTGCGCTCCCTGAGTGTTATATCTCTCATTGTGTTTCATCGTTGAGTCATCTTGTTGCTTCGCCTTGTTCCATCAGCTTGCTGCATCAGCCTTTCACATCAACTCATTGTCTTGCTCATCTTCTCTAGGAGGCCAGGAATCAAACCTAGGACCTCCCATGTGGTAGGCAGGCACCCAACTGCTTGAGCCACATATGCTTCCCAAAACTGTTTTTTTTTTCCCTTTTAACTACTTAGTACCACAACTGTAATATGCCAGTACAATTTGAATCCTTTAAAATCTCTCAGGTGAGACTGTGGTTAACACTACAAATATGAGAGTGTTCTCTCATGAACATGACAAATGTACAATATTATACACTGTGTCAATAACAGAGGCGTATGGAAAAAACATACCAAGTGTACGCTATGGACCACAGTTAGCGTTAATAGTCTGATTATGTTCTTTCATACTCTGTAACAAATGTTCCACAACAAGGTAAGGTGTTGGTGATGGGGTGAAGTAAGGGAATCTGCACATAATGGATGACTGTTTTGTAAGCTCACAACTTCTCTAATAATAATAAAAAAAGGAACAAAAAAAATCTCCCAGGTGAAAAAGTGACTGTAATTTCCACTCAAAACTTAGGCTTTTATATCCATCCCTCCCCACAAAGTAGAAAGTTGTCCCCAATTAAGAAACAATGCCAAAGAGCTTTTAACCACAGGAGGAAGAACTGATTTTCTTGCATAAGACTGGAGACATCTTACCTTGTATAATGCCAAAGAATGACCATATCTAACAACCACACTGTTCACAGAACGGTTCAGTGCGAGCCACTGCCTGGAAGCAAGGTCGTACCTACAAAATAAACAGAGAATGCTCACGGAACACTCTGTGCTCTCCCGTCTGTGCTTTGACCCAGTCTGGAGTGCTCGTGGAGTGCTGTGGACACACGGACGCACCTGCCACCCTGGTGAGCGAGCCTGATGCCTGGCCACCAGACAACTCAGGAAGCCCGCAGCACAAGAGGAGATCTACTGGAAATTCCCAACAATTCCAGAAAAGCTCTTCTATACACAGTTAAACGTCATCACTTAAAAGACAACATTATACTCAATGGGCTTAAACTTTTGGTTGATTTATAACCATGCAAAACTGAAGACAGGCACACTAGCTAAGTGAAAGAAAATCCCTAACCTTTCCTTTTTCTAAGTGATAAAAAAGTTTTTATTTTCCTGAAAGCTAGAGGACCATTACAGAATTTTAATTATAGAATGACTATACTGGAAGACACTATTCAAAAGAAAATAATGTATATGCCCACCAAATTTAACATCTTGATCACATTAACATTTTAGAATATTCACTTTACTGTATATGTTTTTAAGGAAAAAAAATCACCCTATTCTTGTTTAAAAAATTACGTATGTTCATTATAAAGAACACAACCAATGCATAAAAAGAATACAGAGTTAAACGTTTTAAAAAAACACCACCACTTTCCATCACCTAGAAATGCATCTCACTAACATTAAGCAAACATCTTCCAGACGCTCCTCTCTGCACACCCATAAAAAGGCCAGTTTGGCAACATACAGAGGGGGTCATCCGATAGAGCACATATTTTTAAATTTTGTACTTCTTTCTATTTCCCCCACACTACATGGTTAATGCCATCTATTTTAACAAAACTGAGACATGTATTAATACAACCGATTAACAGTTTAGGGACTCATGTGCAAAGACTGTAAGTGACTTTGCAAAGACCACACTGACATCTGAACTTCAGATTCGAGCTCCAAATCCAGGCTCCGCCCGTGCCAGCACTACCAGGCACCTGTGCTGGCCACAGACGACATCGAGACCACAGGTGGCCAACCATTTCATCTCAACACAGCCAATTTTTAAACAAATACATATTTTTAATAAATAGCGTTAATTTTAACTTTTATAGAATTTAATGGAAATCATTGAGAAATCAATGCTAATGCTATACTTTACATAAGGGTTTACGTTTCTTTTCCACAAAGAGCTTCCCTGGATAATTCTTCCAAGTTTAAAAAGAGTTATGGAAAACAAGAACACATAAGAGGGAAGCAGACTTGGCCCAGTGGATAGGGCGTCCATCTACCACGTGGGAGGTCCGTGGTTCAAACCCCAGGCCTCCTTGACCCGTGTGGAGCTGGCCCATGCGCAGTGCTGATGCGCGCAAGGAGTGCCCTGCCACGCAGGGGTGTTCCCACGTAGGGGAGCCCCACTCGCAAGGAGTGCGCCCCGTAAGGAGAGCCCCCCAGCGTGAAAGAAAGTGCAGTCTGCCCAGGAATGGCGCCGCACACGGGGAGAGCTGATACAACAAGATAACACAACAAAAAGAAACACAGATTCCCGTGCCGCTGACAACAACAGAAGCACACAAAGAAGAACATGCAGCAAATAGACACAGAGAACAGACAACTGGGGCAAGAGGGGGGAAGGGGAGAGAAATAAAAACATAAAAAAATAAAAAAATCTTAAAAAAACAAAACCAACCAACAAACAACAACAACAAAAAAGAACACGTAAGAAAGTTTTATCCCATTATAGTAGCAGGAAAAAAAAAGAAACAAGTGTCTATCAACAGAGAACAGGTTAACAAATTAACAGAACCTCCATACAACAGAATTATACAAAAGAAAAATAAATAATACTAAAGCATGATATATCAGCATAAATAAATCTCTCTCAAAAAAATCATAAGCTAAAAAAGCAAACCTAATTAACTATATATATTGTTCACATATAATAGAAGTGTAGAGATATGTATGTGGACACCCGCCAGGGTACTGATTATCTGTGGGAAAGAAGAAAGGGAAGGGGTTTTGGAGGAGCATGCAGGGTTCTTCACCTATATTAGTAATATTTTGTTTCCTAACCTAGGTAGTGAACGACTGGTATTCAGTATTTTTCTCTAAACTTTCCCTTTTGTGTTTTTTTTTTTCAATTTTAAGAGGTATGAGGGGGAAGCGGACTTGGCCCAGTGGTTAGGGCGTCTGCCTACCACATGGGAGGTCCATGGTTCAAACCCCAGGCCTCCTTGACCTGTGTGGAGCTGGCCCAGTGCAGTGCTGATGCACACGAGTGCTGTGCCACGCAGGGGTGTCCCCACGTAGGGGAGCCCCACGCGCAAGGAGTGCGCCCCATAGGGAGAGCCGCCCAGCACAAAAGAGAGTGCAGCCTGCCCAGGAATAGTGCCACACACATGGAGAGCTGACACAGCAAGATGACACAACAAAAAGAGACACAGATTCCTGGTGCCACTGAAAAGGATAGAAGCAGTCTCAGAAGAATACACAGGGAATGGACAGAGCAGACAACCGGAGGGGAGTGGGGGGAGGGAGAAAAATTAATTTAAAAAATTAAAATCTTAAAAAAAAAAAAAAAAGAGGTATGAGGGACTGAACCCAGGACCTCATATATGGGAAGCAGGTGCTCAACCACTGAGCCACATCCACTCATTCCTTTTGTTTTAAATATTTTCAATCAAAAATGGTCTGAAGCAGATACTAAAAATGGTGACATTAATAAGGATAATATATTAATTGGTATCAACCTATTCTTTTATGTATTTCCCAAATATTTCGCATTTAAAAAAATACATGAAAAATGACTTAGAAGCTGAATACACTTGAGTTTTAAAATTATATACAATTTAATTTTGAACAGGATTCACTGATTTCCTGCTTTGAAATTTAAAAACCTCAGCACTCACATTTCCTCCCATTTCTACTCCCAATTTTTGTCATGTAATTTTTACATTGTCTATTTTCATACCACTCACTATTCTACAATTCCCATAGTACCTACCACTGGCTCTATGTTTAAAACTGGTCCACAATCTTTTTGAAAAAAGCAGAGGTTTTTCCCCTCACATAGAGCTCACATGTGCTCTTTTCCCTGAATTCTTTCATATTTAAGAATATGTGGGGAAGCAGGTGTAGGCTGGTGGTTGAGCACCAGCTTCGTATATAGGAGGTCCTGGGTTCAATCCCCAGTACCTCCTTAAAAAAAAAGAAAGAAAAGAAAAAGAATATGTGCTTATCGGATGTACAGCTGAATGGCATCTTGACTGGGTCACCACTTCTTTCCTTCAGACCCTGTGGATGCTGCTCCCTTGTGACCTGGTGTTAAATGTTACTGTGAAGTCTCAGGTCAACCTGCAACCTGAAATTTCCCCTATTTGGCCTCCTTTTCCACCTGGAAGCTGGAAGAATTCGCACTCATTCTCACTCTTATTCTCTCTCTTAACTCACTCGCTGTTTTGTTTTGTTTTTTCTTAAGATTTATTTTCATTTATTTCTCTCCCCTTAAATATCTGTGCTCTGTGTCCATTCGCTGTGTGTTCTGTGTCCTCTTCCATTCTTGTCAGCAGCACCAGGAATCCCTGTCTCTTCTCTGTTGCATCATCCTGCTGCGTCAGCTGAATTTTCTTTCACACTTGGTGGCTCTCCTTACGGGGGGCACTCCCTGTGCCTGGGGCTCCCCTACGCAGGGGACACCCCTGCATGGCACGGCACTCCTTGTGCGCATCAGCACTGTGCATGGGCCAGCTCCTCATGGGTCAAGGAGGCCTGGGGTTTGAACCGCGGACCTCCCATGTGGTAGGAGGACGCTCTATCCACTGAGCCACGTCCGATTCCCTCGCTGTTCTTTTATTCACAATATTATACTTTACTTAAAGTAGAAGTTACTTAATCCACCCAGGGTAATGTTTTTATAAAAGGACTGCCTACCACAGCAACACTTCTGTGCAGTTTCAGCTACGGAAGGTGTTTCCTGAGAAAGAATTCTGTGGCTTCGAAGCACACGGATGTGCCTTAGGTTCCAGCCAGAGGCTTGTTCCTATGAGCTTCAAGGGGAGGAAAGAGGAAGCAGAGACAAGTCACCAGGCGACACAATCCACACCTTTCTCTCAAGTGAACTCGACAGCGAGGGTGCTCTGCCAGTCGTCTGCACGAGCCTTTCACTCCTCAGTCAACGTTGCGGCAGCCCAAGGGCCTGTCAGAGGGTGCTGGCAGGTCCCACAACCCGGCCAAGGTCAACTACCAGAAGGCACTGCCTGGTGTCACCCCTTCCACAGCACAGGAAAGCACACACGGGGCAGGAACAATAACGATGTGCTACAACATGGAAGAAGTTACAAGTACCGAATCAACGTCCCTTTTGCTGGGAGCTAAGGCAAAGAAAACAGAACCTCCAGCAAGCAGACGACCACAGCCATCTCCCTCACGAGCTCAAGGGCTGGCAACACAGTGGCCACCGTGCCACAGGATACATGCTCCAACCATTCAGTGGACTGGTGACCCCTCACAGCTTCTGGCCCCCGAAAGACCAAGTAAGGCTGGACGTGAACCACTAAGGCTTCCCACTTGATTATTTGTCATGTATCCCAAAAGTTCAATAACTTGGTTGAATCAGGTCTTGGTGTTGAACCACCACAAAGATTTTCTGAATCACCTCGTGCTCTTTCAATCCATTTGTTCTGTTTGTTAGGTTCCTTTCTTTGGGGACAGCAATTTTCTTTTTTTTTTTTTTTATTTACATATTTTTATTTGAAAATATTTATATTAGTAGAGTGAAACTAAATTTTAGAGACACTGGATTTTATCATCAGTTTATTATAAAAAACAGACATGAAAATTATCTACATGATGGAAGATTTCAGAACTTCAGTGGAATGGGTAGCTTCACATGATGCCATTTCAATAGTGATCTATTTCAGTCTACATATTTCCCAAGAATGACACCATCTCTAAATAGAAACAATCCTGATCATCTAGAACTACTTTGGTGCCTCCATATTCTGGGAGAAGAACTTTATCTCCAACTTTCACACTAACTGGTTGACTATCTCCACCCTTTCCTTTAGATCTCAATCCAACAGCTACTACTGCTGCCTGCAATACTTTTCCTGGAGATTTTTCTGGTAGCATAATGCCTCCTCTGGTTACAGTTTCGGCTGCACTGCTTCCAATCAAGACTCAGTCAAAGAGGGGAAGAAACGTCCTGAACGCCTGGCCTGCCGTGGCTCCGGCCGCCGTAACTTGTGCTCTGCTCAGTGCCACCACGGCGCCAGCACAGACTGCAGCCCCGACAGCAGGTGTCGTTACCCTGGATCGCCTTCTTGCATCTTCCACATTTGAGTGCCAGGTGTTTGCCGTTCTACCCACTTTTCTCAAGTCTGAGGAAAGGATGGACTAGACGTGGGGCTCGGGTGCCAGAATAAAACCCTAGACTCTTCTACCGTGAGATGTTATTTCAGTGTCCTCTCCCAGGGTTGACATCACATCTCAAATTAAGAGGCTCAGATGCTTCACCAATTTCTCCTTTTTTCACTTGATCCTCTCCCAGCAACTGTTTCTCCTATTCTTTAATTTCAAGATTAAGAAACAGTAATAGCTACTCCGTTTGCTCCTTTCTAGATTTGGGGCTCTTTGTGAGAATTCTCAGACCACCACCAGGGCGTATCTGGGTAGAGAAGGGTCAGCCTTGCTGTATCTGTCCACTTCACTCCAGAATACTCTTTCATTCTTTGATTACAGGATTTTTATTGGTTTTGTTTTTTCTCTTTCATTCTTTGATTACAGGATTTTTATTGGTTTTGTTTTTTAATTAATGGCGAAAACATTTATATTTAGAATCAGCCAGCTGGACTCAGTTTAGATGCACCCCCCCTTTCTCTAGAGAGAAGTTGTAGGTTACAGAGCATTCATGCATAAAATACAGGATTCCCATAGACTACCCTATTATTGACACCTTGCACTGGAATGGAACACTTGTTACTAACTGATAAAAACACATTTTTATAATTATACTCTTAACTATAGCCCATAGTTTAAAACAGGGTTCACTGTTCGTGCAGTGTAGATTCATGTTTTTCGTGGTTTTTTTAAAATTTATTCCCCCCCCCCCCGCCGTTGTCTGTGTCCGTTCGCTGTGTGTTCCGTGACTGCTTCTATCATTATCAGTGGCACTGGGAATCTGTGTTTCTGTTTATTGCGTCATCTTGTTATGTTAGCTCTCCGTGTGTGTGGCGCCATTCTTGGGCAGGCTGCACTGTCTTGCGTGCTGGGTGGCTCTCCGTATGGGGCGCACTCCTTCTCCTTGCATGTGGGGCTCCCCTACGCGGGGGACACCCCTGCATGGCAGGGCATTCCCTGAGCGCATCAGCACTGCACATGGGCCAGCTCCACATGGGTCAGGGAGGCCCGGGGTTTGAACTGCAGACCTCCCGATCCATGGATTTTTAAAATAACTCTTTATGCTCCTTATTCTGTTACCATATATACAATCTCTTTTGAATCACATTCAGATATATACTTCAGTGCTGTTAATGCATTCACAGTGTTGCTACTATCACCACCATCCATTCCCAAAATATTACCATTCTCTCCAACACTTGCAATTCTCTGTAATTTTTTTTTTTAATAGTAGCCATTGTAGTAAGCATGAAATAGTATCTCACTTGTGGTTTGGTTTTCATTTCCCTAATGGCTAATGGCAAGCATCTTTTCATGTGCTTTTTGGTTTGTATATCTTCTTTGGAGAAATGTCTATTCAAGTCTTTTATCCATTTTTTAATTGGGCTGTTTTTCTGTTGTTGAGTTAAAGGATTTCTTTATATATTCTAGATATTAAACCCTTACTGATAAGTGGTTTGCAAATATTTTCTCCCATTGTGTAGGCCATTGTTCTACTTTGATGATAAAGCTCTTTGGGGCACAAAAGTTCTTAATTTTGATGAGGTCCCCTTCATCTATTTTTTCTTTTATTGCTTTTACTTTGAGTGTAAAGTCTAGGAAACTACTGCCTAACACAAAGTCCTGATGAGACTTCCCTATATTTTCTTCCAGGAGTTTTTATAGTTCTGGTTCTTATATTTAGGTCTTTGATACATGTTTACTTGATTCTTCTACATGGTGTGAAGTAAAGGTCCATGCTCATTCTCTTGCATATGGATATCCAGTTCTCCCAGCACCGTTTGTTGAAGTGACTATCCTTTCCCAACTGAGTGGTCTTTGCCCCCTTGTCAAAATCAGTTGGCGATAAATGTGAGGGCTGATTTCTGAACTCTCAATTTTATACCATTCGTCTTTATATCTGTCTTTGTGCCAGTACCATGAATTTTTTTCCTTCCTCAAGGTCACTTTAATGTAAAAGAATACAATACCGACATAGAATCATTCGAGCAACCGATCCTCTCTCTGTTAAAAAGATATCTTTTTGCCTTGACATCAACCAATTGAGAAATAATGTTACAAGAATTGGGGACATGGGGGAGGGGGGAGGTTTACTGAATTCTGGGATGGGGATGTTATTTTGATTACTGTGACATTATAATAAGTTTTAAGATCTACCTTTCTGGCTACTGTGAATAATGCTGCAATTATGGAAAGCTTTTTGAAAGTGAGTCGTTTGGTGTTGATGACCTATTGGCTTAGGAAGAAACGAGGGAAAAAAGAATTAAAGGAAGATGTCAAGATCTCAGGTTGAGCAACTAGAGAGAAGGTGACACAAGTAATGTCAGGATTAACAGCAAGAGTAAATCTAAGATGATTTCTGAACATGAAGCTGCAGGTAGCCAGGAGTGGTTGGAAAATTAATCTGGAGCTCAGAAGACAGGGCAAAAGTTAGTCAAGCACTTAGAGGTTTAGTGCTATTACTGTTGAATGTGACAGTCTGTCAGAAGAGAGTTAAATTTTCTATAAAGTGTGTGTATTTTTAGAGGGACTGCATGGACCTATAAAGGAGAACACAAAGAAGAGAACATGTAATATGCTTTCAAAAGTCTCTTTAAAATAAAGATGAAATAAATGTAATATATGTTCTACCTAATTTTCAGATATTTTTGGGTGGTGAAAATGTCATCTTTTCTGTACAAAAATTCCTGAAATTGAGCCAGAAAAGGAACATTAGGAATTATGTAGTCTCTTCTCCACTCTCCCACCACACCCAGACCTCCATTCCCATTTTATAAGTAAGAAAACAGTCTGAAAGACTGCCACTTGCTTGACTGGTGGAATAAAATGCACATTTTTTAAAAAATTCCCAGTTTACTACATTTTCCCATATCATTCACAAATTTTTGGTGAGTTATTCTTGATCTGCCAAAGGTCATTTTGTTATAACTTTTGCTTTGACTATTAAACCTAATTTAGAAAATCAAGAGAAAGAGGAAAACTCTAAGTCTATCCATATTTTTGTTCTTTCCATTGTTCTTTTTTCCTTCCTGGTGTTCCAAGTTACCTCTTTTATCATTTAATTTCTGCCTCCTTGCTATTCTTTTGGGATAGGCTGGCTGACAACAAATTCTCTAACTTTTCCTTTATCTGAGGATGCCTTATTTCCCCTTCATTTCTGAAGGACATTTTCACTAGATACAGAACTCTAGCTTGACAGTTCTTTTTTTCCACCATTTGAAAAATGCTGAGCCATCCTTCTGGCCTGCATGGTTTCTGAGGAGAAATTCACTGTCATTCGAACTATTTTACACCTTAGAATAAGATGTTGGTTCTCTCTCACTGCTTTCAAGACTTTTTCTTTGACTGTTACTTTCTTTGGGTTTCCCATATTTGGAGTTTACCCAGCGTTTTGAATCTATTGGTTTCTGTCTTCTGCCAAATTTGGAGGATTTTTTGTCATTTCTTCTTTGTGCAATTTCCAGTCCCACTGTCTTTCTCCTCTCCTTTTAGGGCTCTAATGACATGAACGGGAGATCTTCTGTTAGTCTCATGGTCTCTGAGGTTCTGTTCCCCTCTGTTGTTCAGACCAGGGAAACCTCTACTGTCCCCTCTTCAAGGTCACTGAGTCTTTCCTCTAGTCTCTCCATTCTGCCCAGTCATTAAGATTCTTGTTTGTTATTATATTTTTCAGTTCTAAAATTTCCATTTGGTTCTTCTTTATATCTTTTTATTTCTTGCTGAGATTTTCTGTTTATTTCAAGGATATATGTAATTTCTTGTTGAAAGCATATTTATGATGGCTGCTTTAAAATACTTGTCAAATAATTCTAACATCTGTGTCATCTTGGCATCAACATCTCTTGATTCTTCTCTCATTCAAACCGAGATCTCCCTGGTTTCAACCAAAACCTAAACTTGGAGGCTATTATGAGACTCTGGATCTTAATAAGTCCTCTATCACGGCACGCCTCCTTGGACACCACGCTGTGGAAAGGGGGAGATCACCTCGCTCCTGCCAGGCAGGGGTGGAAGTCCCAGCTCCCATGTGGTCTCCAAAGACATCGCAGGAAGAGGACCTTGCTACCACCAGGTGGGGGTGGAGGTCCTGGCTCCGTGGAACTCCCTGCTTGGCCTTCGCTGTCACTCCCATGGCAGAGAGGCTGCGGTGTCTCATTCTCTCTTTCCAAGGGTGGAGAAAGAGGCTCCTCAATTGCCCTTTGTTGGTATGTATGAAGTCATAGTTCTTTCTGTAGCATTTGGCTAGAATAGAGTGGTTATTGTTTAAAAGTTTTGTCTTGCTAGGTTGCCCCTTTCCTGTCTGTCCTGTGGCTAGAGAGAAAAGGTTTTTCTTGGGGTTTTTCCAGTTGTGCCTGCTGGTATTTCTAGGTTGCCAACTTCTGCAAAACCCAGTCTGGAACCCATGTAAGAAAAGACAAAAAAAAACACCTCGGAATTCACTGACAAGTCATTCCTAGGGTCCCATAGTCTCTAGTTGGACTGCCTTCTTTTACCTTTCAGAATTTTCTCTTTTCTTTAGATATATAAAATCTAGGGTTTTTTGGGCTATACCTAGCATGAAAAAGAGGGAAAAGTACCCATCATTACTTTTTAGTTTAAAAAAAAGTTCCTCCTTTTCATAGTTTATTTCTAAAGCATTATCTGTTGTATTCATCTACTGTGTTCCTTCCAGATTTGTCTTTAATTCTGAAAATTGTTCTTAACACTTTAAAAATTCTTTCCTACTTAACTGTAAAAGTGTGGAAATGGATAGAGTTGATGGTAACACATTATAGTGAGTAGCAGCTGGTTTATAAATGGGATTGTGGCTGAATAGAGTAGTCTAGAAATGTTAAGTGTCAACTGAAAGGAAGCTAGAAAATAATCTAGGGACTGAATAACAGTGAACCCAGAGGTAGATGAGAATTGTAGTTAACAGTACAAATCCAAGAATCTCCTGTGAAGTAGAATGGATTGACATCACTATTGCCGGGTTGTGGGAATGTGGAAAAGCGTGGGAAAAATACAATTAATGTAACCTATGGACTATAATTAACAGCAGTACTGAAACATTGCTGTTAACTATGCCGAAGATGTACTGTTAATAAAATGGAGTATGGAAAAAATATACCAAATGTACCCTATGGACCATAGTTAGTGGTAACAGTCTGATATTATCATCTAATAATCTGTAATAAATGTTCCACAATGGTGTGGTGTACTAGTGAAGGGGTGTTATATGGGAATTACACATGTGTGTGACTGTTTTGTAAGTTCACAACTTCTGTAATAAAAATGTTTTTAAAATTCTTTCCTAATTTAGAGCATCTCATTTCTGAGTTTTCTAGCTCTGATTATAATGTTCTTTCATATCTTATTATATTTTAGCTTGTGTTAAATATTGGGTTATAGTTTTCATCAGTTTTGTGAGCATATTTTTCTATTGTGCTTTCATGTCTTTACTCCTTAATCTTGTTTCTTTTAATTTTCAATGAGATTTGTCCTTGATGTTTCTCTGTAGAGTAAAATTGCTCTTCCCTGAACTTTTACATGAGGCTTGATTTAAGACAGTTTTTTGAATTTCTCAGTTCTAGAGCTCCCTCTTCAGTTGTTTCAGTGTAGTGTTCCAAAACATGACAGCTTACTCGAGAACTCCTGGCTCTGCTCCTTTCCCCCACTATTAACCTGGGCTTTCTTTTACATTGTTTCATGGTTAGCTGCTGTCCTTCTCAATTTGAGTTCTATTCTCAGCAGTTTCTCCTCAGTGCAGAACTTTCCTACAGTTCTTTAGCAGTAAGACTCTGGCTGTGCATTTTGAGAGTAAGGCACAAACTGCTAGAGCCCCTTCAGGTCCTACTAGAGATCCCTTGAGCGCACCCTACTACTAGAACATGAAAAGGCCTTTCCAATTCTCCCGTTAGCTGGTGCTCTGCGATGTAGTGAGTGTCTGGGAGTTCTCCCGGCATTCTCAAGCCTGCCGACCGCCCCACTGCTTCCCTTTGCTTACTCCTGCACATCAAGTTCCGATGGCTGTCAATGTCTTATACCCACTCACTCTTGGGATATCACTTAACCAAGTTTTATTATACATGTTGCTCATGTGCTTTTGGACTTGCTATCTTAACTTTTTTGCGTGATTTTAGGGGTATACTGGGAAAAATTCCAAAACTGTACCACCACTGCCATTCTTCCAGAATCCCTTAAAGAACAGTGTTATCTTTTGGACAAGCTTTATTAATAGAAAATGTCTAAGGAAAAAATTCCAGGGCATAAAATTATCACGAGTAAGTGTTCACAAATTCACAAATTTCTTTTTAAAAATCAACCTCCTTATTTGCTTATAATGATAGAGAAGTCTTTGTGGCTCCCAATTTAAAAAACTAAGCATACTTTTCTCAGATGGTGGAATTACTAATGATTTTTTCTTTCCTTTTTGCTTATCCCTATTTTACAAATTTTCAAAATGGAAAACCAAGCTTCTCTCAAAAATGTTTAAATCCAACTTACGCTAGAACCATGTTGTAATCTGAGTGGTTGAACATATATCCTCCAACAACCCACATTATATTTCCATTTACAACAGCTTTGTGAGATGCTCTGGGGAGCTTTAAATTAGAATATTCCTCTTGAGTCCAAAATGACTGGTTAGCTGGTACAGGAATTGAACATCCAGGACCTAATAAAATGTAATAAATAGGTACACAAAATGCAGCTTTAAAATTATTGCATTTCAACTTCCAATCGTTTCATAAACAAAAATTTAAAGACTACTTAATATTTCCCTTAGTATCTAAACATCATACAAATCCCTTTAATCTATGCTCTCAATTTACTCAAGTTTTTTATTGGGGATTACCCAGGGTAATCCCTCAGGTGTCCATCTCCTGGCAAGTCAAGAAACTTAAACAGATGCAAAAGACAGAACCCACTGTGGGGACGTTTGGCTTCTGCTCCAGCACTGGCATAGTAGTAGGTACTTCTATTATTTAACGCCTTGCTGTCAGCCAAGCCCAGCAAACTATTAGGAAGGGCAATCAGAGGCTTAAAAACAACTTGATTTTTCTGTAAACCCACAACTTCTCTGCAAAGAATGTCAAACCAATCCACAATTCTAAAGAGATCACAATCACACATACATGAAATAAAAAGATGTATAGGAAACAGGATAAAAGGATATGAAAACTTAAATGCTGCCTGACATTTTATTAACATAAATGGTATGCATACTAAGAACAAAATCCCCAATACATTAAATTGGGAAAATTCTGTAAATTGAAAGCAGCACCCACCCTGCCACTCTGAAAAGCATGAGCATCCTCTGACGTCACTCGAGTTGCAGATGCCTCGATGGGGAAACCCACAGTTATTTTCACAATGAGGAATATCGCACGCATCACCTTTCCAGTTTTCAGAACATTCACACTGAACAGTGGTGCTGGCATTACTGAGCTTACATTCTCCTCGACCCGAGCAATTATTCGGACACATGTCAAAACTAGAAAAACAGAAGAAAAATTAAGTCAAAACAAAGCAACACTTTTATTAACTTAACAGAATTCCTCCTGCACAAAATTTAAGCATCTCACAGTTTTTGCAGTTGGTTCATAAACATAATTGCTACACTTAAGATTCAGCCCAAATGGGGTCATCAACACTGCAAAGCAAGGGGCTCAGAGACAAGTGATGAAATTAAATCAACCCTGTGTGATTCTCACACTATAGAGCAGGGGTTATTAACAAGGGGCCCGTGAGCCTGAATTGAAAATTCAAAAAACACTATTCTTGTGGGGACGTGTTGGTGCAGGTGTGATGTATTTATTAAATAATACACAGTATAGTGTGGACTTAGTAAGGGATCTGTAGTTTTCACCTGACTGGCAAAGGGTCCGTGGAACAAGAAAGGTTGAAAACCTCTGCCATAGAGGCAAGTTAAAGAAATTACAATGCAAAGGAGAGAAGAAATTCGTGCAAAACTGTCCAGATTTAGCCTCTTAAGAGGAGGATGACTTGGAAGCCCACAAATGGTGAGCATTACAAAACTGCTGAATACATGCTTGCTACTTTGGGGAGAAAAAGCTGAAAACCAACTGCCAGCGACATACTGCTACCCTCATGCACACTTCCCTCTGGACTGCCTCTGAAAAACTATAATTTTTAAGGGATTATTGCCCACACTGGTATACTTAAAATTCCCTAGTAAGATCATCTACTCATTTCATATGGAAAAAGAGAGCTGGTTTATATTAATGCTTTATCAGTCTATAATGTGCCTCATAATAATTAAACTAATGATACTGTGAAATTACAATTTAGATTTTAAAAGGGGGAGGGAATAAATTAGTCAAGACACTTAAAGAGTGTATATTTCTTCTAAGGTCTGAAAAGAAAACTAAGAAGAAACTTTTGTATCAAAGCATGTCAGAAAATCAAGAATTAGTTATAAAAACAAGCTAATTCATATTAATGCCTACGCCCAAATTATGAGTTGATGATATATTTAAAATCAGATTATATAAATATCCACATACAGTAATTTTATAATCTATATTATAATTACAACAAACACAGGTCTACATTTCAAGTCCCAGTAAGTAGAATCAAATGAAATACATTCAAAAACCTTATTACTGTAGTAAATCAAGCATTAGGTAGAAAAGCTGAATCACATTCCTGTAGACCACTAAAAAGTGGTATCTACTGCTTCTAATAAATGAAGTTTCAACAGAGGGAAATTTCATCTTTATTAAGAAAAATTTCTTTGCAAGGTAACAGTTTACAAAAAGATAAAATCTAAATCAATTCAGATTTGACTTGTTATGCTGAAATAGCTATAACAACTACACTTCATTTTTTAAGGCCTAAAAGAATATGGAATTAAAACATTTCTGCTATGTACTCAAATCTATGCCTACTAAAATAACAATATCAAATTATAATTTCTTACAGACACACTTACTAACCCAATATGAGGGAGTACACACAATCAACACTTAATGTCACTGAAAAAGTGAAGAGAAGAACATAACACGTAGCCCCTTTAAATTAAAGCAGGAAACGGTTCACGACAGTGAAGGGAACAATAACTGTTAATTATTAACTGGAAGAAAGCGTAACTTCACCTTTCCCTTAGAGCACACGCCCGCAGGCACAGGCTGACTTAATATACCAATGCAATGAGTGGCATAAAATCTCAAAACACAAAAAATACTTTTTAAATCCCTAAAAAGTGAAAATCAGGTACTACTTTAAAAATGTCTGCTTGTATATGTACTGATTTTGAGGTAATGAAAAAATTAGACTAGTTCATTTTCTGCACTTAAAATATGAATCGGGATGAGAAATAAAATTTGTGGTGAAAATAAAACTTAACTATTTGCTTTCTCTTTCTTTAAAAGAAAATTAGGGAACACTTAAAGTAAAGCCTCAAGGTCCACCTAAGGTCAGACCAAAGACAGCCTTCAGTGCAACCTGACACCACCTGGAAAAGGAGTGACCGTTGTGGAAGTCTGAGCCCATCCAAACTCAGCTGCAGCTGCGTATCCTTTCGAGCTAGTCTCGCAGGCCAGCTGAACATGCACGGAAACCCAGCCTGGCATCCTCAGAGCACCTGAGACCCCAGGAATGAAAATCAACTTGTGGAAGCAAATCCCACGAGAAAGGCTCTTCAGCAAGGACAGTGTGGCGGAAAGCCTGCCTTCCACACCCGGCAAAACTCTGCCGAGCCAACCAAACGCACCCACCTCCCAGCCACACCCATGGCTCCTCTCAGGCCTGTCCTGGAGTTGGCTCCTGTGCACACCAGGCAGGGAGCCCTTGATTGGTCACGAGACCATCACTTTGTGGCTTTTCATAGGGTCTGTGGCCCCCAAAACAGTTTAGGACTCCCTTCTAAAGAGAAAAGACCTTGGAAGGGAGGAGCTAGGCGCAGAGCTGGGGCCTTCCAGGGGTGGGTGGGTCCAGTGAAAAGGGCCTGAAGTGCCCGCTGTCCTGGGGTGCTCCCTCCCTGGAGCTTCTCAGCAGGAGCTTCAAAGCTACGGGAAATATACCGGGACCAATGCTAAGCCCGTGCTAGCCAGTGAGGACCACGGACAGGTAGCAGCAGCGACAGAAACACAGGCCCCGCTCTGCTGACCTGGGGCCTCTGGGCGTAGGGCCCAGGAATCTGCACCTTGGCAAGCCCTCCAGGAGACCCTCGTGCACTCTGAAGTTTGAGAAGCCTTGGCCTAAGCCTACAAACATCTTTTTTTTTTTTTTAAGATTTATTTATTTCTCTCCCCTCTCCCCCACCCCGGTTGTCTGTTCTCTGTTTGTTGTATCTTCTTCCTTGTCCACTTCTGTTGTTGTCAGCGGCACAGGAATCTGTGTCTCTTTGTTGCGTCATCTTGTTGTATCAGCGCTCCATGTGTGCAGCACATTCCTGGGCAGGCTGGACTTTCTTTCGCGCTGTGTGGCTCTCCTTACAGGGCACACTCTTTGAGCATGGGGCTCCCCTACACGGGTGACACCACTGCATGGCAGGGCACTCCTGGCGCGCATCAGCACTATGCGTGGGCCAGCTCCACACCGGTCAAGGAGGCCCAGGGTTTGAACCGCGGACCTCCCATGTGGTAGACGGACGTCCTAACCATTGGGCCAAGTCCACTTCCCCTAAAAACCTCTTTGTCTCTTCCCCATCACAGCTGAACTCACAGTGACCCATGCTCACTGCCTTCCATGCTGAACTGTGTGCCCACCTGGCCCTGACCCCACTCTCCGTAGGGACACCCAGGGCCCCCTCTGGCCACCCAACTTCACAGCTGTCAGCTCCCCCTTGCTGAAACGTTCTTCTCTGGGCTTCTGCCCCTAGCTGCATCTGCACCCCCTCTCCGCACTGTGCACATATCCACAGGCCTGTGGCGTTGTCCATGTGCCACCGGTTCCCAGACAACATCTCAGCCCTGACAGTTCCTTGGAGGCCCTGGCATCTCACCTGTCCCCAAACAGACACATCAGCCTCCTCCTCCCCCACCCCACTACGCCCACCTGTGGCATAAAAAATCACCCTGCATGTACTGTGATAAGCTGCCCAGCCTGCCAAGTCCCAGCCCTGGGCGCCTGAGAAACTCGACTGCCATGCCCGCCCATCGACACGGAGACCACTTTCAATAAGGCCTGGGGGAATACTGAGATCCCAGAGAATGAGCAGAGAGAGCTCCCAGCAAGAAAGGTGGCAGCATGCAGGTCACTGCCGGAGTTGGCCACTCTTTTAAAAATGAAGAGCCAGGTAGTATTTTAGGCTCTGTGGCCAACCCTTGGCCTATGGCAGTTTATGAATTTAATTGCTGATGAAAAGTAGCATTTCTTCGGGGGAGAAGAGAAAAGGCAAAAGCAAGCCACAACGCCCAGAGGCTGCCTGGTCTGTCTGTCCATCTCCTCTATAACCTCAACTAGGCTGTCACCAACGGGCCAACTATGGGGACAGTCATTATACTGTTAGTCCTCATATCCAGCAAAGCCCAGGTGTTTCCACCTGCTCGCACTCGAATGCCCTGCTCTTCCACCAGAAGCACGTGTGCCCCAGCAGCGGCAAGACCTGGGCTGACACTGTGGTCTAACCACTTCAGCAACTCCCTTAGCCTTTCCCGACAGTTTCCGTGATTATAAAGTAAGTAGAAAGACACTGCCCACCTCAGTAAGTTTTTCAAAGAATTTAAAAGAGAAAACCCATCTAAGTTGCTTAGCATGATAGTTGGCACAGAGTAAGCCCTCAATAAATGGTAGTCATTAATCCTGTTAACGTACAGTCTTTTGAATAAAGTCACAGATACTAGAGGTATGTTATCTTACTTGTAAGTGATATTAAATCCAGTCAAATTGTAAGCAGCATCGCTGAAAAAGTGCAGCAGGGCATACCCCGACGTGGCCACCACCTCAGGGACAGTCTCGTTGCCATCTCTCTCAGGAACAATGAGGCCACTGGAAGGAAAACAGCTTTCTTACACAGACAAATGGTACTGCGGCAGATACAAACATTCACTTGCAATCTTCCTTACGATTCTAAAGACCACAACCAGAGTGGGGGCAAACTCCTGTGACAAACGAGCAGCGCCACTGACTTAGCTGCAGGACAGATCCAGTTCTTTTGCGAGGGTCTCCTCAAGTCTGGGCTCCACTTCTAATGAGATTTTTTTTTGTTTTGCTTTTAAGATTTCTTCTATTTATTTATTCCCCACCCCCCTCGTTGTTCATGCACACTGTCTGCTAGTCTCGTCTTCTCTTTAGGAGGCACCAGGAACCGAACCTGCAACCTCCCATATGGGAGAGAGGAGCTCAATCCCTTGAGCCACCTCAGCTCCCTGGTTTGTTGTGACTCTGTCTTTCCTCTTTGTGAGTCTTTGTTGAGTCATCTTGTTGGGTCAGCTTGCCTTCTCCAGAACCAAACCCAGGACCTCCCATGTGGTAGGTGGGAGCTCAACTGCTTGAGCCACACCCTCTTCCCTTTAATGAGATTTGAAATCAATGGCCTGTTCTTTCATTTTATTATTTTATAAAACCATTTTTATAATGCTCATTTGAAAACTGAGTAAAATCTTCAAAATCACATAAAGTAACAACTTATAAGAATTTGTGAATGCCAAATATACACTATTAAAAGCATACAGAGGGAAGCAGACGTAGCTCAAGTGATTGGGCTCCCATCTACCATACAGGAGGTCCAGGATTCGATTCCTGGGGCCTCCTGGTGAAGGCAAGCTGGCCTGCGCAGAGAGCTAGCATAGCAAGATAACACAACAAATACAGACACAGAGGAGAGACAATAAGAGATACAGCAGACCAGGGAGCTGAGGTGGTACAGGAGACTGAGTGCTTCTCTCCCACCTTGGAAGGTCCCAGGATCAGTTCCTGGTGCTGCCTAAAGAGAAAACAAGCAGACAAAAGAAGAACACAGAGTGAATAGACAGAGAGAGCAGACAATGAGGGGCAGGGGGCAGTGGGAGGAATAAATAAATCTTTAAAAAAAATAAAAATGAAAGACATATGGAGGAGTAGCTGTAGCTCAGTGGTTGAGCTCCTATTTCCCATGTACAAGGTCCTGGGTTCAATCCCTGGCACCTCCTAAAAATAAAAAACCAACACTCACTGGGGAGCAGGTGAAGCTCCGTGGTTGAGCACCTGCTTCCCATGTACAAGGTCCTGGGTTCAATCCCTGGTACCTCCTAAAAATAAACAAAAAACCAACTCTCATTGGGGAGCAGGTGAAGCTCAGTGGTTGAGCACCTGCTTCCCATGTACAAGGTCCTGGGTTCAATCCCCAGTACCTCCTAAAAAGACCAAAAAAAAAAAGACATGAAAAGTTAACATAAAAATAAAGAAGCTAGATAAACAATCACCCATTATCCCAACATTATGAGCAATCCGATGCCTGTTCTTTGCCCAGCTGATATCATTTTAAAATGTCACCACCTGCTAGGAGGTCCCCAGAACCTCCCTCAGTCCAGCACACAGCAGACACTGAACGAGCGTCTGGAGGCTCCTGGGAGAGGGGATGGCTGAGTCGAAAGGTCTACCGGTGCCCTCAAGGCTTCCGCCACGTCATGCCAACTCGCTGTGTACCACACGATATGGTGGTGTGCAGTCCCACCAACAGAGGACGATGAGGGCCCACCCCATCTCACTCTACCAACAAGGACTGCCAGGCTAATTTAACCTCACTACACGAAAAGCAACATTTTAAAATTGTGACTTTACCTTCATTTTCTTTACTTTAAAAAAAAAAGATTTATTTACGCCACCGCCCCCCACCCCATTGTCTGCACTCTCTCTCTGCTGTATCCACTCCCTGTGTGCTCTCTGTGTCTGCTCATCTTCCCTTAAGGGGGCACTGGGAAACTAAACCTGGGACCTCCCATGTGGGAGAGAGGTGCTCAATCGCTTGAGCCACCTTCATTCCCTGTTTTGTTGTCTCTCATTGTGTTTCCTCTTTGTGTCTCCTTGTTGCACCAGCTCACCATGCCAGCTCTCTGTCTTGCTTATCTTCTCCGGGAACCAAATCCAGAACCTCCCATGTGGTAGGCAGGAGCTCAACTGCTTAAGCCACATCCGCTTCCCTTGATTGTTACACTCCTCAGCTAGTATTTTCCTAGTTTACTCGTTATTTGCCTTTTCTCTTTTGTGAGCTGCATGTCCATGACTTCTACCCAATTATTGGTTAGGTTTTTTAACTTCACTATCACCATTACCACCAGCCCATTCCGGAAAACCCTAAATCCTTCCCTCCCTTTGCAGTCTGCTCCACACCCCACGCCTCATCTCCTACCACTCCCACCCTTCCCTCATCAGCCCCATCCACACCAGCCACCTTGCAAACACCAGGCAGACTCCACTCAGGGCCAGGAAAAGCTTCAAGCTCCTCCACACGACCTAGAAATCCCAGTTACTTGTAGAAGAAATGCCTGCTAAGGTCACAAAGACAAACAGACAAGTGTCATCAGGACAGCACCACCAGAGCCGCACAGGCTGAAAACTCCCACACGCCCCCACAGGAGCCGGTTAAATGAGCCATTACACATGTGTAGGTCCCCACAAGTGGGGCGCTCCTCAAGGCATTCTGAGAAGTGGGAAAAAGCAAGCTGCGACACAACTGGCCTAGTATATGTGTAGGTTTACATCATTTATGTAATTGCATAGAGAAGTGACAATGAGAACTTTTAATTTGGAAACAGAACTCTAGAAGTCTCAGAGCTCTGCAGGTGCCCTGGGGGTTGCAGAACAGTGAAGCATGCTCTTGGATTTCTTCATCCTCTAAACACCTACACACGCCACCACGTGAGAGGCACTGTTCTGGGTACCCGGGACACAGCAGTGACGGCACCAACGTCCTTGGCCTTCATGGAGTTCCCATTAGGGAAGCAAGAGCTCATCCCAGAAAGAGCCCCTCACCCACACCGTCACACACGCATCAATCCCGCGAGAAGGCCGCGATGGCAGCTGGAGAAGGCCTATGGGAGAGACGACCTGAGGGACGGCTTTACCCTTACTATGCTGGCACTGCTGCTGCACTCCAGCATCCCTTGAAATGAAGCAGGGCCAGACACAACTGCCCCAAGAGAAACTGACACAGGAAAGGGCTTGGGCCTCAGTCTCGTGGGCACCCTGCACTCCACCAGCAGCGAGAAGGGGGGCACCAGTCCTGGATCCGTCTGCCTGGGCAGGCCACTGATATCCCCCAGCTCCCTCCTCTGCTCGCTGTGACGTGGTGAGGACCCAAACATGGAAGCACGTGACGTGCTCGCACTAGGAGGTGCTCTGTGGGCGGCAGCTAACGATGTCATTTCATGTGTGGACATTTACCTGCAGGACAGACGGCAGAGCTCGTGGAGGGAGAAGGGTGGGAGGTCATCTGCACTAGATGGCCACCAGGCTGCAGGAAGTGCATCAGCGTCAAACCGTGACACCTGTGGAGTATGCTTACTTCTCCCAGAAGAGTTTAGTGTGAAAACAACTGGTTTTTGACAAAAATAAATTTTTGCACAGTCTCAGACCAGCATGCGTGGCAATGGCAGGCATGTGGGTACGGAGGAGATGCTGCAGATGTGCCATTCAGCTGCCAGCCTGAACCGTCCACTGCCTGTGCCTGCCCCGATGTAGATGAATAAAGGAGCCAGTTGTTCCTCTTGAGCAAAGCAAGAACTGCCTGCCTGGGGTTCGTCACAATCTTTTATTTTAAACCTAGAGAACCACTATTTAAAGTAACTTTTGAAAACCCCTGATCTAAGTTTTTTTTAACATGTTCACTATCCCTCTGCATATGATTTAGAATAGAAAAGATAACCTCATAATCATCAAGCATATAAATAGGTACAGTACTTAATACTAATCAACACACTAACCAATGCATAAGTTTCTCTTTGAACTGCAACTGACAGCTTTAAGCTCCAGGTTTGCAATATCATACACGTTACCCCTCCACAGGAGCAGGCCATAATGCCAATTGTGTTTAAGTTCTTTTTTTTTTTAATAAAGATTTATTTTTTTTAACTTACTTCTCTTCCCTTCCCCCCGCCCCCGTGTCCATTCACTGTGTGTGTTCTTCTGCATCCGCTTGGATTCTTGTCAGAGGCACCGGGAATCTGTGTCTCTTTTTGTTGGGTCATCTTGCTGCGTCAGCTCTCCATGTGTGTGGTGCCACTCCTGAGCAAGCTGCGCTTTTTTTCCCCCGCAGGGCGGCTCTCCTTACGGGGTGCAATCCTTGTGCATGGGGCTCCCCTAGGCGGGGGACATTGCTGCGTGGCAGGGCCCTCCTTGAGCGCATCAGCACTGCATGTGGGCCAGCTCATCACATGGGTCAGGAGGCCCTGGATTTGAACCCTGAACCTCCCATGTGGCAAGAAGATGCTCTACCCATTGAGCCAAATCCATTTCCCTGTGTTTAAGTTCTACTCACATCACTTTGGTAATCATTGCTCCACTTGGTATGCCCTTCACACACCTGGCATGTTCTAGCACCATTGACCCTAGAGAGAGGCTAGGAAGATAGGTTCCAGTATTCCACCAGCCTGGTGCACAGGGCGCTTTGGCACCATGAAATAGAGCCAGTCTGGAGGCAATGTCCACTGTGCATCTGGTCATATCGAGCTATTGCTGGCCACTGCAGGAGTTTGAAACCACATCATCCTCTCCACTGACTTCAGGAGCACAACCAGAGATGTATCTTTATTGTTTCAGGGGTCAGTGACCAACCTAGCCAATAACTCAAATGGAGAGGCAACCTGCAGTGTATTGAAAGCTCAGTTTGAATGTATAAGAGACTTTTACAATATTTAAGTCCATCTCTTTTGATTTTTATACACTTTCTAAACATTTCCAATGCAGTTTATAACATATCAAATACTTTGCTTTTTACTTCTTTTTTTTTTAAAGATTTATTTATTTATCCCCCCCCCCCCCCCCCCCGCCCTGGTGGTCTGTTCTCTGTGTCTATTTGCTGCGTCTTGTTTCTTTGTCGGCTTCTGTTGTCAGCGGCTAGGGAAGAGTGGGCGGCGCCATTCCTGGGCAGGTTGCACTTTCTTTTGCGCTGGGCGGCTCTCCTTTCGGATGCACTCCTTGCGCGTGGGGCACTCCTGCGTGGGGCGGCACTCCTGCGTGGCACGGCACTCCTGCATGGCGCGGCACTCCTGCGTGGCGCGGCACTCCTTGCACGCATCAGCGCTGCACGTGGGCCAGCTCCACACAGGTCAAGGAGGCCCGGGGTTTGAACCGTGGACCTCCCATGTGGTAGACGGACGCCCTAACCACTGGGCCAAGTCCGTTTCCCTGCTTTTTACTTCTAAACCTTTACCATGATGATGTAAATTATAGAGATATTTTGTTTTGGCAACGCAGGAAGGAGTACTTTGTCAATTACTTTATGAAAACTGAAGATTCCCAATGGTATCCCAAAGGAATTACCTTTCCTTACCAGCAATGTAATACAGAGAATGAGGTGGTCTCTGACAGGTTTCTCTGTCATGAAGTTACCTTTTGCAATTAATATCAATTTAGGTTTCTAACTAAAAATGGCTTCTTGGAATTAGCCATTTAAATGCTTCAGTTTAGAAATGCTTTTACAAACTCTTTATAAGTAACCATAACCACATAGACTAGTTACCTTACATAAACTTATTAAATCACAGTTATGACAGCAACCAATGACATGTACTTTATCCATTTAAGAGAGGGGAGATCTACATTTCCTTTTTTAGCTTAATTTCATTAAATACGAACTTACAATTTTCATCATTTTAAAGATTTAATACATATAAGGTTAATTTATTACTTGGTATTCTATAAACCAGGAAGATAAACCTAAGCTAAATAGAGTCGGAACTGTTATAATTTATGCAAGGGATGTTCTTTTTCTTCCCTTTACTAAGATATGTTTAATGAACCTGAAAAACAACATAACTGTCCCAGGCGGACGTGCGCTCTGAGAACACACTGAGGGCGCAACCTAACTTTACCAATGTTGTGTATTTTTACTAGTTATCCTTAATTTGGCAGATCTTGGCCTTTGCAAGACTGTAAGTTCTCAAGGGCAGAGATGCAGAAGGACAGCCAGCTACCTAAGGCCAGGCGCCAGGGGCGAGGATGTCAACACCTCCTGGTGAAGGAGGGCCCAAAACGCCAGAGACGCTTCCCTTGGGCCAGTGTGGTTTCGATCACGTGCTGGACACACTGACCGCATCCTGCTTCCACAAGGCTTCCTTTAAGAGCTCTTCATCACAGCTAAACAACTGCCCCATCTATATAAGATCTTCTTAAAAGAAAACCTCGAAAGGAACAATCTTTTGAAGAATGTTCTTGGGGGAGCGGGCAGCGGGGCATCACACCCCCTGCTCCGTCGCCATTCCCACCACTTCTGCCCCTCCCACCACAGACCCCAGCAGAGGGCCTGCTCCTCAAAAGGGCTCTGTGCATGCATCTGCCGAACGCGCCGCATGTCACAACATGGGCAATGGGAAAAGACCGAGAGAGGAACTCGCCCAGGGCCCTCGAGCTGACTGGTAATGGGCCTCTATTTCTCAAACAAATGTTATTCAAAACTTCAGTGCATGGAACAGATAAATGTGATCAAACAGTTCAAACTCAGATTAAACTTCACAGTCTGCAATACACCAAGAGAGACTACCGGTTGAACTAACACAGTACAACCCCTTCACTTTAGGTTTTAAAAAAGCACTGCAGTGATCTATTCAAGTAAACACAGACACTTGGGCAGAATCCAGATTAAAACTCCACATCCTCCGAATCGTATGTGGTTCTTTTCTACTGTTATTGGCTCCTGGCTGACCTCTTGGCCCTGTCCCTCCTCCCCACCCTGGTCACCCGACCTCCCTGGCCCTCCCAGGCCAGTGGTACCACCCCATCCTCTCCACCCCAGCCACTGGTAACCCCTGCCCTCCACACCCTGGTCACCTGGTACCACTGAGCTGACTCTCCTGACCACAGCGGCCCTCAGCCCCCAGGGCCACAGCCCTTCTGGCCTACAACAGTGGCCCTCAAGTTGTTCTGCCCATCAGTGCTCTAGGAGTATTTATGCTTTGGATAAATTTCAAGTTTTAAAAAAATATACTTTCAACACTATAATTTTAAAAAATTCATACCCAGGCACGTCATAAGTTAAATTTTAACACAACCAGTACAATCATTTATACCATCAGTTAACCAACTTTTTCTGGAAACCTATGAATTCTCCCACCTTGGCACATTTGCTTAACTTCTTCTAAGAGGCCCTGATTATAACAAGTGTAGCCTTGCCCTCGTGCTGGTGGCAGTGGTGTGGAACCAGCGTGCCCGCTCATCAAACACACCACTGCACTGCACGGAACCATGGGTTTAGACCCCGTTTGTCTCATATTCCTGCGAGGGCTACTGGCAAGGTAACTCAAAACACCTGGCCCCTAGCAAAGGCAGTCACGCTAATGCGACAGGTCATTCTGGGCTGGTGGTGGAGTTCTGGGCGCCTCTTGCTATAACATGAGGCAGGCCTCAAGTGCTGGCATGCAGGTGTGCAAGCCCCCATCACTTGGACAAGGACGTTTTAAATGTCTAGTATGGCCTTGCCTTTGGGCCAAGAAAGAAAGTGGTCTTGAAAATGGCCACAGTCCTCATTTCAAAGACATGCGGGAGAGATGTAAGCCAGGGGGTGGGGGTGGGGTGACACGGGCATGTCAGTCCCTATCTACTCTGTCCTTTGCTCCTGGGGAACTGCCTGCTGCTCCTCATTCACGTGGGACATCAACCAGGCTAGTCCACATGAGGAACACAAAAAGTATTTGGCTTTTTTAAAGCCAGGGAAACAAAACATCAGAGGGAAACAAATCTAGAAAGTCATTTGCAGATGAAAATCAAACTGACAACTATGGTTCCCTAAGGAAATGTGCATTTTAGAAATACGTATATAAAAAATCCTCTATCACGTAAAAGGAAGAAAAACATTGGAATTCCCAAATGGTAAGAAACATAATACATAACAGTCATTTATTGGTAATGAAAACTCAAATACCAAAACAATTAAGAATATCCCATACATGTGGTGTTCACCTGCTTTAATTACTAATATAGAATACAGTTTTTGGAAAATATCGCCATAGATAACTGTACATTCCTCATTCTCTGCAGATAACCACTCTCCATTTTATGTGTATCCCTTCCAGAAAGCTTCTTCCCTCATCCTTATCAACGCACACAAGTAAATACACACACGCGCGTGCACCATTTCACGTCAACTCAACAAGGAGCTCCTGCAGCCAACCCAATGAGGGACACAGCCAGGAACAAGACAGACATGAGGCTTCCATTTTTCCCAGAAATGATATCACTCAGTATATTGCTCACCAAACATTAAAAAATGCAAACGTCACCACCACGAGGGCAGGTAAAGCCGATACTACTATCACAATTGTAAAGAAAAGAAACAGAGAGAGAGACATCAAGTAATGTGCCCGGAACTGGCACAGCAGCTAGAAGGGGCCCTGCCAGGACCAGCACGCGAACCAGAGCTCCAGGCCAGCACTCTTTCCACAAGATACAGGCAGCAAGTGAATAGGGGTAAATCACTAAGGACGCAATCTAAGAGGCAAGTCTACAGTCAGAAGTTCAAAGACCACTGACAGGAGTTTATGCAACAAGCTTACCTGAAAGCAGCAACCAGAGGTGCGTAAATTGAGTCCCCATCATAAACATATAAATGGTCCCAACTACACTCTGTAGCAAAATGATTGAAACGAAGTCTCATTATTCTGTTTGGCCTGAAAAGAATAAAACAGTAATTTATAATAAAGTAATCACCAAACATTTGAGAAGATATATATATAATTTGCATGGAGAGAAGAAACTGGCAGTGTGTGAAGCGTTCCCCCAGGTGTGAACGATCTGAGAACTTACTCCACGGCAAGGACCACCCAGGCCCACCTTCCGGCTCATGCCCAGCGCCCAGGTGAAAATCTCACCAATTCCCATTTTCCAAAAGAGAGAAACCTATCCACTCCTCCTACCTCTCTCAAAAACTCAACCTCTCCCGCACAACTAAAACCTTCCCATCCACTAAACCTGCTTAGGCACCATGTATTTTATATGTGTTTTTGTATTTTATACAAAAAACAAAGTCTCAAAGTCCCGACTCTCCCTTCAGCTGCTACCCACTCTGTCTCTCCTCTCTTAAAAGGGAAACTTCATGGAAGACTGCTTTCTCCATTTCCTCATCACCTCCTTGCTCTAACGAGGCTTCAGCCCAAACACTGAATCTAAAAAGCTCTTGGAAATATCACCACATTGCTAAACTGTAGTGATTTTCCAGTCTTCACCTGACTTCCTCTAACCCCTAGAAACCACTCTCTTCCCTGGATTTTCAGGGCATTTCCCCAGTTTTCACTCCGTCTCCGCTGACCAGACCCAGTCTTGAGGAAGATGCTCCCTGGTGCCTCCTGCTGTGGTAGAACCAGCGCAAGCGCAGGGCCTGGCCTTGGGAGGGGCTGGCAGCGCGGGGGGTCGCCAGGCTTCCGCTTCGGGGTGCTTCCTCCCAGCCAGCCCCCAGTGCAGGTGCATCTGTCCAGGCTCAGGGCAGGCTCTTGTCCGCTCGGGAAGGCCAGTGCCAGTGCCAGCCTCTTCAGAAATGCAGGTGTGTGCTCTTCCCTACCTGACTCGCCCGGGTGTCTCGGGCACCTTGAACTCCTGACGCAGTGCGACCCGTGACCAAGCAGGCCCCGACTCAGTGAGTGCCCCCAGCATGCAGCCAGGCCGCTGAGCCAGAGCAGGCCTTTACACCTGACATATCCCCCTGGCTGCATGTTTCTAAACTTTTTTTCATAGAAAATTTTCAAATACATATAAAAGTAGACAGGTAAGTATAATGAACTTCCATGTACCCATCACCCGGTTTTAAACATTAGCAACACAACGCAAATCTTGTTTCATCTATACCCCTTTCGATTTCCACCTGCCCTCTCCCACCTTGAATTGTTTTAAAGAAATTCCAGGCTTCTTGTCATTTCATCCATAAATATTTCAGTATGTACTTTGAGGTGATAGGGAAGCTCATTTTAATTTTATTTTTTAGGAGGTACCAGGGATTGAAGCCAGGACCTTTCATACAGGCGAAGCAAGTGCTCGACTAACTGAGCTACACCCGCTCCTCATTTTAGTTTTTAACAAAGACACAAAACCATTTTCATGCCTAACAAAATAAAAAATAATTCCATATTATATAATATTCACTTGGTTTTCATATTTCCTGCACTATATCATAAACATCTTTTAATTTTCATTAGTTCAAATCAGAATTCAAACAGTATCTGTACATCACATTTGCTTGGAATGTAATTTAAATCTTTCAGTCTAAAATATATAAGATTATATATTACACACTAATTTTTCATCTTCTACCTCTTTCCCCTATTTTTTCCCTTCTTCCTTTCTTCTTTTTATAATTTTTTAAAAAGATTTATTTATATACTGTATTTATCCCCCCCCAGGTGGTTCTCTCATCGGTCTGCTCACTGTCTGCTCGCCTTCTCCAGGAGGCACCGGGAACCAAACCCTGGGCCTCCCACACGGGAGGTGAGTGCCCAACGGCCTGAGCCGCATCCGCCCCCCGCGGGCTGCAGCGTCTGCTGGCTTGTGGCATCCAGCTCATTACGGTGGGCACGGCATCTATTCATCTTCTTTAGGAGGCACCGGGGCCCAAACCCAGGACCTCCTGTGTGGTAGGTGGGCACCCAACTGGTTCAGCCATATCTGCTTCCCTTTCCCTTCTCTTTTTGAAGAAACCTGATCATCTGTCCTATAGAATTCCCCACCTTTTGGATTTGGTTGATCTCTATGCAGTCCAAGAAAAGTTCTGTTAACTCCTAAATTTTAATGTCCAGTGCAGGCCTTACCTCTCAACCCACCTGAGTCATATAAACCGACTTCCAGACACAGCACTTTGTATCTCTCCAGCATCAGAGATAGATCATGTCCTCAATTAAAGCCTGATTCTCCCTCCAAACCTCTTCGAGCCTCTGAACATGGCACCTCCATCTGCTCATGCTAGAAACCTGGGAGCCATCTTACTCCAGCATTCCAATACATTACTAACCTCTGTCTATTCTATTTCCAAAATACATTTCAAACGACCATTTTTCTCCACCTTCACTACCACCAACCTAGTCCAAGTTAACATCATCTCTAGCTTGGCCTACTAAAATAATCCCCCATTATCCACAGATAATCCAGTCTCAGTAACCAGAGTAAAGTACGCAACATGAAAATTTGATGCCATTCTCTATTTAAAACCAACCTGTGGATCCCATTATTCTTCAGACAAAAGCCCAAATTCTTACTATGCCAGCAAGACCTTGTCATGCCCCCCCAGCCCCCCACCCCACCCCCGTTTGTACCCCCCCTCACCTGCTCCCAGTGCTAAGGAGACTCACAGAACACTCCTTACCTGGCCACCTCCTTCTCCTCCTCTTGTCTCAGCTCAGTGCAGGTCCTCAACAAAGGCGTCTGCCTGTACGTTAGGCCTCGTGCCCACATACCTTTCCTCTAGCTGTGTGCTGTGATTAACCTCTTTCTCCCCACGGGAGAGTAAGTTCCCTGACGGAAGGGACCACGTCTGTTTTCGATCATCATAGCATCCCCAGTAAATACTTACCCACATAGCGGCTTTACGTAACTTTTCCCCAGAAAAACTCTTGAAAAATTAAACCAATTTTGTGATGACTCTTTTTTTCCCTTTTTAAAAAATGTATTAAAGAAGGCATTTCACCCAAAACTAAATAAATATACCACAAGAATAATGTTTCAAAATTATAGCTTCAGGCAAAGACGCAGTTACCAATTTATTCAATAGCTTCTAGTCAGAAATACTTCATGGAGCATATGTGACCTGCACATAACATTTAGATGAGCCCAACATTTAGCTTCTCTGACCCTTCACCTGCGGCATATGTGTGCAGTCTTGCCACGTCTGGGACACCTTTACCTTCAGCCTTTGTTTTACTCTGAAAGTGTTTTACTATGCTAAGCCTTTAACTACTGTTTGCATGCAAGACAGTCACTGGTTACCCAAAGAATGAGAAAACAATGAAAAAAACTACACAGAGAGAAGAAGCTCCCTTTCAGAAAATGACACCTTCATACTCCTCCAATCAATACCAAGTCTTTTCTTCCTCCTTGTCTGAGTAATATAAACCTTCGTAACAGTTCAAGTATACACTGTATTTAATTTCAAACTGTTATTGCTGCTTTTCTTTTAATGTGTTTTCATTTCATTGTTCATCTGATATATTTTTCTGTCTGTGAAAATTGTATGGGTATCTTAGGATTGAGATAGAACACATCATCATTTTTTCCATTGTAATTAATAGAAATGAAATAAAAATAAAATGGAAATAATTTTTCATTTAACACTTTTTCTTTAACAGCAAGGTTTTCAGGAATAATTAAAACATTATACAAGGGATAGGTACACTGACTGAATTCAATGAATACTATAGAGGCAATCGTAATATTTCATTTTTCATTTTTCGTCTCTCCACAGAAAATACAATAGGTATCTTTGTCCACAAGCCTCTCCTGTTACTTTTACCGGATCTGTAGTTGGTGCTGGGGTTTAGTGTATACCCAGGGGACCTGAATCTCCGGACTGACCATGTGATAGCCAGGCCATGAGCCTCAACAGATCTGCAACTCCTACACTCTGGTTTATTGGACTTACCCCACTCAGCTAACAGGGAGGTGAAGAAGGTCAGCCACCACACCAGGGAGCCAAGAGTGCCTACAACTGAAAGCAGGAGAACTGCATCCAGCATCCATGTGGAATCTAAGCCCCCTCTTGATATAGATGTGGAGTGGACACAACCATTCCAGGGTCCACAGGATGGAGGAATAGAGTATGGATTAGAGTAGACTTACTGATATTCTATTCATGAACTATTGTGATTAGTAATCGAAGAAAATGTGGCATGGGTGTGGAGAAAGTGGCCATGGTGGCTGCTGGGGGTAGGGAGTGGGAGGAAGAGATGTGATGTGGGGGCATTTTCGGGACTTGGAGTTGTCCTGGGTGGTGCTGCGGGGACAGTTACCGGACACTGTATGTCCTCCCATGGCCCACTGGGTGGACTGTGGGAGAGTGTGGGCTATGGTGTGGATCACTGACCATGAGGTGTAGCGGTGCTCAGAGATGTATTCACCAAGTGCAATGACTGTCTCATGATGATGGAGGAGATTGTTATGGGGGGAGGAGTGGGGTAAGGGGCTGGGGGGTATATGGGGACCTCATATCTTTTAATGTAACATTAAAAAAATAGACAAAAAAAGAGAAATAAATTAGCAGTTTTCCCAAAATATCATATTTCAGAATAAAGAAAAAGTCAACTTTCAAAAAAAAAAAAAAAAACAATCCAAAACTAAAGAACTATAAGCCTCATTAAAAAATACCTAATGAATCTATATATTTAAAAGCTCCATCTGTGAAAATAGTAGCAAAATTCAAATTTTTAATTTTGAAAGTTGCTTTCTGAATTTTAGTGTTTAAAAGAAATAATTATCTTAAAGTGTAATTGGATGGAAATCTTTCAACACCCAGAAAGAGTCAAACACTCATCCTAGGTGCTGTGGATATAAAAATGAACAAGAAAAACTTCTCTACTGCAACTCATCATTTAAGGAAGCCTTTCAATGCCAATTATATCTGAGGATGCCTAAATATATTTCTTAGGGGTAGGCCTCTCCTCTAATCCATATCGTCAAGTAAACAACTCAGTAAATAGATAAATAACCGGGGGGTGGCGAGGCGAGGCTAGGGAAGAAGTTAGAGGAATGTGGTATGGTGCCTGGCGGGCAGGGAGCTACCCAGAGGGCTGTGGGGGCGGCCCAGGTGCCGAGCCTGGGGCTGCGCAGCAGGTCGAAGGGGGAGAGGTACAGTCTGAACTACAAAAGGCAGAGGCGGGCAAGGGGTAAAAGCAAAAACCGGCAGGACAATTTCAAGAGGATGCTGGCCCTTAAAAGAAGGGCAGAAACGGAGATGAAAAGGGGTCTATGGACGGGACAGGCATTCTGAGGGCCAAACGACAGAACCTTACTGACAGGTGGAGCGTGGGGGCTGAGAGAAAGGGGACAACTGCGTTTTGTTCAGACACTGCGGGCACATCCACAGCAGTGGCGGCCTCCCGATGGGTGGGAGCCAGCAGAGTGGGCGAGGGCAGTGCCCTCCGGGGGCAGCAGCTGTCCGAGTGGCCCAGGAGGCTAAAGCCAGCCCCAAACGGGCCTTGCGCTACGCTGGCCTTCACTGGTGGTGCCAGAGCCACAGCACTTGAGACTGCAGGTGCCCTGGAACAAATCACGGCCGAGCGCCAGCCAGAGCCAATGACCGCTGCCTCTTCACCATGAACCACCACAAACTCAACTAAATCCTGCCCTGGTTTCAACACCAGACGTGACAGGACGGGAAGTGCTTACAAAGCTCCCTGCTGCTTAACCAACTACACTGCTGTCTCCAGGAAAAGCACTGGTGCACCTGTGTGAGCTGTGAGCTACACTAGCTGCTTTTTTCTTGAACACCATTTTTACTTGAAAGAACAGATGACAAACTATGATTACTCAGACTTAGATACGTGGCAGCCTTTTTCACAAAAATAAACGATGTGGGCATGTTACTTAGAAAACTGACATGTGTTACCAATGATAATCCTGTGTAAGTTACCAATGATAAAATATGAGATTTAAAGCACTAATTTGAATTTTGGGAAATTTCTGCCACTCAGAAAAAATTTCCCAATACTTAGAACTTTCTGATGAAATTGGTGGTGATATTAAACAATGTGATTTTTTCTTCATATTATATAATAAAATATATCAACACTTGAAAGAGCTGCATAATTCAATGAATCATTATCTTCAATAAGACCCATGCGTCATATTACAAAACCATGCAGAGTTTTGTAAAAGATCCATTCAAAGTGCAAGAAAAACAAGAGATTTTAATGTGACAATGTTTATTGATATTGTTTCAGATTTCACACTGCAATTTGATTTAAAAAAATGACTACTTGTCAAGTTTTGGTGTAATATCAAAAAAACACTATCCACAATTATTTTGAAAGGCTTTTACAATCTCCTCCCTCTTCCTACTGCATATTCAAGTGAGGCCTAATTTTCTTCACATCCTTCAAGCATAATAATATATCGCAATTCTGAATGCAGAAAAAGACATGATAATCCAGCTGTCTTCTATTAAGCCAGACAGTGAAGAAACATGCAAAAATATACAACACCTTTTGCATGTAATTTTTTAAATATATCAATCTTAAAAAAATTTTTTTTTCAAATATAGAGTTTTTTCCCCATAAAAATACACCATTTGTGTAAACATGTAGTGATTTCACTATTGTTGCTTTTAAATGAATTAATAAAATGTCTTGGCTTTAATTTCTAATATGATAAAAACAGACAGATAAAACCTACATCGATATTACTTAGAGTCCTCAAAGTTTAGAAGTGTAAAGAGGTCCTGAGACCAAAAAGCGTAAGCAGCACTGCCTTGGAAGCCTGCCGTGATGGGAAGGAAAGAGAGAAGGCAACAGCTGGAGTCCACAGGGTCCAGAGAAGTGTCGTCTGAGCAATAATAGAGAGTTATTTCTGTTTTTCTTGCCACAATAAAAATAGATCTTTAGGAAAATGACACAAAATTTTAATTTTCTAAGGCTTTAAGCAAACTATTAAGAGGACTAAGCATGTTTAAACTATTACAGTCAAAAACACAGACATTTCAGGTTTGTACAATTCATCTGCCGCATTAGATCAACAAAATTTTTAAACTAACAGTGAAGATCAAGGAAAATAAGAAAACCAAAGTCACTCATCAAATGAAAAGTTATTCAATAAAAAACTGTTTACAATATTTTATGCCACAAGTTGTTAATTTCACTTCAAAGAAAAGTAATGCCACAATGTGTTCTATCCTAAAAAAGAAAAATTTGAGTCAGTCATTACTACTTACTGTCCTTCAATGAGCCATGTGCACTTTGTTTTATATTTATAATTTCCAGGTCCATCTGTTACAAACCCAGAAGATCCAGTTAGTCTGTAATTTAAATAAAAATAAAAATTTTTATGAGAATTCATATGCTAATAATTTCTTTCTTAATTCTCAATACAATCCCAAATTAAGAATTACTGGTACATTAATGTATACTATGACCAGATAGTTATACTCAGATAGCACACCATTTGGATGAAATAATTTGGCCACACACTTTAACATTAATACTGAAATATTTCTAGCTGAAACTTTGCATCATGAAATGACCAAAAGATCTTCCTTTTATTTATTTTTAGGAGGCACCGCGGATTGAAACTGAGACCTCGTACACGGGAAGCAGGTGCTCAAACCACTGAGCTACACTTGTTCTCAGACCATAACATCTTAAATAAAACATGAATTAGTTTTAAAAAATAAGATCACACAAGAAGAGTGCATTTCACACAGTAACACTGACAACAGCAGAACTGCGACACGCAGCACGTCCAGCTACAGCCGCAGCAGACCCACTGTAGCTGCGGTGTCTTCCCAGCAGTCTACATCAGCCAGTCTGCCCGCCATCCCACCCAGCCAGGTGCTTATTAATATTCTTAGGTCTTGCCAATATGAGGGGCACACACTGGTATCTCACTAACATTTTGACTGGTCGTAACCTTGATGTTTGAGTATCTTTTCATGTTGGGGAAATCTGCATTTCCTCCTTTGTAAACTGAAATTCCATATTGTTTGCCTACTTTGCTACCGAGTTGTCAAATTAATGTTTAGGAGTTCTTTTTATATTACGGCTACCTCCTATCTGCATGCCAAACGCACCGTAAATACACTTTCCATTTACTTTTTCCTTTGTCTAGTGTCTTTTGCTATACAGAAATTTTTAATTTTTAAAAAGGATGCTATTTCCTTCCTTATTGTTATTTCCAGATCACATTCCCTCCCTCTTCTAAAAATAATGCAGCCTCTCTGAAGGAGATGCTCTCTTCTGGGTCTACCGCCCTTACTTTCAGAGTCAGGAGACCTACTAACATCCAGTTGCTCCTCAGCACTGAAGATATTCAGCATCTAGCTTGGTGTTTTCCATTCACCTGGATCCATTACAAGATGTTCCATCCAAAATCCAGCCTGTTTCTTAACCTCACCGCTAACAATCTTTTTCCCCTCCCGACTCTGGCCCTGCCATTACCAGTAACGACGCTAATACCAAAATCTCCATTTTAAACATCCTACTTGCTGAGAACCACTCTAATCTCTCCAGGTCATTTAGCCTAGTTCCCCCTTGCCAATAAGTCTTCTTCAATTTAGTAAACATCTTCCCTTCTCATCATCCATGACCCACCGTTTCACTTTCCCATTTACTGATATTAGGTTCCATGGTCCATCACAATAACTACCCCCTGCAAATCCCTCAACTTCCTTTCCTTTCTCTCCCTCTACTGTACTTACCTGATATATCTCCATATCTTACTCCCAGACATCTATTCTACCCCCAAAATGTTAGTCTAAGCAAATTGGGGTTTCCTTGCCTCTTTCCAATGAATGACTAGAAATGAGTATCAACTGGACTAGCAACTGACAGAAGTGCAACCGAAACAGTAATGGCTGAGCCAAGATAGAAAGTCCAAAGGTTAGCGATCTAGAGCTCATAAGGCATTTCCACGACGCGCAGGGACCCAGCGTCCCTCCATCTCGCTGCACCATCATCCTCAACATGTGGCTTCCACCTCATAATTTAAGGTGGATGCTCAAGTTACAACTATTGCACCCACATTTTACCAAGTAGGAAGGAAGAAAACAAAGCACAAGCCCTCTCCAAGTCAAACACGATACTTAAAATTAATATCCCATTAGCCCAAAGTTATTGACATATCTACCTGTAGAGGGAGGCTGAGAAATGTAGCCAGCACTCCAAACGACCGTGTACCTCTTGAAAAATCAGGGACTCTCTTACTAGAGAAGTGGAGTAAGGGCATGAAGGCTGTGATCATTAGACGTGAGAGGAAGTCTAACGGAGGACTTCTGGAAACACTTCCTCCTTCTTAAGAAAGACTGTGGTAGGCAGGGACAACCGTCAAGTGCATCTCCCTTCAAGGACAGACTCGCTGCTGCAAGGAGTGTGGTCAACGGACGGCCCCCAGCCAAGACCATGCCCCCATGGCAAGCCCTGCAATGGCACCCACTTGAGACTCCCAGCTTTATAGGTCAACAAACTTCCCTCTGGTTATTGTTTTATTGTATGTGTTTCCTTGATTCTTCGTTTAGGCTCTCCTAGCTCAAAAAGTTTGATGGTCCTGTACTACGCTTGCTGCTCTTAAGAGCTTCTATGACTTCATATGGGCACGTTCAGGTATATGCAGATCACAGTCACGGTCATCAAAGAAATAAGTCATTTTTACTTCAAATAGTTATTATCTTTAAAGATACAGGTTTACATAATTCACAGATAATACATAACTATGATCACAGACAGGCATTTTGCTTTCAAAAACAATTTGCTTTTTTTACTTATTTCCCCAATTTCCCTTCACGCCTATCCTCCAACCACACAATAAGCATTTAACCACCTAGCAAGGATCCCTATTTTTCTTCATCCTCAAGAGACTGTGATACATGCATGGTTCTTAAACCATTTCTTTGTGTCACAAATTGATTAAACAAGCTTTTCTCCATCTTCTTTTACTCAAGAAAACCTTGTAGGAATCTTTCCAACTAATCAGGTAGCAGACCACTCCACTCTTCATGCAGCATAGTATTCTGATCTATGGATGTATCATCTTCCTGCCTTCCCTCTACCGACACTTTGTTTTCAATTGCCTGGCATTATGAACATTACTACAATGAACATCTTTGTACATATGGCCTTACTTAGTTGTATTTTTATTTTTAACACTAGAATTTTAGGAGGGTACTGGGTCACAGGAATGTGAATTTTAATTGTTTCACATAAGGCTGTAACAATTCATATTTGCCCCAGCAATGCCTCAGAATAGCCTCTTCTATACATTCCCTCTGCATTAGATGTCTTTGTTTCTTTTACATTTTGCCAAGTCTTTAATATGGTATTCCCTGAGTTCCAATGCATAGACAATGTGCAGTTACTTAAAATTTAGAGAGATTTGAAAGGGGAAGGCGAGGAATACCAAATTAAAATTTCTGGTCAAGTTTTACAGTCTCATTGATGAAAAAAAGGAACCCAGTCCACCAGCAGGCACACAAAGACATCAACAGAAACAAGGTATTTTAACATAAAGGGCCAGAGACATGAAGCAGGAACTCCCTGCCATTACTAATTTCCTAGTTCAAGGATACGCTGAGGGTAACTCTACAGAGGAAACAACCACAGGGACAGGAGGGAAATCCTCCTTTGGAGGCAAGTTTCAAAGAGGCATCTTATCATTATTTCTAATTTCCTTGTATTATTATCAGCATTTGGGGTCTATTAAAGCAAAACTTTTCCAATCTGTGAAGGCTTTATGGTGAAGGGAGGGAAGGAGGAGAGCAGAGGGAAGAGGGGAGGGAGGAAGGAGAGGAATGCAAAATTCTATTTCTATATAAACATGTTCAATTAAGTTTATTGACTGTATTATTCAGTTCCTTTATATTCTTTTTTATGTACTACATCTCATTCAGAGAAATGTATACTGAAATCTCACACCATGACTGCTCCATCATATTGCTCCTACTGTTTTTTTGAAACCATAACTTTTTAAAAAATTAGACCATTTGTAGGTTTACAGAGAAAATCATACGAAAATAGAGTTCCCACATACTGACCCTACACACACACACAGTTTTCCCAATTATTTTTTTTCCTTTAATAACAACTTTACTTCAAAATCACACAAAAAAAAAGTACAGGAAAGGGCAGCTCAACAAGTTGTGGAAACATTACTCTTAAAAAGTTATTTTTCAGGCACTTTTATCTAATCTAATTCTAACCTTTAACTCAGTTGTTCCTCCAGTGTTCAGAAAGATACACAGATGAACACAGATTAGTTAAATGACATAGCCATGGTCTCCTTATTAATGAAAAAAGTTGAAGAGAAAAAATGCTTAATCATACTGATAGCTGACAAAACCAAACCCCATATTCTTTTTTTTTAACCTTTAGAATATAGTACCAACTTCGTGTTTGCTACAAAAACATTACAACGTTATTCATTATAGTCCATAAATTACATGAGTTATGTTTTTACCATGTCACCACATTCTTAATACCCTGTAGCACAGGGGTTCTTAATCACGGGCCCACAGACCCCCAAGGGGTCCATGGAAATATTTCACAGAGTCCATGAGCTTGAACTGAAAATTCACAAACAATTCTTGTGGAGATAGGTTGGTGCAGGTGTGAAACATTTATTAAATAGTACACAGGGAAGTGGATGTGGCTCAAGCGACTGGGCTCCTGTCTACCCTATAGGAGGTCCAGGGTTCAATACCCGGGGCCTCCTGGTGAAGGCAAGTTGGCCCATGCAGGATGCTGGCCTGCATGGAGTCCTGGCGCAGCAAGATGATGCAACAAAGAGGGACACAGAGAAGAGACAATGAGACAAAGCAGACCAGGGAACTGAGGTGGCACAGGAGACAGAGCACCTCTCGCATTCCGGAAGATTCCAGGATCAGTTCTCGGTGCCACCTAAAGAGAAGACAAACAGACACAGAAGAACACACAGCGAATGGACACAGAGAGCACACAGCAAGAGCAAAACAAAGAGGGAGGAGGAAGAAATAAATAAATCTTTTAAAAAAATAATAATACACAGAATAGTGTGGACTTAGTATGAATTTTATTTTGATACAGCATGTTCTGAGTGCAGTGGGTAAGGAGGGTGGAGATGGTTTTATGACACCATGGGAAAATCAAATTTCTAAATCTTTGCTGAAAATGACCACTGAACAGATGTTGAAACTGTGTTATCAGGTATTAAAATTATTGGAAAGTTGTAAAACGTAATTCTGAAAAATCCTAAAATTTAACTTAAAGACATGTCGATGTTGAGTGTTATAAAACTATCTGTCGCTACATTCTGCAAAGGGGTGTGTAGCTTTCACCTGACTGGCAGAACAAAAGAAGGTGAAGAGCCCCCGCTGCAGCAGAAGAACATTTCTGTATTTACATTATTTAAGGTTTGGGGTTTTTTTAGATTAAACCCAGGTCCTCGTACATGTGAAGCAGGCACTCAACCACTACACCACATCCACTCCCTTGTATTTATATCAATAACCACAATTCTCAACTACTTACTTCTGAAATCACTGTTACACATTCCCAATATTATCCTCCAGCTGTCCTCCAATTAATATTACTCTTCCTAGCCTAATCATTCCAGCTACAAACACACCCATAAATCAGCAGTGTTACGTTTATTATAATGTGCTACCATCAACTCCATCCATTACCACATTATTTACATTTGACCTTACTAAACATTCTACACACATCCAGCATCTTCTCCCCCTTCTCATTCCACATTCCATCTTCCACCAACCTATGGGACTTTGCTCATATTTCTTCATCATTTTTGCTTTTATTCAGGGATCCTCTTTTCTAGGCCAAACAAGCCATCCCTATTAGATCTTCATAAATTGTGCCTTTTATCATGATGATAACCCATCTATTTAATTTAGTGCTTACATGTCACAGTTCCTATTATTATTATGATTCCTGATTTCTTTTTTTTTTCCCTTTGTCTTAGACCTTTATCCAACTCTTTTTTTTTTAAGATTTATTTATTTATCACCCCCCCCCTTGTTGTTTGTGCTTGCTGTCTGCTCTCTCTGCCCATTCCCTGTGTGCTCTCTGTATTTGCTTGTCTTCTCTTTAGGAGGCACCAGGAACTAAACCTGGGACCTCCCATGTGGCAGAGAGGCACTCAGTCACTTGAGCCACCTCTGCTCCCTGCTTTGTTGTCTCTCACTGTGTTTCCTCTGTGTCTCTTGTTGCATCATCTTGTTGCATCAGCTTGTTGCATCAGCTTGCCACGCCAGCCCATCGCACCAGCCCATCATGCCAGCTCACGGTCTTGCTCATCTTCTCCAGGAGGCACTGGAAACCGAACCTGGGACCTCCTAGGTGGGAGTTCAATCACTTGAGCCACATCCACTTCCCTTTATTCAACTCTTTATTTTCCATCTTTCTTTATCAAATTTTCACATTTGTTTCTCCAGAACAAGACATGATTAGGTTTTGTTTCTTACCCTAATTTGACAGTGTTTCATCAGCACGATATAATCTATTCAAATTTAGGAAAATGACTGATAAAATGATCTGATTTCTTCCAAAGATTTTAATCAACTTTATTGAGATAGTAACATACAGAAAAATGTGCATGACAAATGTATAAACGTGTAAACCCCCCATATAAAACCATTATAAAAACGAATATAAGGGAAGCAGTTGTGGCTCAACTGTTAGAGCATCCACCTACCATATGGAGGGTCCAGGGTTCGATACCCAGGGCCTCCTGACCCGTGTGGTGAGCTGGCCTATGCGCAGTGCTGCCGGGAGCAAGGAGTGCCATGCCACGCAGGGGTGTCCCCCGCATAGGGGTGCCCGACGTGCAAGGAGTGCGCTCCCTCAAGGAGGGCAGCCCCGTGAGAAAAAAGCACAGCCACCCAGGAGTGGCGCTGCTCACACGGAGAGCTGACGCAGTAAGATGACACAACAAAAAAGCGACCCAGTTTCCCAGTGCCGCATGACAAGAATGCAAGCAGACACAAAAGAACACACAGCGAATGGACAGAGAGAGCAGACAATGGGGGGGGGAGAGAAAAAATAAAATCTTAAATTAAAAAAAAAGGATATAAAACCATTCTATCTCCCCAAAAGTCCCTACATTCCCCTGTGCATGTAATCCCTCTCAACCTCTACCTCAGGCAACCACTGATCTTACTTACATCACTACAGATCTGTTTGCAGAAATGGATTTAATGGACTTCTACACAGCATGTACGTTGTTGTGTCTCACTTCTTCTCATTGCACAGTGTTTCTGAGCATTGTTGGGTGTACCATGGTTGTCCCTGCACACTGATGTGTAGCAGTCTATAATACAAGTATACCACAGTTTGTTTATCCATCCTCCTGTTTTGGGACACTGTGATTACTTACAGGGGTAGCCTCTTATAAAGAAAGCTGCTATACCATCTATGTGCAAGTCCTTGTGGACATGTGTACACTTCTCTTGGATAAATACATAGAAGTATAATTGATGAATCAAAGTACAGGTACACATTTAAATTTATAAGAAACTGACAAGCAGTTTTCTAAGCGTTTGTGCCATTTTATACTCCCATCACCAAGGCATGAGAATTTCAGTTACTCCATGTATATGCCCGCACTTGGAATCAGACTTTTATTGGCCATTCCACTGGGTATGTATTATAGTATCTCTTTATGCTTTATATTTTCTTGCTGACTAGTGATTCTGAGCATCTTTTTTGGGCATTTCCTGACCATTTGCATCTAATATTTTCTGAAGTATTTGCTCATATTTTTGCTGTTTTTTGTGTTGTTGTTGTTTTTTGTCTTATTGAGTTAAAAGAATTCTTTAAATCTGAAAAGGAAATGAGGAAAACAATTCGATTTACGTTAGCATCTAAAAGAGTAAAATATCTAAGAATAAATATAAACAAGGAGATGAAAACTATAGATGAAAACTACAAAACACTGTTGAAAGAAATTAGAGGCGATCTAAATAAATGGAAAGGATCCTGTGTTCATGGATTGGAAGATTTAGTATTGACAAGATGTCAATATTACCCAAAATGATCTACAGAGTCAATGCAGTCCCTACGAAAATTTTCTACATAAATGGAAAACCTCATCCTCAAATACATATGGGATTGAAAAGGCTCCATATAAGCCAAAACAATCTTGAAAATGAACAAAGAACGAAGTCAGAGGACTGACATTTCCCAATTCCGGAGCTTACTACAAAGCTACAATAACTAAAGCAGTGTGGTACTGGTATAAGGTAATAGTTGGATAATATTCTTTCATAATCTGTAACAAATGTTCCACAATAATGTAAGGTCTTGGTGGATGGGTGCTGTATGGGAATTCTGCACATTATGCATGATTGCTCTGTAAGCTCACACTTTTCTAATGAAAAATACGTATTTTAAAAATTAGGGGAAGCAGGTTTGGCGCAACTGATCGGAGCATCTGCCTACCATATGGGAGGTCCAGGGTTCAAACCCAGGGCCTCCTGACCCATGTGATGAGCTGGCCCACGTGCAGTGCTGATGCGCTCAAGGAGTGCCGTGCCACACAGGGGTGGCCCCTGCATAGGGGAGCCCCACACATTAGAAGCGAGCCCCACAAGGAAAGCTACACTGCGCAGAAAAAAAAAATCTTAAAAAAAAAAATTAGGTGTAAAAATCATTTAAGCATATTGGCATAGGTCTCCTTCTGGGTTCTTCAATCTATTCCATTTATCTATCTATCTATATATATCTAACCTTCTACAATACCACTCTGTTATGGTTATTGTAGCTTAAGCGTAAGCCTTAATATCGAGTAGAATAATTCCACCCACTTTATTTTTCAAGATTGCTTTTTCTCAATTTTAGAAAAACTTTTAACATCTTCAAAAAACTTTCCCAGGATTTTGATAGAAATAGTGTTAAATCTACAGACCAATTTGGTAAGAACCGACATCTTCACTATTTTGTATCTTTCCGGTAATTTGTTTTCTTTGATTTCTTTCATCAGCATTTTGGAATTTCAGCATATCCTGTTCATATTTTGTTAAGCATATACCTAAGTATTTCATTTATTTGGGGTGACTGTAATGGTTCTATGCTTTTCATTTTGGTTTCTGCATGTTCACTATTACTAAATACAAATGTGATTGATTTTATGTGTTCATCTTGTATCCTGCAACCTTGCTGAACTCACTTTTTAGTTCTGGGAGATTTTTTTCATAGATTCCTTGGGGCTTTCTATGTAGACAATCAAGTCATCTGCAAATGTAGAGAGTTTTATTCTACCTTTCCTATTTGTATGCCTTCACTTACTTACTTACTTTTACTTATTTATTTTTGCTTGTTGTTTTTGTTTTGTCTTGTTCTGTTTCTAGGAGGCACTGGGAACTGAACAATCCCACTTGGTCGTTGTGTGAATTTCTTTTTTAAATTGTTGCATTCAGTTTTCCAATATTTTGTTGAGAATTTTTTAGTCTAAATTCTTGAAAAATGTCGGTCTACAGTTTTCTTTATTTTGAACTGTCTTTATTCTGTTGAGTAGAAGGATACTAATTAGCCTCATAAAATGAAGTTTGGAAGTGTTCTTTCCTTCTACTGGGAAGAAGTTACATAAAATAGGTGTTAATTCTTTAAACATTTGGTGATTTCTCCAGGGGAACTATGTGGGCTTGGAGATTTCTTTCTGGGAGCTTTTAAATTACAGTTTAATTTCTGTAAAGGCTATAGGGTTATTCAAGATGATTTATTACATCTTGGTTGCATTTTGGTTGTCTGTCATTTTTAAGGAATTCGTCATTTCTTCTACATTATCAAATTTGTGAGCATAAAGTTGTTCACAGTGTTCTTGTATTCTTTTAATGACTACAGGATCTGCTTCTTTCATATTGGTGATCTTTCTCCTCTCTTTTTATCAGTCTTGCTACAGGAGGAGATAGCATTAATCCAGTCATGCACTGAGGTGACCTGAGTTCGCTTCCCGTTAGCCTTTGCAGAGCTGGTCTACTCTGAGATGACCCTCAAGCTCAGGGTACAGCCATCCTTCAGGCTGGCCGGCCTCCAGCCTGGGGAGCTGTACAATGCTCCGCCTCCTGTGCTGGCCCTGAACTCCCTAACTGTGCCCAGTCCTGCACGACAGCCACAAACTCTACTAAGAATCTCACCACCAAGTTTCAAATGAGCCAATCACTTCAAACGAAAAGCTGTACCAACAGCTGGCCTCAACGTCTCAGCTTTCCTTCTCTCCAAAACTTCGGCCCTAAGTCTTTGCTCTGCCTTGTTAGCTCTCTAAGGCCTCCAAACAGATTTTTTTAAATGTATGTTTTGTCTAGTTTTTCTAGTTGTTCTCAGTTAAAGGGCTGGTTTTTAAAAGATAGAAATAGAATCTCCCCAGCAGCCTTCAATAGCTTCCTCGTTTTGTGATATGAAAGATGTTCCAGGCTTATCTTACACAGTTCCTGAACCCAAACTGATTCCTTTGAGTGGGAAATATTATTTAGAGAACAGTGTGGCACTAGAAGTGCTCAATGCCACTGGGTTGGCTTCTGGGGTTTTTCATTAGAAAAAAAGTAGGAAATACAGTTTTTTAAAGAGAAAAGTCATCATGAGTCTCTACTGACAACTCCAACTCAAATTTTGGATCCCAGGATTCCTGCCCAACTTCTCTAATTTTATCTTTGCAACACTCTTTTCCACACTGTGACAGTTCGAAGCTTTTTGTGGATCCCAGAAAAGATCATGCACCTGAAGCTAATCCATTCCTGTGGGTGTGGAACTCTCGGGTTGGACTTGATTCAGCTGGGGGCCTCTGACTGGTCACTTCACTGAGGTGCGAGTCTTGGTCCTCTTGGTGGAGTCCTTTATAAGTGGACTGAACACAGAGACACCCAGAGAAAATGCCATGGAGACAGAGAGAAGGAACCTGGGGCTCAGAGAGAAATCTAGGAGAGAGGAAGCCACGACGGAGCAGCCAGAAGCTGAAGCAACAAGAGACGCCGGAGAGCTGATGCCTCCAGTGCCTGCCACGTGGAAGGAGTCCAGGATCGCTGCAGCCAGCCTCCAACGAGCAGCATCTTGGATGATGCCTTGATCTGGACATTTTCACAGCCTCAGACCTATAAGCTTTTAACCTAATACATTCCCATTTTAAAAGTCAATCCATTTCTGGTATATTGCTCCCAGCAGCTTTTAGCAAACTAAAACACATACTAAAATCCATGGTTCTAATTCAATATAATTATCTACTTGTTCTACTCTACAACACACATCTCCAGAGTAACAACAACAATATTATCTATTACATAATTACTAAAAACTATTTATGATATCTTTCCAGTTCTTTGCCCTTGGGAGTATATCACACTAGAAATGCACAAATTACTGTGTTTCAAAGTCACTTAAAATAATTCCTCTCTGTGTGGTTCAGCCTCAAACTTGATACAAATTTAGGTTCATTTATTTCATTTCATACTTGATTTTTAGGGATTGCCTTTTTTTCTTATTTTAATCTATTTTCGTTTTATAATATGGGAAAACATTTCTGGTCCTGAAGTCAAATCTACAAAACAAAGAACATTCCCATTCCCTTCCTGTCCCTGTCCTTAGAGTAACCATTTTTATTAGTTTTTAGATTACCATTGATACTTATAGGCTCTCCCTTCTTTTGCTTTTCTCACTTAACAATATATCCTCAAGATGACCCCACAGCAGAATAGAGCTATTCCTCACTTTTTATAGATGTGCAGTTCTGCACTGTGTGGTCACACCTTACTTTATTTAATCAGTCCTCTAATGATATAGAGTCCAGACTGAACTGTTTCTGAATTTTGCTTTTATAATTTAAATTCATATAAATATTCAAATGGTCTCAGTGTGACAGGCTGGTCAACTAACTTGGTATTTTGACCTTTGCTGTCAGAACTTCAAGCCAAGAAGTTAATTATATAAGCAAGAAACAAAATACACGAGTAAAGCCCCTGTCTGGACATCTGATACGGGGTTCTCGACTGGAGTCTGTATCAAAATCACCCAGAGCTTTAAAAAACACAAATTATGGGCCTCAACACCCCACCCCCCATGGGATGCAGCATTGCACTCGTGTCTTTTAACAGCTTGATAAATGACTCTAATATATATACCAAACTAACAAATCTGCCATTTACAATAGGAATTTCTAGGTTTTAAAGTAAGTGGCTGGATTTTTGACACCAATACTAAAAATATTTCCACCTTCCAAAGTTTCATCTTTAATCAGAAAACTGTAGTCTAATTCCTTAAAATCAAAATCCAATGAAAACAGTTGATCATGAAAACTGATTCACACTAACAGACCTAAAAGGCAATAGAGTTGTCATAATTACTAAAAAGGACTAAAGCTACAATTATTATAAACAATACAATTTACTATAAATGAGTTCTTTATGCTTTAATGTTTAGCATATTCTACTATATCTATTTATAATGATAATTAAAAGTAAACTAATACAAAATAATACGGCTCCCTCATAATTTTAAACAATGATACATGATCTACTTTGAAAGGCTCAATAAAAGCAAGGGAAAAGCCCTTCACTCAAATCCTGAGCTCTGTCCTTGGAGCTGACCTGGGTCCAGTTCCCCAGGATTCCTGGACAGGTAATGCCATCTGCATCCATGGCATCTTCTACCACCCTATGTGGACAAATGTCCCAGCCACATAGCCAGCTTTGTTTCAGACCCACATCTGTGTCAAAAGCATAAGTCATCAGCAGTTCCTGTCCCTACCAATTTGTCCCCATTCTTTTACCATTCTGTGAACACCCACCCTATATTCTAACACCACTCTTCCTTGACCGCACCCTCTCATTCAGCCTCCAGAGCTATTCTCATTTCTGTACCTCTTCCATCCCCACTGCTAATTCCGGTGCCCGTGTTCAAAGTCTCCTCATCTTGGCTGAGTCTCCAGCTCCCTGATTTGGCCAGTTCTCCACACTGCCTCCTCCAGTCATCTTCCCTAAAGGCCAATTTGATCACGTCACAACATGCTTCCCTAAAGATAAACTCTCAGCACCTCATGCAATGTCCATGGCTAGCTAATCACAACCTACTTCTACCCCACCTCTAGCCACTGTTCTCCAGCATGTGCAGCTCATACTGCAGCAACACTGAACGTCACTCTCCTTCCTCAACGTACCCTGCCCTTAAGTTCCTGTGTCTTAAAGCACATCCTGGCTTCTGTCGAGAATGACTTCCTTCTTGCTTCCATATCTAGCAGACTCCTAACTGCCCCTTCAAATCTCAGTTCAAATGTCCCTCAGATCTCCAGGGACCTCGGCTCAATGTTTTCTGTGTTGCACTGACTGTTACTGTCTCTGTAATCAGATCATTACTGACGTGAGGACTACCTCTGCACAGTAGGTTTCCACGATTCAAGGACATAATCTCATTCATCTCTTTTTTCTCCAATGCCTAAAACATAATAGATACTCAGGTAACATTCGCTGCCTATTAAATAACAACATCAATTCCAACAGTTTCACAACAACAAAATTTTTCAAATTCTTATTACAAGGAAGATATACTACAAAGAAAGTCCAAGATAAATTCCTGTGTGTCTCATTAGCAGTCTAGGGAGATGGTGAAGCACCAAAAGTGGAGCTGTCCAAAGACATCTGAACACTAACTACTCTATCCTTCAAATGAGGTGCCTTGTGGATACCTGGTCTGGTTCAAGAACCAGGAGAGTCCAGTGTTTTATGCAAAGCATTCTTTTAATCAAAAATATAAAGACTGTCTTAGGTTCTTCTAAATGTAGTAGAAATAAATTCAGGGTATAAAAGGTCAGTGCTGCAGCAAAAATTGAGAGTTACAAAACCAACAAAACTCAACCCTACAAAGAAACCTGGGGCCAAGAAAAAAGGCTCTGACAAAGGCAGCATTTGGCTACCGATCTGGGTGGCCACCTCGCTTCTTCCAGGCTTCCAGACATATCCTGAGCTAATAATTTGAGTTATTAATTTAATCTGGCCACTAAACTACAGTCCATCTGAAACGGTACCTTGCAGTCCCCATTCTATCAGGCTCAAAACGTTGGTGTCACCTGTTAGCGTCTTCCTCCACTTTATCCCCTTCATCAAATGTATGAGCAGTTTAAAACACATTTTCCATCCAAGGCGTCCTTAGATATCCCCCTCACCTCCACCCCTGCTATACTCAACCCCCGGCGCAAGGTAGTCCACGGTGGTCTTCCAGCCAGAGGCTTTGCTCTCTCGGCAGTTTCCAAGACCTGCCCACAAGGTCTGCGAAGACCTGGCCTCACCCACAGCAACATTCCTGAAGCACCAGCGTCAACACGTCACTCCCTTGTCAAATGTTTACAATGTCTCTGCACAGCCTACGGAATGAAGTCTAAATTCTTGATTCTGACATTATGACTGTCAATCCTTGGGGAGTGGGTGGAGCTTAAGTGCTTGAGCACCTGCTTCCCAAGGTCTGGGGTTCCACCCGGTACCTCCTAAAAACAAAACAAATAAACAAACAAAAAACCCACAAATAAACCAAAAAACCAGCTCTCGCTGGGAAGCAGATGTAGCTCAATGGCTGAGTGCCTGTTTCCCATGTACAAGATTCTGGGTTCAATCCTTGGTACCTCCTTAAAAAAAAAAGTGACACTCCTTTCCCTCACCCTGAAAAGCCGGTTCTCCTCACTGTCCTCCACATTCTCGGTGCCCAGTCACACCTCCCCCGCGCCCTTTTTATTCTTACCACATCCCCCCCTTCTTCCCTGGGAAGCCAATCTAGTTGCCCACACACTTTCCCATACCTAGAATACACTCTCAAACTTTCTTACAGGATCTATTACAAGGCCCTGAATTTCAGGCAAAAATAAGCACAATAAAGGATTATACCCAACCAAAGACCAACTCTACTGACTATTTGCTCTCTAACTATAATCCCTTTCAGAGTCCATGTAATTACAGAGTAATGAAAAGAAATAAAAAACAATGAACAAGGACAAAGAAACAAACAAACAAAAGCTTAAGGATCCTCTGACATTAACTCTACCTCCTTGTGGTCATTTTTAAGAGTTTCATCATTTTTAAAAAGCCATAGTAATGAAACAACATTTGGAGGGGACTTAGGATTAAGGAAGGGTTTCTTCCTTCAGATACATAATAATCTACAGATAGTCATTAGAATTAGTAAAAGAGTTTAACTTCTTTTTGGAGGACACAACACCAACATACATAAAGTCAATTATACATCTTTATACTAGCAACAAACAATGAGAACATGAAATTTTAAAAGATATCATTTACAAGAGGATCAAAATACATCCACACCTTAGAAAAGAATGCACAAAACCTCTACAAAAAAAATTTATAAAATATTAAGACAAAGTAAAGAGATTTAAATAAATGAAGGTATACACCACATTCATGGAATGGAAGACTCAACATAAATGTCAATTCTCTCCCAACTGAGCTATCTCAATCAAAGTCCAGTGCTATCTCAATCAAATTCCCAAGTTATTTTTCTGGCCACAACTGATAAGATGATTCTACAACCATTATGGAAATGCCAAGAATACTTATCATAAGCTTGAAAAAGAATAAGGAGAAAACGTAATGGAAAGGAACACTAATTAAGGTACTGTGAGGGTTTAATGCTGGATGGGCCCCAGGTAATCCTGTCCTTAGAGCTAACCCATTTCTGCAGGTGTGAACCTATCATAGGTGGGTCCCTTTGATTAGACTCCTTCAGTCAAGGCCCATATGAGTAGATTACTTCTGCAAGGCATGGCCCAGGGTGGATCCAAATCCTCTTACTGGAGTCTTTTATAAATGGAATGAATATGGAAAGAGAAAGATACAGGAGAGAGAAACCCATGGAAGCAAAGAGAGGAAGCCACAGAAACTAGGATGCTGAAAATGATGAGACAGAGGAGAAGGGTATGTGCTTTCTGATTTGATAGAGGAGTCCAGTATTACTGGCAGCTAGTCTTTAGGGAGACCTGACACCTGATTTGGACATTTTCACAGCCTCAAAACTATAAGCTTTTAAGCTAATAAAGCCCCACTGTAAAAACCAACCCATTTCTAGTATACTGCTTATAGCAGCTTGCAAACTAAAACAGGCAGTGTGGGATTATTGGCATAAGGACAGAAAAAGAGACCAATAGAATAGAATAAGAATCCAGAAACAGAGCACACATATATAAACACCTGATTTATAACAAAGGTAGCACTGCAGAGCAGAGGAGTAAGAAACCAAGTCAATAAATGGGACTTGATAAATGAATATGTAGAAGGCAAAAAAAAAAAAAAAACCTGACCTGGTATGCAACAATGGTACAACACAAGAAAATCAATTAATATATAAACCATATTGATAAATTGAAAAAGAAAAATCACATGATCCTCTCAAATGATGCAGAAAAATCATTTGACAAAATACAGCAACCTTTCTTGATAAAACATTCTGAAGGATAGGAATAGAAGGAAGATTCCTCAATATGGTAAAGTACATATATGAAAAATCTACAGCTAGCATTGTACTCAACAGTGAAAGACTAGAAACTGTTCCTGCAATCAGGAACAGGACAAGGATGCCCACTGTCACCATTATTCAGTATTGTGCTAGAAGTTCTAGCTAGAGCAATTAGGCTAGACAAAGAAATAAAAGGCTCCCAAATAGGAAAGGAAGAAGAAAAACTTTCACTATTTGCTGATGTCATGACCCTGTATCTAGAAAATCCTGAACAATCCACAATAAAGCCACTAGAATTAATAGACAAGTTCAGCAAAGTAATGGGATACAAGTTAATATTCAAAAATCAATAGAATTTCTATACTCTTCTGATGTGCAATCTGAGGAAATCAGGGAAAAAAATTCCATTTATAATAGCAACTAACACAATCAATCTTTAGGAATAAACTTAACTAAGGATATAAAGGATCTATATTCAGAAAACTACAAAACATTGCTAAAAGAAACTGAAAAGACTTAAATAGATGGAAGGACATTCCATGTTCATGGATTGGAAGACTAAATATCATTAAGATGTCAATATTACCCAAACTGATTTACAGATTCAATGCAATCTCAATAAAAATCCCAACAGCCTTTTCCCCTCCAGAAACAAAAAGCCAATAATCAAATTTATATGGGGGAAGCGGACTTGGCCAGGTGGATAAGGCGACCGTCTACCACATGGGAGGTCCGTGGTTCAAACCCTGGGCCTCTTTGACCCGGTGGAGCTGGCCCACGCACAGTGCTGATGTGCGCAAGGAGTGCCGTGCCACACAGGGGTGTCCCCCGTGTAGGGGAGCCCCATCCTCAAGGAGTGTGCCCCGTAAGGAGGGCCGCCTAGCGCTGAAGAAACTGCAGGCGACCCAAGAATGGCACCACATACACGGAGAGCTGACACAATAAGATGATGCAACAAAACGAAACAAAGATTCCCATGCTGCTGACAACAGAAGCAGACAAAGAAGAACATACAGCAAATGGACACAGAGAACAGACAACTGGGGCGGGGGAGAGAAATTACAAAAAAAAAAGAAAATTTATATGGAAGGGTAAGGGGCCCTGAATAGCTTAATGTCTTTAAAAAGAAGAACAAAGTTGGAGGACTATCTCTTCATAACTTTAAAGCATATTACTTAGCTACTGTGGTAAAAACAGCATGGTACTGGCATAAGGACAGTCAGATTGACCAATGGAACCAAATCGAGAACTCAGAAATTGACTGTCACATCTATAGTTACGTGATTTTTGACAAGGCTGTTAAGCCCACCCAGCTGGGCCAAAATAGCCTATTCAACAAATGGTGCTAGGAAAACTATATAGCCACCCAAGAGAAAGAAAGAAGACCCCTATCTCTCACCTTATAAAAAGTTAACAAAACAGATCAAGGATCTAATCATAAAAACAATCATAAAAGTCCTAGAAGAAAATGTAGGAGAACATCTTTAAGATCTTGTGGTACAGTAGTTTCTTAAACCTTACACGCAAAGCATAAGCAACCAAAGGAAAACAGTTAAATGGGACCTCCTCAAAATTCAACACTTTTACACTTCAAAGGACTTTGTCAAAAGAGTAAAAAGGCAGCTGACTCAATGGGAGAAAATATTTGAAAATCGCATATCTGATTAAGGTTTAATATCCATGATACATAAGGAGATCATACAACTCAACAATAAAAACACAAAGTATCCAATTTAAAAATGGGCTAAAGACTTGAAGACAACTGTCCAAAGAAGTAATACAAATGGTGAAGATACACATGGAAAAATGACTAACATCACTATCAATTAGGGAAATGCAAATCAAAACTACAATGAGATATCATTTCAAACCTGTTAGACTGGCCGCTATTTAAAAAGTAGGAAAACTAAACGCTGGAGAGGCCGTGGAGAGGTAGGAATGCTTATTTGCTGTTGGTAGGAAGGCAGAATGGTAGTCATTGTGGAGGACGGTTTGGCAGTTCCTAAGGAAGTTGAATACAGACATACAGACTTGCCATGCACGTGACTACACCACTGCTAGTTATATATCCAGAAGAACTAAGAGCACTGACATTAAGAGACATCTGCACACCGATGTTCACAGCAGCATTATTAACAATACCAAAAGCTGGAAATAACCCAGGTATCCATCAACTGATGAATGGATAAACAAATTGTGTAGTATACACACAATCGAATATTATGCAGGTAAGACGAAATGAAGTTCTGAAACATAGGACAACATGGACGAATCTGGACGACATTGTGTCAACTGAAGCAAGCCTGACACCAAAGGACAAATACAGTATGACTGCCCTAATAAGAACTAAATATATTATGTGAAATAAGAATATGGGTAGAAATGCATATATAAGACCATTTTTCTTTGAAGTTAAACAAATGTAAGTTAATACCACAAAATGTTAGTATCAGACCAAAAAAGCCTGAACATTACCCTAAGTGAAGGAATACTGCATATTGTATGATTTCACTTATATGAAATGTAAATATAAACCAATTTATAAAGATGAAATGAGATTAGTGGTTATGTAGATCTGAGGAAGGAATGCTAAGGGGTGTGGAGTATTCTTTTTGGAGTAATGAAATTGTTCTAAAATTTTTGAGATGATGATTGTTCAACAATGAGATTATACTAAAAGCCATTGATTATACACTTTGGATCAAATATCCAGAAATAACAGCTATGTACAGTGGAGGAAGCATACAGAGATTGGAAAGTGAGGAACTTTCTTGTTTGTCTGCTTTTCCTTTATTATTGAAATAATGAAAATGCTCTAATAATGATTGATGTGACGAACACACAACTATGTGATTATACCAAAAAACACTGACTGTACACTTCAGATGAACTGTACACTTTATTAATATATATCAATCATTGATTTGTTTAAAAAGATTTTAATTTAAAAACCGGACCTTACCCCACACTATGCACAGACACACAGGTAGAGGCACACACACACACACACACACACACAAATACTTGGATAGTAGATTTAAATGTGAAAGACAAAACAACAAAATGTCCAGAAGATAATACAAAAGAGTATGTCCTTGACCTTGGGAAGGGAACTATTTCCTCAAAAAGACACAAAAAGCAGCTGTCATAAAGGAAATAATAATACCTTTGGCTATATTAAAATCAAGAAGTAAACGTATTTTAACATGAGCAATGCATTAACATGCAGTAGCATCATTTTAATTGCACAGGTAAGCCTGAAAAAAAGTTACAGGAAATAACCAGGGGCCACAAATAAAGACAGGCCTGAAAACCAGAGCAGCGAGCATGGTGGCCTGAGGACTCAAGGGTAAACCCCTCTGAGTGGGTGTCATTCCCTACGCTCCAGGAACGCCAGCCTCTGTAAACCAGGTGCGTGCTAACTGCACACATGGTGGGCACTGAGGCTGTGGCCCAGGTAAGACAGCACTGGGGATGGGCTCCTGCCCCCACAAAAGGCATGCTCAAGACGTAACCCCGGTCCTGTGAGTGCGAACACATTTGTAAACAGGAACGTTAAGATATTATTAAAGTGTGCCTAGGGTAAGCCTTAATAAAATATGGTTGAAGTCCTTATAAGCAAAGGACACAGAAACAGAAGCCACAGGGAGCAACCAGATGCGAGAAGTCAAATTTAGACATAATTGTTAACAATACACCATGAACAAAAATCAGCAGACAAAACCAATAATAGATTACATGTTACAAAGTTCAGTCATTAGGACAATCCAGACAATCCAATAGAGAATGTAAAATAAATAAGCTAAAAATGTTAAAAGGCACCAAAGAATCAAAAGGTTTAAAAGAGAAAAGGACACACTATGAAAATGACCATGCGGTTTTAAAAATAGAACCTTTAAAAATAACAAAACAACCAACTTAAAAAACAAGCTAAAAAGCAGATTAAACACAGCCAAAGTGAAAATTTGTGAACTAGAAAACAGATCGGAGGAAATTACACTGACTACAAGAGAGAAAAAAAGAGATATAATAACAAGTAGAAAGCAAAGAGAAAAGAACATGAATGAACTGGTGTGACTAAAGTAGCACAAAAAGGAGACAGAAGAAAAAAAAAGGGGTAGAGGAAACCTTAAAGAGAAAATCCAAGAATGATGAAAGACTTGAATCCTATAATGAAGGAAGCGTATTCACCGTGCAATATCAAAATGAATAAACAAACACATTTGGGCATACACAAAAACCATCAAACGGAAAAGGAGGAGGAGACATAATGGGGAAGGAGACTTGGTTCAATGGATAGAGCATCCACCTACCACATGGGAGGTCCAGGGTTCAAACCCAGGGCCCCCTGACCCTTGTGGTGAGCTGGCCCAGGTGCAGCGCTGATGTGCACAAGGAGTGCCGTGCCACGCAGGGGTGTCCCGTGTAGGGGAGCCCTGCGCACAAGGAGTACGCCCCATAAGGAGAGCCACCCCGCGTGAAAGCAAGTCCAGCCTGCCCAGGAGTGGCACCACACACACGGAGAGCTGATGCAGGAAGATGACGCAACAAAAAGAGACACAGATTCCCAGTGCCACTGACAAGAATACAAGCAGACACAGAAGAACACAGGGAATGGACACAGAGAGCAGACAACTGCAGGGGTGGGGGGCAAGGGGAGAAAAATAAATAAATCTTTAAAAAAAAAAAAAAAAAAAGGAGACATAATGACCAGGAGACAGAATGTAAGGGTAAACAAGAGCATCAGAATGAAATATGATATCTATAATTTTCCTTAAAATAATTCTGGCTTGTTTGGGAAGGGGTGGATAGTGTGAAAGAAAAGGGTGATGATAAAAGTAACAAATCTATAATTTTTTCATTTTAAAGACCTTGAATAAGTTGAACCAAAAATCAAGAAGAGTGTTGAAACACTAGGTAAGAGAGAGATATTGACCATCAGAGTAAATTCATCAACATATTCAGATGCTTAGACATCAGCAAAAAATACAAGCCATACTAGGAAACTGGAAGAGATGGCCCAGCCAAAGAAATAAACCAAACATCCTGATGAGATAAAGGATTTAAGACAACCAATGATAATAAAACAAATCTACTAAATCAAAGAATTGAAGGGAAATATGACTAAAGAGATAAAGGATATTACGACAACACTGGGTGAGTACAAATAAATTTTGAAAGCCTGCAAATAAAAGTAATGAAGTTTATGGGAATAAAAGACATGAAGGATGAGATTAAAATACATTATAGTGTAGAGTTTTTCTTTTTGGAGTAATGAAGTTCTAAAAAAATTTTTTTTTGGTGATGCATGTGCAACACTGTGGTTATACTAAAAGGTAATGAATGCACACTTTGGATAGACTGTATGATATGTGAATATATCTCAATAAAACTGCTAAAAAAGAGTGAAGGGAAAAACCTTCCTTAGATAAACAAACAAAAAATACACTATAGGCACATAACAGCAATTTTGAATTGCTCGAAGACAGAATTAGAGATTTTAAGAACAAAACATCCAACCTGGAAATGACAGAACAGAAAGAGAAAAGAATGGAAAAAATGGAGCAGGGTCTCAGGGAATTGAATGACAACACGAAAAATATGAAAAACACAGCATAAGTGTCCAAGATGGAGAAGAGACTAGAAAGGGGGCAGAAAGAATATCTGAAGGAAAAATGACCAAAAATTTCCCAACCCTTATGAAAGACATAAATATCAATATCCAAGAAAGACAATGCAGCACCCCGAACAGAATAAATCTGAACAGACCTACTCCAAGATATCTACTATTCAGAATGACAAATATGAGAGATAAAAAGAGGACTATGAAAGCAGCAAGAGAAAAGCAAAGCATCACATACAAGGGTAACGCAGTAAGATAAAGTGCTGAACTTTTATCAGAAACCATGGAGGCAAGAAGTCATATGATGCATTTAAGGTACTGAAAGAGAAAAACTACTAGCCAAGAATTTTGTATCCAGCAGAACGTCCTTCAGAAACAAGGGTGAGGGTAAAGTCTTCACAGACAAACAAAAACTGAGAGTAAGCTACCAAAAGACAAGAGTTTCACGAGCTGCAAAAGCTACTAAAGGGAGTGCTATAGCCTTAAAGGAAAAAACAAGGGTGAGAGACTTGGAGAAGAGGGTAGAAATGAAGATTATTAGGAAGATTAAGTTAAAGGGTAAAAAGACAGACAACAGTAAAATATGACAAAGGAAAACCAAAGCACAAAATGGACAGAGTACTCTCTTTACAATAACAACACTGAATGTTAACGGCATAAATTCCATGTATTAGCCAAAGTGGTACTGACGCAAAGTACAAGAAATCTGTTGGCTTTTATAAAAGGTATTTATTTGGGGTAAAAGCTTACATTTGAAAGGCCCTAAAGAAACCATCTCAAGGTACCATAAGAAGCATTTTCTCACCAAAGTCTGTTCCCACATGTTGGAGCAAGATGGTTGCCCATCTCTGTGAGGGTTCAGCCTTCCTCTTCCTCTTAGGGCTTTGTGGGCTCAGCTTATTCCAATATCAGCTGTAGGCCGGAGGGCTTGTTTCTTTCCAGGCCTTCTCAGTTGCTCAGGGATCTGGTCTCTTCAGCTGCAAACTTGATAGTTTGTGAATGGCTCAGCTCTCCATGGGGCTTTATCTGTTTGATCTTTCTCCTTTCTGTCACATCGCAAGACTGAAATGACCAAGTTCTCTCACCTTGTCTGTCTTCTTCTGTGGGTGTCCTTAGCCCACCAAGAGGGCAGGGACACAACCCTGAGTCACACCCTACTGACACGGTCGAATCAAAGCTGTAATCCTGGTATAATCAAGTAAACATAAAGTCTTTGAATGTAATACAATCAAAGGGTATCAAGCCCAGAACAACAGTTGAGTTTAAAAACACAATCTTTTTTGGAAGTCATAAATACTATCAAACTGCTACAACTCCCCAATCAAAAGACAAAGACTGACAGAATGGATTAAAAAAAAATGAACCATTTATATGCTAGCTATTTGAGACTCACCTCAGACAAAAGGACATACCAGGTTAAAAGTGAAAGGTTGGAAAAAGATATTCTACCCAAAGAGTAACCAAAAAAGAGCTGGAATAGTGATATTAGTATCAGACAAAATATATTATAAATGCAAAACTGTTATGAGGGATGAAAAATGTCATTATATATTAATAAAAGGGAAATTCACCAAGAAGAATTAACTATAATAAATATTTCTGCACCTACCCTGGTGTTGCAAGATACATGAGGCATATACTGGCAAAACTGAAGGGAGAGGAAGCAGATTTGGTTCAATTGATAGCGCGTCCGCCTACCACGTGGGAGGTCCAGGGTTCAAACCCCGGGCCTCCTGACCCAGGTGGTGAGCTGGCCCATGCACAGTGCTAAAGCACTCAAGGAGTGATGTGCCTTGCACAGGTGTCCCTCATGTAGGGGAGCCCCATGCGTAAGGAGTGTGCCCCTCAAGGAGAGCTGCCCTGCGTGAAAAAAGTTCAGCCTGCCCAGGAGTGGCGCCGCACACACAGAGAGCTGATACAGCAAAATCACACAACAAAAAGAGACTCAGATTCCTGTTGCTGCTGACAAGAATCCAAGCAGTCACAGAAGAACACACAGTGAATGGACACAGAGAGTAGACAAATGGGGGGCAAGGGGAGAGAAATAAATAAAAAATAAATATTTTTTTTAAAAACTGAAGGGAGAAATAGGTATCTTTACAATAATAGTTGGTGGCTCCAATATACCACTCTCAGTATTGGTTAGAACATCTGGGCAGAGGATAAATAAATAAAGAGCTTAAAGAATATGATAAATGAACCAGACCCTAGCAGATGTTTAAGAGTATTATAACCCAAAACAGCAGGAAATACAGTTTTCGTATGTTCATGGATCCTTTCCCAAGAGAGATCACACATTGGCTCAAAAGGCAGGACTCAAGAATTTGTAAACCACTGAAATTATACAAAATACTTCCTCTCTTAATAACTGAATAAAATTGGAAACTAATAATGCACAGAAAAAGGGAAAATTCATAAATATATGGAGATTAAACAACACACTCTTAAACAACCAGAGGGTCAAAGAAGAAATTGCAAGAGAATTTAGCAAATATCCTGAGACAAATGAAAATGAGAACACAGCATACCAAAACCTACGGGACACCCAAAGGCAGTGCAGAGAGGGAATTTACAGCCCTCAATGCTTATATTAAAAAAGAAGGAAGAGCTAAAACTGAAGTTCTAACTGACACCTGGAATAACTAGAAAAAGAAGAGCAAACTAATCCCAAACCAAGATGAAGGAAAGAAATACTAAAGATCAGGGCAGAAATCAATGAAATTGAGAACAAAAAATACAATAGAGAGAATCAATACAACCAAAAGTTGATTCTTTGAGATCAACAAAATCGATCAACCCTTAGCTAGACTGCTGGGAGATTTCTGATGATGGATTCAATCTCTTTAAATGTGACTGGTTTGTTAAGTTCTTGTACTTCTTATAGCATCAGTGTAGGTTGTTTGTGTATTTCTAGGAAATTGTCCATTTCATCTAGGTTGTCTAGTTTGTTGGCATACAGATGAAGTGTATGCTTTATTAATATGTATTGATAAAGTGATTAAAAAGAATTTCCCAGCAAAGAAAAGTCTAGGACCAGATGAATTCACATGTGAATTCTACCAAGCATTTCTAAAAGAATTAACACCAATCTTGCTTAAACTCTTCCAAAAAAATTGAAGAGGAGGGAATATTATCCAACGCATTTTATGAAGCCAACATCACCCTAACACCAAAGCCAGAAAAAGACACTACAAGAAAAGAAAATTATAGACCAATCTCTAATGAATACAGACACAAAAATCCTAAACAAAATACTTACCAATAGAATCCAACAACATATCAAAAGACTTATACATTATGACCAAGTAGGATTCATTCCTGGTAGGCCAAGGCTGGTTAAACATAAGAAAATCAATCAAAATAATACACCACATTAACAAACTGAAGGAAAAAAAAAAACACATGCTCATCTCAATCAATGCAGAAAAAGGCATTCGACAAAATCCAGCATCCTTTTTTGATAATAACACTTCAAAAGATAGGAATAGAAGGAAAGTCCCTCAATATGATAAAAGCCATATATGGGAAACCCACATCACACTCAATGGGGAAAGGTTGAAAGCTTTCCTCTAAGATCTGAAACAAGACGAGGATGCCCATTTTCAATATTGCACTAGAAGTTCTAGCTAGAGCAAGAAAAAAAAAGTAAAGGTATCCAAATAGGAAAAAAGTAAAACTCTGTTTGCAGATGATATGATCCTGAATTTAGAAATTCTGAAGTATCCAAGACAAAGCTACTTGAACTAATAAATGAGTTTAGCAAAGTGGCAGAATATAAGATCAACATGCAAAAATCAGTAATGCTTTTGTACCTTAGTCCTGAACAATCTGAAGAGGAAATAAAGGAAAAATTCCATTTCCAATAGTAACAAAATACCTAAGAATTAATTTAACCAAAGAAGTACAGGAGCTTTATGCAGAAAACCACAAAACAATGCTAAATGAAATTTTAAAAGACCTAACAAATGGAAAGGCATTCCATGTTCACAGATTGGAAGAATAAATATCATGAAGATGTCAATCTTATCCAAACTGATTTACAGATTCAATGCAATACCAATCAAAAATTACAACAGTCGACTTTACAGAATTAGAATAGGTAACTGCCAAAATCATTTGGAAGGGAAAGTGCACCCAAACAGCCAAAAGCATTATAAAAAAGAAGAGCAACATGGGAGGAATTTCACTGCCTGACCTTGAAACATATCACAAAGCTACAGTGGTCCAAACAGCATGGTAGCGGCATAAAGACAGACACATCTATCAGTGGAATAGAATTGAGAATCCAGAAATAAACCCTTACTTATACAGTCAATTGGTTTTTGACAAACCTACCAAGTCCATGCTAAGAGGACAAAACAGTCTCCTTAACAAATGGAAGAACTGGATATCTATAACCAAAATAATGAAACAAGACCCCTATCTCACTCTGTATACAAGAATCAACTCAAAATAGGTCAAAGACCTAAATATAAGAGCCAGGACCATAAAACTACTAGAAGAAAATGTATAGAAACATCCTAAAGACCTTGTAGTAGGTGGTGGTTTCTTACACCTTACACCCAAAGCGCACACATAACGAAAGAAAAAATAGATAAATGGGACCTACTCAAAATTAAACACATTTGTACCTCCCAGGACAAGGCAGTCAACTCAATAAGAGAATATATTTGGAAATCACACGTCAGATAAGGGTTTAATACCAAGGGTATATAAAGAGATATCACAGAAAAGCGATGTGGCTCCAGTTAATAGGGCTTCCACCTACCATACGGGAGGACCCAGATTCAATCCCTGGGGATGGTTACTGGTGAAAAAGGAGAGAAAGCATGCCTGTGCAGCAAACCAGTACCTGCGCAAGTGCCCGCGTGGTGAGCCAGTGCCCGCACACGTGAGTCACGCAGCAAGATGATGACACACAAGAGAGAGACAAGGGGAGAGTCAAGGTGAAGCGCAGCAGAGACCAGGAACTGAGGTGGCACAGCTAATAGGGAATGTCTCTCCCCATCAGAGATCCCAGGATCAAATCCTGGTGAATCTTAGAGGAGAAGAAATAAGAAGAGAAGACCAAAAGAGAAATAGATACAGAAGATCACACAGCAAATGGATACAAACAGCAAAAGAGCAGGGCAGGGGGAGTGGGAGGGGAAGGTGGGATAAATAATAAATATATCTTTCAAAAAAGAGAGATGTTACAACTCAACAATAAAAAGACCAACTACCTGATTAAAAAATGGGCAAAACACCTGAATAGACATTAGTCCAAAGAAGAAATACAAATGGCAAAAAACACATGAAAACATGCTCAACATCACTAGTGATTAGGGAAATGCAAATCAAAACTACATTCCCCCATATCCCAAATAACTTCTGTTTACTGGCCTAAAAAAAAAAAAACAATGAGATATCATTTCATAACTATCAGAATGATCACTATTAAAAAAGACAGAGAACTACAAGTGCGAGAGAGGCTGTGGAGAGATAGAAACACTTCTTCACGGTTGGTTGGTGGCAATACAGAATGGTCCAGCCACTGTGGAGGACTGTTTCGTAGTTCCTAAAGAAGGTGAATATAGATTTGCCATGTGACCCAGCAATACCACTACTGGGTATATACCCAGAAGAACTAAGAGCAGTGACACAAACACACATCTGCACATGGATGTTCATAGCGGCATTATTTACAATTGTCAAAAGTTGGAAACAAGTCAAGTGGCCATTAATCGATGAATGGATAAACAAACTATGGTGTATTCAAACTACTGAATATTATGCAGTTGTAAGAAGAAATGAAGTCATAAAGCACATGACAACATGAATGAACCTGGAGGACATTATGATGAGCGAAGTAAGCCAGACACAAAAGGACAAATACTGTATGTATGACTGCATTATCAACAAACACATTGTGTAACATATTGTACAATTTCAAAAAACTTTATATATATATCTAGTACATTTCATTGAAAAATGTTTTTATTCAACTATTTTTTTTATTATATTTTCAATTATTAAATGTACAAAATAAAGTTTAAAAAGTTTTAAAAAGATAAAAAATAAAAATAAAAAATCTGTGGAAAAAAAAATCCCCTCTGGGGTGGGGTATATGGGAATCCCCTATATATTTTTTTTTTCTTTTTAAAGATTTATTTTATTTTAAAGATTTATTTTATTTACTTCTCTCCCCTTCCCCTCATTCCCCATTGTCTGCTCTGTGTCCATTCGCTGTGTGTTCTTCTGCATCCGCTTGCATTATCAGGCGGCACTGGGAAACTGTGTCTCTTTTTTTGTTGTGTCATCTTGCTGTGTCAGCTGTGTGTGTGTGAGGTGCGACTCCTGGGCAGGCTGTGCTTTTTGTCACGTGGGGCAGCTCTCCTTGCAGGGCGGACACCTCGCACGTGCCCCTGCATGGCATGGCACTCCTTGAACATGGCAGCACTGCGTGGGCCAGCAGGCCCTGGGTACCGAACCCTGGGCCCTCCACGTGGTAGACGGACGCTCTATCAGTTGAGCCATATAAACCTCCCCCTATATTTTCAATGTAACATTTATGTAATCTAAAACACCTTTAAAATAAAAAAATTTTTTAAATACTGAAAGAAAAAAAAATCCCCTGTAAGCACTGCAGATGCAACCACTGGGTTGACAAAGGGGAGAAGGGGAAGAATTCTAGAATGTTCCTATTTAGAAGACACTGGCAGATTGTATCCTTTGTCACATGTGTGGTTTATGCAGTGCTACTGCATGTATCAGAGACAGACTTAAGTCCTGATTTGAAACATCTAGTCCTTCTAAACGTTTAGAAGTATGCAACACAGGTTAAAGTAGAGACTGTGAGATAATACTTGAACTCTGTTTTCTGTGAATACATAGAAATGGCTGTATTTGGGGAACGGGGATGTTAAACTTGCCATCTTGGAGCAGTCTGCTGATGGGGCGGTGGTGGGCAGGGAAGGGAGTGCCCAGGGAAAGGTTCTTTGCCTGTGAGCTGACACCAGTTCAGATCGTCTGGCCACTGTTCTCTATGGGCATTTTAGCCATTACTGTGCATTAAAGGGCAGGTCCTAATGTGCAAAGTAGGTTAAAAGTAGAGGTGGCAAAATAATTCCTCTCTAAAGGTCCTTGTGTTCGCCTTCGGAAGGACTGCCTTCTGGGAGTGGCCTCTGTCCATCCACCTGTGGAGGTGGACGGAGCCCTGGATTAGTGGTTGCCATGGTGGACGAGGAAGAGAGGAAGGGCGAGGCAGGGCTCTCTGCTGGAGCCTCTATATCTAGAGGACAGTTTTAGATTGCTGCCATAGTTCCGTCCGCAGGAGTTTTCTAAAACACCTGTGTTTACTGCAGATAAGGGTCATTCTTTAATAAATCTAAGCTTTTTAGATTTTTTTTTTTTCATTTATTTCTCTCCCCTTCCCCTACCCTCACCCCACTGTCTGCTCTTTGTGTCACTTGGCTGTGTGTTCTTCTGTGTCTGCTTGCATTGTAGGCAGCACTGGGAAACTGCGTCTCTTTTCGTTGCGTCATCTTTGCTGCATCAGTTCTCCGTGTGTGCGGTGCCACTCCTGGGCGGGCTGTGCTTTTTTCACACAGGGCGGCTCTCCTTGCAGGGAGCACTCCTTGTGCATGGGGTTCCCCTCCACGGGAGACACCCCTGGGTGGCATGGCACTCCTTGTGCACATCAGCACTGTGCATCGGCCAGCTCATCACACCGGCCAGGAGGCCCTGGGTTCAAACCCTAGACCTCTTATGTGGTAGGCAGGTGCTCTATCAGTTGAGCCACATCTGCTTCCCTTTTTAGATTTCTTGAGGTGAAAATGTATGAGAAAAAGTAGATCCAGTGAATTAACGAATTTATAAATTTTTGTTAAATTGCTAGAAAAGAAGCCTCAGATGAGGAATTGTTGAGCCTCCTCTGAGCAGGAGGCATCAGGACTTGTCCATCAAGTTGGCTGCAGAGGGGCAGGAGGAGGGGCGGGGGAGGGATGGGGGAAGACGAGCTCCTCTCTGCATTTCGACGCTAACCTCTGATGGTGCACATCTCCCTGTGAAATAACTCAGTGGAGCACACCTTCTTGCTACTGTTTCAACATAGAGAGGATGATGAATTCTCTTAGAAGTGCTCTGCTTCCTGCACTCTATTGCTCCATGTCTCATTTTAAACTGAGCATTAAGGGAATGCAGTGTCTATTACTCTGCCAATATCGATAGAGGCCTGTTGCCATTTTTTCATTTTATGAAATTTTTGTCCCCAAGAAAGACAGGAATACATTTTTTCCCCGATTTATTATCATGTATTCTTGGTTATCACAATACTCATAGATTTGAGACTCTGAATTGGTAAATATTCGTCAAATGTGAAAAAGCATGATACATTCTGTGTGAGCACAACTACATAAAAACGCATGCTCAGTTGTGTGTCTACACATATGGAACCTAGAAGAATATATTAAGACTGTAAACTGCTTGTGATTCTGGATGACTTTTGTGTTCTTCTACAGGTTTTCAATTTTCTGTATTGTACAATTAACTTAGAAACTTAGAAACTCTGCGCCTACAGAGAGCTGGCGCAATGAGAAGACACAACAAAGGGAGACAGCAGGCAGGGAAGACCGCACAGCAGACGGACACAGAGCAGACAGCCAGCAAGCCGCAAGGGGGAGGGGGAGAAATAAAAAAACAAATCTTTAAACAACAACAAAAAAAAAAAACAAAAAACAGAGCAGTCAAAGGAGCCATCTCAGGGTCGGGGGAAGGGTAGGTAACCATGAACCAACGTAGATTTATTGTTATGGTAGCTATTATCATGTAATAATGGAAGAACCTGTAAAATTGATACAAAGACACTAGTTACCAGAGTTTCAGAGGGGAGGGAGAAGGATGAACAGGTGGAACACAGGGCATTTTTAGGGCACTGGAATTGTCTGTTGGACACTGCAATCATGAGTACAGGGCATCATACGTTTGTCAAAGCCCATAAACCTGTACAGCACAAAGTGTAACGCATAAACTACAGGCCTTGATTAGTAACAATGCTTCAATTTATCAACTGTAACAAACATAACCTCACTAATGTAAGATGTGAATAATAATGGAAATGTGTTGGGGAGGGCGTTTATATGGGAATCCCCTATACTTCTAAAAACTTTTTTAAAGATTTATTTTTCCCCACCCCTCACTGTTTGCACTTGCTGTGTCTGTTTGTTGTGTGCTCATCTTCCTTTTTAGGAGGCGCCGGGAACCAAACTTGGGACCTCCCACGTGGGAGGGAGGCACCTAATCATCTGAGGCACCTCTGCTTCCTGCTTTATTGATCTCTCATTATGTTTTCCTCCTTGTATCTCGTTGCATCATCTTGTGCCAGCTCACCAACCCAATGCATCAGCTCATTGTCTTGCTCGTCTTCTTTAGGAGGCACCGGGAACTGAACCCAGGACTTCCCATGTGGTAGGCAGGAGCATAACTGCTTGAGCCACTTCCTGAATCCCCTATACTTTAGATGTAACTTTTCTATAATTAAAACTTCTCCAAAAGTCAAGATTATGATTTTTTTTTAAATGGTGCTGAGAAAACCTGATTTCCATCTGCCAAGAAAAAAAAAGATCCCTACCTCACACTTTATACAAAAATCAACTCAAAATGGATCAAAGACATAAATATAAGAGCCAGAATTATAAGACTCTTAAGAAGAAAATGTAGGGAAGCATCTTCAGGAGGACCCTGTGTTAGGCAATGGTTTCTTAGGCTTTACACCCAAAGCACAAGCAACAAAAGAAAAAATAGATAAATGGGACCTCACCAAAATTAAAAACTTTTGTACCTCAAAGGACATTACCATGATAGTAAAAAATGACCTACGCAATGGGAGAAAATATTTGGAAATCACATATCCAATAAAACTTTAATATCCAAAAGAGATAAAGAAATATTTCAACTTAACAAAAAGACAAATAACCCAATTTAAAAATGGGGAAAAGACTTGAACAGATATCTTTCCAAAGAAGATACAAAAATGGCCAGAAAGTAATGAAAAGATGCTCAACATAATTAGCCATCAGGGAAATGCAAATCAAAACCACAATAAGGTATCATTTCATACCCATTAAAATGGCTGCTATTTAAAAAACAAGAAAACAGCAAGGGTTGGAGAGGATGTAGATTAACAGAACACTCACTCCCTGCTGGTGGCAATGTGAAATGGTGCAGCTGCTGTGGAAGACAGTTTGCTGGTTCCTCAGGAAGCTAAGTACTGAATTACCATATGACCTGAAACTCCACTACTAGGTGTATACTCAAAAGAAATGAAAGCAGGGACTCGAACAGTTATTTACATGGTGATGTTCACAGCAGCATTATCCACAATTTCCAAAAGATGGAAGCAAACCAAGTGTGCATTACTGATGAATGGGTAAACAAAATATGGAATATACACACAATGGAGTATTATTTAGCCTTAAAAAGCAACGAAAGGAGCAGACATGGCTCAAGCGATAAGATACCTCCTTCCCACATGCTAGGTTCGGTTCCCGGTGCCTCCTAAAAAGAAGATGAGTAAACACAGAGAGCAGACAGTAAGTGCAAACAATGGGAGAAGGGGATAAAAAAAAATTTTTTTTAAGCAATGAAGTTCTGATGCATGCTATGACAAGGACCTTGAAGATATCAAGTTGAGTGAAATAAGCCAGACACAAAAGATCAAATATTATATGATTTCACTGATTTGAAATAATTAGAATAAGCAAACTCATGGAGTCAGATTCTAGAATAGAGGTTACCAAGGGATGGGGTGGAGATAGGCCATGGGAAATTAAGACTTAAAATATACAAGGTTCCTATTTGGAATAACAATGTTTTGGTAATGAATGGTGGTGATGGTAGCACAACATTGTGAATGTAACAAACAGCACTGAAATATATACCTGAAATGTGATTGAAAGGAAGAAATGTTAGATTGTACAAAAAAAGAACAAATTTTTTTTTTAATTCATGGAACTACATACACAGTGAACCTTAAGTTAACTATGGGCTACAGTTAACGGCGTAATTTTCAAATGTGCTGTCATCAGTTGTCACAAGTTCTCCACACCAAGGCAAGCTGTTAATGACAGGGCTGTTACTGGGAATCCCGTATTTTATGCATGATCGCTTGGGCCTAAAGTCACAACTTCTCTAATAAAGAAAATATAAATTTTGAAAAGAAATTGGACATATTTATTTTTAAATATGGTAAATTAAGATAGGGTGGTGTTGATAAAAGGAGACAAGCCATAACTCATTGCTGCTGGAAATGTAAATTGGGATAATCTCTATGAAAAGCTCTTTGGCAATACCTAACAAAATATAATCAATACACATACCCTCTGATCCAACAATTCCACTTTTGAAAACTAATCATAAAGATAAACCCACAAATGTGTGAAATGGCATGTGCACAAGGTTATCCACTGTAGTACTTTTACATAAATGAAGGCACAGTAGAACATTGGAGTATCAAATACAGCTGTTTTTTAAAAAAGTATGGACTGATATCAAACTCTTCATTGGGATGGAGGAGGAAAATCAAGGAAGAGTTCAATGAGTGGAATATATCATTTATACAAAACCAAGGTGGGAGAGGATAAAACATAGGTAATTCTATCATGCAGATAACATACCTGGAAGATACACAAGAAACTGGTAACCCCTGCTACTCCAGGGAAGGGAAGGGAAAAAAACGATTCACTATATATTTTCCGTAGCTTTTGAATATATCACCCTTTTAGGGAGAAAAAATAAGGAAGATTGTATTTGATCTATTCTAAGATGGACGTTTTTTTCCTCACTTAATGTGAGGCTGAGCGTGAGGGTCTCGTCCTTGCTCAGGCCCAAGAGTCGGGGGGGGCTTGCTCCTGCCAAACCACCGGCGGGGGGTGCCCCAAGAGGGAGCACCGGTTCTCCAGGCGTGGGGGACGCGCGGTTGGGGAAAAACCACGGAGACTGCTTGAGCGCAAGAACAGGTCTGCTATATTACGGAAGTACACTTGGTTATATAGGGTTGGGAAGAGGGAGGAGTAAGATATAGGGAGGGCTAGCTACGGGGTAGCAGTGGACAGGCTGAAGCTGATGGACAGCTCCGAGGTAAGCAGTCACCGGGGAAGAGGGCAGACTGTACGCCGGCAACATGGGCGGGACTGGCGGAAAAGATAGCGAGGGCTGGCTGAGAGGTTTGGAATAGGGGAGGGGAAAGGGGGAGTGAGAGCTGGCTGGATGTTGGGCTAGGCGGGAGATAGAAAGGGGGAGGGCAGCGCCGGCCAGCCGCTAGCAGCAAAGGCCCAGTCAGGCGTAGTCACCTTATCTAGGCCCAGTGGGCAGAGGCGGTATCACCTCTTGCCGCACTGTTTGCTACTGTGGCAAGCCGGGCGCCCTTCCTCCCACATTTCCCCCTTTGTTTTTATTAAGCTCCTCCGAAAAGCTTGATTTGAGGAGGGAGGGGGACTGTGCCTGTCTTAGGTCGGGATTGCGCCCAGCCGGGCAATGCCCGTGCCACACAGGTGGCCAGTCTTACCCGTCATGGGGAAGCGCGGCAGCAAAAGGCCGTGTCCCTGCCTTAGGTTGACTGGCAGGCCGATCCCGTTGCCCGTCATTGGCTAACCAGTCCAGCGCCTCGATGGAATGTTGGCGGCCTTAGATAAACAGGGCGGGGGAGGGGAAAGGGTAAGGGTAAGGGGTTAGGATGGGTGGTGAGAAGGGGTAGGGGCAGGGGAGCTGGGGCTTGGGTGTGTTGAGAGGCGGCTGGCCATTTGGGGAGGACGGCAATTAATGGAGACTCCTGGTGCGTCTTCGTCGGTGGTGCGGATTCGCTGGTAACGGACCTGGATGGGCTTACTAAGGACAGAGTTAACTTGACTTTTGACAAGCCGGACAATTCACCTGATGATCCAGGGTCCTAGGGCTAATAGGAGGACAAGGGTGAGGAGTGGGCCTAGAAAGGGGAGAAAGTAAGAAAGGATTCCATTGGGCAGCCCCCAAGAGAAAGACCATCCGGCTTCACGTTCCTGCTTTCTCTTGCGGAGGCCCTCCCTAACTTGTGCGAGGTTATCTCGAATGAGGCCAGAGTGGTTAGCATAGAAGCAGCATTCTTCTCCTAGGGCTGCGCAAAGTCCCCCTTCTTTAAGGAGGAGGAGGTCTAAGCCTCTGCGATTTTGGAGGACTTTGGATAATGAGTTTAGGGAGTTTTCTAAATGGGAAATGGAGCTTTTGAGGCGGGCTATGCCATTTCTATAGAGCTCTTTTATAAATTTTTATTAATTTATATTTACCATCCGGAGGTATCAAAATATATACTGACATTGAACGAACAGACAAACACAGAATAATCACAACACAGTAACAGAAACATACAGTTTACAATTAACTCATAATTTTTAGTTTCTTAGTATAGCTGCTTTTAAATCCTCTGTTATATAGCACATTTTAGATTGTACCTTTCAAGATTTTCTCTGGAATCCATGCTGCCTGCAACACGAAAGCCTGTGCTCGGAAACATTCCTATCAGTTATCAGCAATCAGCTAAAATAACCCGAGCAGCAGTTAGGCAGACCATTAGCACACATTTTTGGATAATTACTGTAAGACTATACTGAGACTTGAAGTTCAAGAGTAAACTATTGATTTAAAACTGAAAATTCCTTTTTAAACCTTGATAAAAATTTTGTACTAATTTTAATATTTTGGTTAAAGAAGTCCAATTAGAATTAGCATGGAAATAAAACAGGACATAAATGTTGCCACGTTTTTCTCTCATAGCTACATTGCCATGTAGATAGTAGGGAGCCTGAGGAGTTGTGAAAAGGGTGGGCGGGCATTTGTTGGAACAGAGTTGATTGCCTTATAAGCTTGTGTGGATTTTTGGGCTTGTGGCTGGCCTTGTTGATAGGCGGGGCCAATTTCAGATAGGTATCAGGGTCCGAGAGATTGGCAGTGAAAGCCAGGGGTTGAAGGGGACTAGTAGATCCTAGTAAGCCTGGAGCTGCTGCCCGAAACTTTACATTGGTGGCAGGCTAGTAGGCCAGCAAGCGCCCGAACTTGCAGGGCCTGCTGGCTGGAGAAAGAGACTCCCATTTAGAAGAGTAGAAAGGGGAGGGGGAGAGCGAATAGGAACGCGAGGAAAAGGACGAAAGTGAATAGAGGGCGGGAACTGCCGAAGAGGAGAGCCAGGAACAACACGCAGAGTGGTGAGAGAAGGAGACAGGGGAAAAGCTGGCTGGGGTTCATGGGTGTCCGGTCTACCAGAGTTGACATGTGGCGAGCCACGGATTAAAAGGGAGCAAGAGGTCCCAGTATTTTTGGAGCTGCCGCAGGGAAACGCGGACTCCATTGGTATCGAGCAGGGCAGCGAGGGCCCTGACTTGTGGCGCCTGATGCGTTGATAAAGAGGCGCCCGTGTCGGGATAGGAGTGGGACGACGGCGAGGGGTCCCTACCTGGAGAACGAGGATGGGCCGTCCGATTCACAGCAGCAGCAGCAGCAGAGAGGGGCCGGGGGAGGAGCCCCACGTTGGGCGCCACTTGTGAGGCTGAGCGTGAGGGTCTCGTCCTTGCTCAGGCCCAAGAGTCGGGGGGGGCTTGCTCCTGCCAAACCACCGGCGGGGGGTGCCCCAAGAGGGAGCACCGGTTCTCCAGGCGTGGGGGACGCGCGGTTGGGGAAAAACCACGGAGACCGCTTGAGCGCAAGAACAGGTCTGCTATATTAAGGAGGTACACTTGGTTATATAGGGTTGGGTAGAGGGAGGAGTAAGATATAGGGAGGGCTAGCTACGGGGTAGCAGTGGACAGGCTGAAGCTGATGGACAGCTCCGAGGTAAGCAGTCACCGGGGAAGAGGGCAGACTGTACGCCGGCAACATGGGCGGGACTGGCGGAAAAGATAGCGAGGGCTGGCTGAGAGGTTTGGAATAGGGGAGGGGAAAGGGGGAGTGAGAGCTGGCTGGATGTTGGGCTAGGCGGGAGATAGAAAGGGGGAGGGCAGCACCGGCCAGCCGCTAGCAGCAAAGGCCCAGTCAGGCGTAGTCACCTTATCTAGGCCCAGTGGGCAGAGGCGGTATCACCTCTTGCCGCACTGTTTGCTACTGTGGCAAGCCGGGCGCCCTTCCTCCCACAACTTAACATATCTGAAATCAGGATGCTTCTTAGAAGATAAAATAATGGTATATATTATAATCAAAGGCATTTTGGAGTCAACAAAATAAAAAATTCTTAATAGTTTTCTCATTTTGGGATAATCTTAGATTTCTAGAAAAGTTGCAAAGACACAGAGCAACCCTGCCTTTGGCCGTCCCCCCCGCTGCCCCGTGGTAGCACATTAGGTTACCGCAGCGCTCTGTCCATACCGCAGTCACCTCGGACACTGCTCACCCCTGACCTGGCCCTGGTTCTGCCAGCCCAGAAAGCCCCGCTGCGCCCGCCAAATCCGCCTACGTCTCCTCTGACTTCTCCAGTTTTTCATGACCTTGGCGGTTCTCAGCAGTGCGGGCAAGTGTTCTGTAGAAAGCCCTTCAATTAGGCACTGTGAGATGTTTTTCTCACGGTCAGACTGGAGGTACAGGTTTGGGGGACGAGCAGTCACCTTCGAGCAGGGCAGGCATCTTATCACTGGTCATGCTAACCGTGATCACCTGGTTAAGGGCCTGCCTGCCAGGTTTTTTCAGTATATAATTACATCTTCCCCTTTCCACATCTGTTCTGGATAAGCACCCCATGTCCAGCCCACACTCAAGGGAAGAATTAAGCTCCACCTCCTGGAGGGGAGAGGATCTACTTACATTTTTTAGAATTATTTTCAAGATTTACCCTTGCTCGCCATTTATTTATTTATCTTTCTAGTCACTTATAGGTAACATTTTAAAATAGTGAAATAAAATAAAACAAACTGGAGAAAAAGCCACAAAAGAAACTGAAAGCAACAAAACCCAGAAGGGAAGGGAGAGCGTGGCAGACGCCGCACGTGCCTTGCCATGTGGCACAGGAGCCCCGGGTCGCGAGCTGGCCATCAGTCTTCGGGAAGAAAGCATTGTCTGATGATGCCTTGATTTGGACATTTTTCCTAGCCTCAAAACTCTCTCTCAAATAGGGGGTCCGTGAGCTTGAATTTAAAATTCAAAAAAAAACACCATTCTTGTGGGGGTGTGTTGGTGTGATATAGTTATTAAGTAACACACAGTATAGTGTGGACTTAGTAAGGGGTCACTGGTTTTCACCTGACTGGCAACGAGTTCCACGGAACTAAAAAGGGCAAGAGCCTCTGCTCTAACATGGAAAAGAGACCCAATGCCCCATCGTGGAGTTCCCTGGCACTTCTCAGGGAGACCCTCTCAACAATCAGCGATCCTGCCCTTGTCAAAACACTAACGGGTTTACTGTTCTGAGAAGAGTTCTTTCCCAGAAATCGTCTCTCTTTTGGTGCAACCCTAGCTGAATATTTTGGTCAGATAGGAAACATTTCAGGTGAAAATAGTAGCTATCCCATCCATTTTGGGAGTGTAACCCACTCTTGATATACACTAACAAACTTGCCCCCAAGTCCACACGTTTTCCACGGAGGCGGCTGAAGTGATGAGTGACCAGTAAGAGGGTGTCTCTCAGCCTTGATACCAGCAACTGCGGACGCATGTTTTTGCTGAGCAACTTTGGGCCAATTGCCAATTAATAACAACTATATCCAATTGAGAACACATTTCTTGAACTTGCAAATGTATTCACCTAAAACTTTAAATAATATTTTAGAACAAAATGGATATTTGCATGAAAAAATGCTTTTCTAATCCGCTAATGATTCTGGTTCTCTTCAAGGCTAGCTGCTGCCTGGGTTCTAGTTCCAGCGGGGAGTGTCGACTGCAAGAGCAGATAAAGAATAATGGACAGGGAAGCGGATCTGACCCAACAGATAGGGCGTCCCCTACCACACGGGAGGTCCAGGGTTCAAGCCCCGGGCCTCCTGACCCGTGTGCAGCTGGCCCATGCGCAGTGCTGATGCGCGCAAGGACTGCCCTGCCACGCAGGGGTGTCCCCCATGTAGGGAGCCCCACGTGCAAGGAATGCGCCCCGTAAGGAGAACTGCCCAGTATGAAAGAAAGTGCAGCCTGCCCAGGAATGGCACCACACACACGGAGAGCTGACGCAGCAAGATGACGCAACAAAACGAGACACAGATTCCAGGTGCCGCTGACAGGAATACAAGCAGGCACAGAAGAACACACAGTGAATGGATAGAGAGAGCAGACAACTGCAGGGAGGGGGGGGGGCGGCGGGGAAGGGGAGAGATAAATAAATAAATATATATATATTTTTTTTTTAAAAGAATGGACAAAAAAGTGAAATTTCTATATGGAAAAAAAACACTGCTGCAATGTATATAATCCCAAAATTACTATTCAGAATATAAAAAGAATACTTATAAATCAATTTTTTTAAAAAAGACAAATAACCGGATAGAAAAATGGGCAAAAGGTAAGAAAGGCAATTCAAATAACAGGAAGTCCAACAGCCTTTAAACATATGAAAAGATGCTCACCCTAACTGGTTAATCAGGAAAAATGAAAAATAAAGTTATTTCATACCCATTAGAGGGAAGTGAGAAAATAGCTAGTACATCCAAACATGAATTAAGGGGGTGAAAACTGGACCAAAGTTTTTTAAGAAGAATCTGGCAATATCTAAAATTAAAGTATTTTGACCCAGCAATTTTACTGCTAGGTATACTCCAGAGAAGGGCCGTCAGAATGACCTGGGTTGGGATGTGAAAATTTTCTAAGAGGTGGAGGGTCTGGCTCAAATCGAATAAATTTCCAAACAATATCTTCCACACACTCTCGTTCCTAAAATTAATCTGCATGAGGAAAAGTACTTGGTCTACTAGTCTCCCTTCACAATCTTATGGAAGATTTTCCTACCTAGCAAAAGTAAAAGCACACCTCCAGCTTACCTATGCCAAGGATGCAAAAACTTACAGGGCCCCTAACAAAAACAAAAATCTAAATATTAGTGCCTATGTTGAGAAAGTAAATGAGTCTAATAAGGATGTCATAAGAAATTCTTAGGAAAGTGAGGTGGTTTTCAACTTTTGCTTACAACAAAATCGAAGGCAGTCTTAACTCAGGTATCACCTGGTATACTTAAAAATAAAATTTGATGAAAGATCACCATTTGCCTTTTGACATTTAACTGAAATGGTGGTCAAAGAATTGAGAGTTACTTTCACAACAAAATGTCTTCCATCTAGATATACCTAGTTACGTTAACAAAGTTTCTCTGTTTTTTTTTAAAGTTTTTTTTTAAAAGGTGAGGACAGAATTTATACTGAGCTCTTTCTTATTCTGCAATGTTATATCATCCTTAGATTTTAAAAAAATACCATCCATAAGAAATGCTTTTCCAATAAAATTTTACCTATTATGCTTTGAAATTACTTACAGAAGTGTTTATTACATTTATGTTTTCTCAGTTGGGTACCAACAGTGACTAATCCAAAAGAAAACCTTCAACACTTTAAAGTCACATGGTCTTGGAAACTGAAAAAAGTTTTCATTTACATACAAATCTTTGCTACAGAGAAGTGTGAAAGAACACTCAATCATCTATCTTCAGGCACAGAAATATATATTAGAAAAAAATTCTGTGAGGGAAATACAGATACACACACAATAGGTTAAACTAGTTAAATCTGAAGTAGGTTAATGAATTGTATCAATGTCAATTTGCTGGCTGTGATCTTGTATAATAGTTGTGCACGATGCTGCCACTGAGGGAAATGGATAAAGTGTATAGGAGATCTCCACCTTATTTCTTACAATTGCACATCAATCTGCAGTTATCTCAAAATAAAACATTTTTTAAAATTACACAGGGAGATTTAAAAACATACCAGAAAGCTTCAGTAATCAAGACAGTATAATACTGACACATAAGGAAAGATATGTACATCAATGAAATGTAATTGAGAGTCCAAATATATACACATACACCTACAGCCAATTGATTTTCAGTTAAGACTAGGCAATGGAAATTTAAAAAAAACAAAAAAACAAAAAAAAAACAGCATTTTCAACACATGGTGCTGGGAGAACTGGATATTTACATTTACATGCAAAAGAATGAAGTTGGGTCCCCTATCTTACACCATATATAAAAATTAACTCAAATGTATAGCAGGGGAAACAGAGAGGTTGAGAGGTGAAGAATTTTCTTGTTTATTATTAAAATAATGAAAATACTCTAATAATGATTGAAGTGATAAATGCACAGCTATGTGAATATACCAAATACCGCTGATTGTACACTTTGGATGAACTGTATGCTTTATTAATATATATCAATAAAATTGATTTGTTTAAGAATAATTTTTAAAAATTAACTCAAAATGGATCAAAGACCTAACTGTAAGAGCGAAAACTATAAAATTCTTAAAAGAAAGGTGAAAACCTTCATGGCCTTACATTCAAGAATGATTTCTTAGATATGACATCTAAAGCAAAAACAACCAAAGAAAAAGGACATAAATTTGATTTCATCAAAATTTAAAACTTTTGCATTTCAAAAGACACATTAGGAAAGTGAAAACAATACAGAGAATGGAAAACATATTTGCAAATCATATATCTGATAAAGATCTAGTACCCAAAATACATAAAGAATTCTTACAACTCAACAAGACAACCCAATTTTAAAATGGGCAAAGGATTTGAAATACATTTCTCCAAAAAAGTATAAACAAACTGCCAAAAAGCACGTGAAGAGATGCTGAAAATTAACAGCCATTAAGGAAATGCAAACCAAAATCATAATGAAGTACTTTCACTTAGTAGGATGACTATAGTTAACAAATGGAAAATAATGAGTATTGGGGATAATGTGGTGAAACTGGAACCCTCATATACTGCAGGTATGAATATACACTGGTATCGTCACTGCAGGAAACAGTCAGTTCCCCAAAAGTACAATAGTTAGCACGTAGCCCAGCAGCTCTGCTCCTAGGTATACAGATCCGAGACAGGCCCAGATGTGCACACACACACACACACACAAAAGTGCACAGCGGCATGACTGACAACAGCCAAAGTGGAGACAACACCAAGTGTCCACCACCGATGGATGGATAACATAACGTGGTCTATCCACACAGTGGACTGTCAGTCAGCCATAAAAGAATGAATACTGATACCTGTCACAACATGGATAAACCTTGAAAACACTGTTCTATAATTAGATGGTGATGTTCCACAACCTTGAGAATATACTAAAAACCACTGAATTGCATGCTTTAAAATAGTGAATCTTTGATATACATCATACACATCAACAGAACAGACTTTATAATCCAGAAAAAATGTTATATGGTGAATAGGAATGACAATAATATTTTAAGAAAAATGAATACTGAAAAATTTGTTAAAGAAAACTGAATTCATGTTTTTCATACAGATAAGAATGGTCATCAAATTACTATGGAATTTGGATTCCACTGAATACATTTTTAAAAATAATATTATTTGGGAAGCGGACTTGGCCCAATGGATACGGCATCCGCCTACCACACAGGAGGTCCGCGGTTCAAACCCAAGGTCTCCTTAACTCATGTGGAGCTGGCCCATGTGCAGTGCTGATGCGCGCAAGAAGTGCCCTGCCACGCAGGGGTGTCCCCCACGCAGGGGTGTCCCCCGCGTAGGGGAGCCCCACGCACAAGGAGTGCACCACGTAGGGAGAGCCGCCCAGAGCGAAAGAAGGTGCAGCCTGCCCAAGAATGGCGCCACACACACGGAGAGCTGACACAACAAGATGACACAACAACAACAACAAAAGAAACACAGATTCCCGGTGCCGCTGATAAGGATAGAAGCAGTCACAGAAGAACACACAGGGAATGGACAGAGAGAGCAGACAACTGGGGGGGAAAGGGGGAGAAATAAATAATTTTTTTCATCTATAATACATTATATTTATAAATACCAAATATTACCCTCCTTGCAACTATATAAAGCCATTTTTTATTTAAACTGTATATATCATTTAAACAACATGCCAAACTAAAAGCAAACAAGGAAGTAAACAGAACTTAAAATTATTTTAGAGGTGCTTTAAAAATTTGAGGCTCATCACCTTTGAGGAAAATCACACACAGGTACACAAAAAGAGATGAAAGAATGTTCACTGTAGCATGTTTGTAATAGCAGAAGCTGGAAAAAATCTTAATGCCCAAGAGCAGAATGGATAAATAAATTGGAATTCTTCTGAAATGAATATAAATATAAACCAACTAGAGCTACGTTTATCAACACATGATCTCAAAAGCATATTGTTGGATGGGGAAAAAAGATGTTACAGAATGTTACTATTTTATGAAGTTTAAAATATCATCATAACAAGATACTGTTAAAAGATACACATAAACGTAGTAAGAAGTAGAAACAGGCAAGAGAAATAAACATCAACTTCTCCATACTGGTTAGCTCTGGGGGAGTAAAGCGAACAGAATTAGGGACAGGTACACCAGGGCTTTGGTTAACGTGTGTAACATTTTATTACTTCAAATAAAAATACTAATATGAGGGAAACTCAGCAGGGCTAGGTGCTATGGACACAGATGTCCACTTTATTATTCTTTGATTCTCTTCCACAGGCTTGACGTACTTCATATGAAAAGGAAGTTAATGTTAGGGCAGGGACAGAGCCGGCAGCAAACACATGGCCGCTCGAAGGTAACCAGCTAAGTGCTGGTCAGTATTTCTCAACCAGTGGTCCAACAGCTGTTCTGGGAGTTCCAATAATTTAGAGAGAGTAATGGCATCTATCTAAAGAGAACCATAACATACAGTGATATTAAATGCAGGTCACTGAAAAGCATGAAATGATACTAATTCTGCTAATTTGCTTCAAGATCATGGCTGCCAAATCTTTTGATCAAAATTCTTATATAACTTTGCAAGATGACTCTAGCACTTCAAACACCAATGTGAAAAAAGGAAAATTAAGCAGCAGTCATACCCAGAATGACCTTTTCATTCAACTGAAAAAACTACCCACCCGGTAAATAGCTATTTGCAAAGAAATGCTTATAAATAGCTGAAAAACCTCTCTCATTTCGTCACTTAGAAAAATCACACAAAAATAATTTTTAGCTCATTTTTAAAGAATGAATGCCAAATATCAGGACAGGAAAATTGTCTAGTTTTGACAGCACAAGACAGAGACAAATTCTAACTCTATTTTAACAAACATTAAATCTGCAAAGTAAATATTTTTTCCTTAGCTGTAAACAATCATTTTTCTTACACAATTAATTTAAACTACATTCAATAGCGTGCACTACATGTTAATCAGAGAAAAAGGAAAATTTTTCTTTTTATAATATGAATATAATTAGTTATTTAAAATGTACATTATGGGAAGCAGACTTGGCCCAGTGGTTAGGGTGTCCGTCTACCACATGGGAGGTCCGCGGTTCAAACCCCGGGCCTCCTTGACCCATGTGGAGCTGGCCCATGCACAGTGCTGATGCGTGCAAGGAGTGCCGTGCCACCCAGGGGTGTCCCCCGCGTAAGGGAGCCCAACGCACAAGGAGTGTGCCCCTTAAGGAGAGCCGCCTAGCGCTAAAGAAAGCGCAGCCTGCCCAGGAATGGCGCCGCACACACGGAGAGCTGACACAACAAGATGACGCAACAAAAAGAAACACAGACTGCCGTGCCGCTGACAACAACAGAAGCAGACAAAGACGCAGCAAATAGACAGAGAGCAGACAATCGGGGGGGGGGGAATAAATAAATAAATCTTAAAAAAAAAAAGACACTGTAAGTGAAAAACTACAAGGGGGAGAAATAAGAAAATCAAATAAATCTTAAAAAAAAAAAGGTGACATTGAGGGGAAGCGGATGTGGCTCAAGCAACTGAGCTCTCAGCTACCACATGGAAGGTCTAGGTTCAGTTCCCAGTGCCTCCTTGAGAAGATGAACAAGACAGCAAGCTGGCATGACAGACAGGCATGGCAAGCTGATGCAACATGATGACGCAACAAGGAGACACAAAGAGGAAAGACAATGAGAGACACAGCAAAGCAGGGAGTGAAGTGGCTCAAGCAATTGAGCATCTCTCTACCTCATGGGAGGTCCCAGGTTCAGTTCCCAGTTTCTCCTAAAAAGAAGAGCAGACACAGAGAACACAAAGGAAATGGACACAGAGAGTAGACAGCAAGTGCAAACATTGGGGTGCGGGGGAATAAATTAATTAAAATAAATATTAAATAAAAAGAAAAATAAGGAGATGTTGAGCAAGCACAAAGAATAATTTGAAAACATGAATAGAAAAATAACAGCTCATGGGAATGAAGACATGATGGGTGAGATCAAAAACAACATTAGACTGAAGCAGACGTGGCTCAAGCGACTGAGCGCCCACCTACCACAGGGGAGGTCCGTGGTTTGGTTCCCAGTGCCTCCGAAAGAAGACAGCGAGCTGGCGTGATGAGCAGGTGTGGCAAGCTAACTCAACAAGATGACACAACATGACACACAAGAAGAAAAACATGATGAGAGATATGACAAAGCAGGGAGCAGAGGTTCCCAGTGGCTCCCAGAGAAGACAGTAAGACAGTGAGCTGAAGCGACAGGCAGGCATGGCAAGCTGACGCAATCAGATGACACAGCAAGAGACAAAGGAGAAAGAACACAATGAGAGACACCAAAAGGAGGGAAATGAGGTGGCCTAACCAATTAGGTGCCTCCTTTACACACTGGAGGTACCGGTGCAGTTCCCAGTGCCACCGAAAGAAACAAAGAACAGAAACAGAGCAAATGCAAACAATGAGGGGGTGGGGAGAGATAAATACAATAAATACTAAAAGTTTAAAAATTAAAATACACGTTAAAGGGGACAACCAGCAAGATGGCAGTAGAGTGAGGAGCTCCTAGAGTCAGCCCCCGCTACAGGGCAGTTAGCAACCACCCACAGCTATCGAAACCACTTCTCTGGGGGCTCCAGGAGACCAGAAGAGCATCCTGCAACATCCTTGAAGGATGCAGAGAAGACTCATAAGTAGAGGGCTCCATGCTCTGGAGGCCAGTGCCCATCCTCCACTGAAGGCACAAGCGCCTCGGGGGCAATTCTGCAGCTGGAATTGAAAGCTCCACTTACCCACAATGGGGGAGGAAGAGACGGTTGAGCACCAACTTCGGCTACTGAAGAATACATTCCGCGGGCTAAAGTACAATCCTAAGAACAGCTAAAGTTCGAACCTGTCCAAGTCAGAAAAAAGCCAAGAGCTGACCCTGGGACAAGGGAAAGGAGGATGAACTGAAAATCACGTGCTGGTAGGGACCGGCTTCACTCCATCCACATCAGACTGCAGCTCTAGCCTAGGGCCCAGACCCACCTCCGGCAGGGAGGAAGCTAGGGGACCTGCGCCAGCCTCTCCAGGAAAACACAGGCCACACTGCAGAAGCCAGTCATCATCCTACTCTGGCAGCACAAGCTGCCTCAGGAGCTCTTCTAAGAGTGACTAGAATTGGAAGCTCCATTTCCCAAAAACATGGGAGGAAGAGATAGTTGAACAATTTCAGCTACTAATTAGTAAATTTGGCTGGCTAAAGTATAACCCTAAGAACAGCTAATGATTGAACCTGTCCAGGTCAGAAAGAGACCAGTGGCTGCCAATTTTACTCCGCCCCCAGCCTGAGGGAAAGCCGGGCTGACTGAAAATCACACTGATAGTAGGAACCGGTTTCTTTCACCCAGATCAGCGTGCAGCCCTAGCCCAGCCTTCAGTCCCGCCTTTGGCAGGGAGGAGGCTGGTGGGCCCTGCTCCAGCCTATCCAGGTAACTGTGGGTACCTTTGGCTGGCACAAACAGAAAATCAGAAGTCTACTGGGGCAGCTGCGGTCATCTTGGACCTGCACTGCATAGACTACTGCCCACATCTGCAGCTCCATCCCCACCCCAGGCAGGGGAGAAAGGGGCATGAAGCCTCATCAGTCTCTCTGAGTAACTAAAGTCTAGGCCTGCACGTGGATTACTCCACACAGCTGTGACTCTGTCCCAACCCCTGGCAAAGGAGAATGTTGAGAGAAGCTTCATCAATCCCTGGGGTAATGCGGGCAGCTTGAGCCTCCACAGTTTAAAGCACCATCTACTCTTCCTACACAACCAGCAAGGGAGAAAGGGCAAGAAAGCCCTAAACTAAGAGAGAAACTGCACCCAGAATAAACACACTGAGTAAGCCAGATGCCAAGACATAAAGAATTACAATCCACACCAAGAAACAGGAAGATATGGCCCAGTTAAAGGAACAAGATATGCCTCCAGATGACATAAAAGAGTTGAGACAATTAAACACTGACGTTCAAACAAATTTCCTTAGTAAACTCAATGAGATGACTAAAGAGATTAAGGATATTAAGGAGACAGTGGAGGGAAAGGGATGTGGCTCAACCAACTGGGCTCCCATCTACCATATAGGAGGTCCAGCGTTCAACGCCCAGAGCCTCCCGGTGAGGGCAAGTGGCCCATGTGGAGTGCCGGCGCACGCTGGAACGCTGCCTCGTGAAGGAGCGCCCCCCATGTGGGAATGCCGCCTAGTGTGGGAAAGTCGCCCCACGCAGGAATGCTGGCTCATACTGAGAGCTGGCACAGCAGGATGACACAGTAAGAGACACAGAGGAGAGAAAATAAGAAGACATAGCAGAACCAGGAACTCAGGTGGCACAAGAGAGTAACTGCCCCTCTACCACTCTGGAAGGTCCCAGGATCGGTTCCCGGAGCAGCCTAATGAGAATACAAGCAGATACAGAAGAACACACAGCAAATGGATAGAGAGCAGACAATGGAGTAATGAGGGGGGGAATAAATAAAAGAAAAGAAAAAAAAAGAAGACAGTGGATGAGCACAAAGAAAAATCTGAAAGCATACATAGAAAAATAGCAGATCGTATGGGAATGAAAGGCACAATAAATGAAATTAAAAATATACTGGAATTATGTAATAGCAGGCTTGAAGAGGCAGAAGATGGGACTGGTGAGCTTGAAGAAATTGCCTCTGAAAGCGAACACACAAAAGAACAGAGGAAGAAAAGAGTGGAAAAAATTGAAGAAGGTCTCACGGAACTAAACATCAGCAAGAGACATGCAAACATATATGTCATGGGTGTCCCAGAAGGAGAATAGAAGGGAAAAGGTGAAGAATGGGTATTTGAAGAATGGTAGAAATTTTCCCAACCCTATTGGAGGGCATAGATATCTATGTCCAAGAAGCACAATGTACTCCCATCTGAATAAATCTGAATACACCAACTCCGAGACACATACTAATCACCATGTAAAATTGCAAGAGAAAATCAATGCATAACATATAAGGAATATCCAATAAGATTAAGTGCTGATTTCTCACCAGAAACCATGAAGGCAAGAAGACAGTGGTCTGATATATTTAAGATACTGCAAGAGAAAAACATCCAGCCAGGAATCTTATATCCAGCAAGACTGTCTTTCAAAAAAGGAGGGTGAGGTTAGAATATTTATAGATAAACAGAAACTTCGAGAGTCTGTAACCAAGAGACCAGCTTTGCAGGGAATACTAAAAGGTGTGCTACAGCCTGAAAAGAAAAGACAGGAGAGAGAGGCTTGGAATAGAGTCTAGAAATGAAGATTATATCAATAAAAGTAACTAAAAATATCAAAAGAGTGGTGAAATAAAATGACAGACAAAACCCAAAAATTCAGGAATAAACTTAACAAATGATATAAAGCACTTGTATTCAGAAAAATACAACTCATTGTTAGAAGAAATTAAAAAAGACCTAAATAAATGGAAGAACATTCCATGCTCATGGATTGGAAGACTAAATAATGTTAAAATGTCAATTCACCCAAATTGATACACAGATTCAATGAAATCCTGGTAAAAATTCCACCAGCATTTTATAAACAAATGGAAAACACAATTATCAAATTTATTTAGAAGGGTAAGGGACCCCCAATAACCAGAAACATCTTAAAAGGGAAGAGTGAAGTTGGAAGACTCTCGCTTCCAGACTTTAAATCATATTACCTAGCTACAGTGTTGTAAAAACAGCATAGTACTGGCATAAAGAGAGACATGTAGACCAAGGGAACCAAACTGATGGTTCAGAAACAGACCCTTATATGTATGGTCAAGCGATTTTGACTAGCCTGTCAAACCCACACAGCTCAAGCAGAATAGTCCATTCAACAAATGGTGCTGAGAGAACTAGATAATCATAGCCAAAAGAAAGAAAGAGGACCCTTATCTCACATCTTATCCAAAAATTAACTCAAGATGGATCAAAACCTAAGTATAAAACAAGAACCGCAAGGTTTCTAGAAGAAAACGTAGGAAAATATCTTCAAGACCTGATGGTACGTGGTGGATTCTTAAAAGAAATAAGAGGAGGACTGAGATGGACTACTGAGATTTAATGTACACAGAAGTTTTAACTAACTTTACTGTAAAGTGTGGAAATGTACAGAATTGACAGTAATATATTACAGTGAGTAACAGCTGGTTTATAAATGGAGATGTGGCTGAAAATGGTAGTCTAGGAATATAAATACGAATTGGCAGAAAGCTAGAGAATAATCTAGAGACCAACACAGTAAACCTAGAGGTAGATGAGAGTTGTGGTTGATGGTACCAATGCAAGAGTGTCTTTTGTGAGCTAGAGCAGATGTACATCACTACTGCATGGTGGTGGGAATATGGAGACGCATGGGAAAAACTGGAGTGACCTACGGACTGTGGTTAACAGCAATAATGTAATATTCATGCATCTATGGCAAAGATGTACTGTGTTAATAATGGAGGAGTATGGAAAAAGTGTGCCAAATGTACACTATGGACCTGGTAGTAATCTAATGATATTATCTCATGATCTGTAACAAATGTTCCACCATGGTGTAGTGTATTGATAGGGAGATGTTGTTTGGGAATTCTGCACACGTGCATGACTGTTTTGTAAGATTATAACTTCTGTCATAAAAATATATTTACAAAATAATAATAGGGCTGGGGTTGGGTAAAAATACACCAAATGTAAGGTAAGGACTATAGTTTGTAGTAAGATTTGGACAATATTATTTCATAATTTGTAACAAATATCTTACAACAATGCATGGTGTGGTAGTGGGTTAATAATGTAGTGGACCCCTGTATGATGCTATGAATGTTTCCTTTGTAAGTTCATAACTTTTACTATACATTTATTGTTGACGTATGTTCATGTAAAAATTATATAAAAATAATAATAATAGGGTCAATTGGGAGGAAAATACTTTAGTTAGTAGTAATATTTTGAGGATATTCTTTAATCATTAATTTAAAATGTTTCACAATAATGCAAGGCATCGGTGGTAGGGAAAGGTATGAGAGCCCTGCATGGTGTTCCATGTTTCTTTTGTAAGTTTACAACTATTAATATACACTTATTGTTTATGTACGTTTATGCATGAGTGATTCATTAAATTTTTTTAAAAATCATCTTTCCTGCCCAAAAAAAAACCCAAAAACATTACAGATACAACAGCAGACTCGAAATGATATAAGAAAGAAAAAGTGATACCAAAGACAGAACAGCTGATAATGAAGAAAGAAAAGTACAGAAAGAGAAAAGAATTGGAAAAAAATGGAGCAGGGCCTCAGGGAATTGAATCATGCCACAAAACCTAACAACATATGTGTCATGGGAGTTCCAGAAGGAAAGCATAAGGGAAAAGGGGCACAAAGAGTATTTGAGGAAATAACAGCTGAAAAATTCCCAGCTCTCAGGAACGAAAAGAACTTCCATGTCCAAGAAACGCAGCATACCCCAATCAGAATAAATCCAAATTCACCTAGTCTAAGACACGGACTACTCAGAAAGTCAGTCGTCAAAAAAGAGGAAATTCTGAGACCAGCAAGGGAGAAGCAAATCATCACATACAAGGTACACCAGGTAAGACTGGTGTAGATTTCTCATCAGAAATCATGGAGGCGAGAAGATAGTGGTATGATACAATTAGGATACTGAAAGAGAAAAACTGCCAGCCAAGAATTCTTTATCCAGCAAAATCGTCTTTCAAATATGAAGCTGAGTTGAAAACATTCACAAACAGAAACTTAGAGTTCATAAAAAAGAATCCAACTTTGCAGGATATATTAAAGGAAGACTCAGAGCCTGAACTAAAAAGACAGCAGAGTACAGAAAAATAGCAGAAAGGATAACCAAAAAAGTAAAAAGAGACAAAAATAAGGTATGACATATCAAAACCAAACAATAAAATGGTGGAAGGAAATAATTCCATTATCATTGAATGTGAATGAATTAAACTCCCCATCCAAAATATACAGGCTGAAAGAATGGGTAAAAAAACATGCGGCATCAATACACTACCCCCAAGGGACTCACCTTAGACCCAGGGATACAAAATGGCTGAAAGTCAAAGGCTGGAAAAAGATACTCCATGCAGACATTAACCAAAATAGCAGAGGTAAGTATACTAATATCGGACAAAACAGGCTTTAAATGCAAAAACGTATGAGAAATACTGAAGGCCATTATATATTAATAAAAAGGACAATCAACCAGAAAGAAATAAAAGTTGTAGATTATCTATACACCTAATCAGGGTGCCCCAAAAAACATGAAACAAACTCTGGCAACACTGAAGTGAGAAACAGACATCTCTATGATAATTGTTGAAGACTTCAACACCCCACTCACATCATTAGAACAACTAGAAAGAAGATCAACAAGGAAACAGAACTTGAACAATATGCTAAATGAGTTGGACCTAATAGACATATACAGAAAAATGCACCCCAAACTCAGTTGGTTAGACATTCTTCTCAAGTGCCCATGGAACTTTCTCTAGGATAGACCACATGTTAGGTCACAATGCAGATCTCAAAAAATATAAAAAGACTGAAATTATAAAAAACACCTTCTCAGATCATAATGGAATGGAACTGGAAATCAATAATAGACAGGAAAGAGGTGAATTCACAAATGTGTGGAGGCTAAGCAATGCACTCCTAAATTATCAGTGGGTCAAAGAAGAAACTATAAGTGAAATTAGTAAATATATTGAGACAAATGAAAATGAGAACACAATTTACCAAAACAAATGGGATACAGAGAAGGCAGTCATGAGAGGGAAATTTACAGCCCTAAACACCTATATCTAAAAAGGAGGGAAATGGACTTGACCCAGTGGATAGGGAGTCCGCCTACCACATGAGAGGTCCATGGTTCAAACCCCGGGCCTCCTTGACCCGTGTGGAGCTGGCCCATGCACAGTGCTGATGCACGCAAAGAGTGCCCTGCCACACAGGGGTGTTCCCTGCATAGGGGAGCCCCACGCACAAGGAGTGCACCCCGTAAGGAGAGCCGCCCAGCGCAAAACAAAGTCTAGCCTGCCCAGGAGTGGCACCGTACACACAGAGAGCTGATGCAGCAAGATGACGCAACAAAAAGAGACACAGATTTCCATGTCACTGACAAGAATGGAAGCAGACACAGAAAAACACACAGCGAATGGACACAGAGAGCAGACAAGTGGGAGGGAGGGGGAAGGGGAGAAAAATAAATAAATAAATAAATAAATAAATCTTTTTTAAAAAGACACTATAAAAAAATTACAGACCAATCTCTCTAATGAACACAAATGCAAAACTTCTAAACAAAATATCTGCAAATAGAATCCAACAGCATATCAAAAGTCTTATACATCATGACCAAGTGGGATTTATTCCTGGTAGGCAAGGCCAGTTCAAAGTAAAAAGATCAATCATTACAGTACACCAGAGTAACAATTTAAAGGGAAAATAAATATGGTCATTTCAATCAATGCAGAAAGACATTCACTAAATCCAGCATTCCCTCCTGATTAGAATACTTCAAAAAGATAGAAATAGAAGGAAAATTCTTCAATATGATAAAAGGCATATATGAAAAACTCACAGCTAACATCATACTCAATGGGGAAAGGCTGAAAGCCTTCCCTCTAAGATCAGGAATAAGACAAGGTTGCCCACTGTCACCATCATTATTCAACATGATACTAGAAGTTCTAGCTAGAGCAATTAGGCAAGAAAAAGAAATAAAGGGCTTCCAAAAGGAAAACAGGACATAAAACTTTACTTACAGGAGACATGATCCTTTATTTAGAAATTTCTGAAGCATCTACAACAAAGCTATCTGAGCTAATAAGCATGTTTAGCTAAGTGGTAGGATACAAGATCAGCATGTAAAAATCAGTGATGTTCTTGTATACTAGTACTGAAAAATCTAAGGAGGAAATGAGGGGGGAAATTCCACTTCCAATAGCAACAAAAAGACTCAAATACCTAGGAATTAATTTAATCATAGAAGTACAGGACCTATATGCAGAAAACTACAACGCTGAAAAAAAAATAAATGAAGAGCTAAACAAATGGAAATACATTCCATATTCGTGGATTGGAAGATTAAACATCATGAAGAGGGAAATCGACTCTGGCCCAGTGGTTAGGGCGTCGGTCTACCACATGGGAGGTCCGCGGTTCAAGCCCCGGGCCTCCTTGACCCGTGTGGGGCTGGCCCATGTGCAGTGCTGATGCCCGCAAGGAGTGCCGTGCCACACAGGGGTGTCCCCCGCGTGGGGGAGCCCCACGCGCAAGGAGTGCACCCATAGGGAGAGCCGCCCAGCGCGAAGGAGGGAGCAGCCTGCCGAGGAATGGCGCCGCCCACACTTCCCGTGCCGCTGACGACAACAGAAGCGGACAAAGAAACAAGACGCAGCAAAAAGACACAGAAAACAGACAACCGGGGGAGGGGAGGGGAATTAAATAAATAAAAATAAATCTTTAAAAAAAATAAAATAAAATAAATATCATGAAGATGTCAATCCTACCCAAACTGATTTACAGATTCAATGCAATACCAATCAAAATTCCAACAGCCTACTGTAAAGAAAAAGAAAAGGCAATTTCCAAATTTATTTTGAAGGGAAAGTGTACCCAAATAACCAAAAGCATTCTGAAAAAAAAAAAGAGTGACATGGGACGAATTTTACTGCCTGGCCTTTAAATATATTACAAAGCTACAGTGGTCAAAACAGCATGGCACTGGCATAAAGACAGACACATCAATCAGTGGAATAGAATTGAGAGTCCAGAAATAAACAATCACCTCTACAGTCAACTGTTTTCAACAACTCTACCAAAGCCATATTAACAGGACAAAACAGTCTCTCCCACAAATAGTGCTGGGAGAATTGTACATCTGTAACTGAAATAATGAAAGAGGACCCCTATCTTACTCCCTATATAAGAATCAACTCTCTTTCCCACAACTAATTTGATGGCAATTTTTAAAATGATTCACATTTTGAGTACTTGCAAAGCATTCCATTTGGTAGAAATAGCCGTTTCCTTTTATAATTCACTGATTATATAAAAATGAGTTTAGGGAGAAATTAAGAGGCAATAAGTTTTGTTTATTTGATTTTTGTTTTCAGTAGTAGCACTAATACTGGAATAATGAAAATGCTCTAAAAATGATTGAAGTAATGAATGCACAACTATAATGGTATGTTTATCAATATGATAAACACTGGTAGAAGTGAATACTATTTATTAGACTCTTTAGATGGATTTAAACTTTATTAATACGTATCAATAAAACTGATTTGTTAAAACAAAAAAGAATCAGCTCAAAATGGATCAAAGACCAAATATAAAAGCCAGGATCATGAAACTACTAGAAGAAAAATGCAGGGAAACATCTTAAAGACCTTGTGGTAGGCAGTAGTTTCTTGAACCTTACATCCAAAGCACAAACAACAAAAAAAAATAGATAAATGGGATCTCCTCAAAATTAAACACTTTTGCATCTCCAAGTACTTTGTCAAAAGGGTGAAAAGGCAGTCAACTCAATGGGAGAAAATATCTGGAAATGACATATCCGGTAAGGGTTTAATATCCATAATATATAAAGACCTGCTACAACTCAACAATAAAAGGACAAATGACTCAATTAAAACAATGGATAAAAGACTTGAATAGACAACTGTCCAAAGAAGAATACAAATGGGGGAAAAAAAAACATGAAAAAATGTTCAACGTCACTAAATGCATATCAAAATTGCAATATCGTATCATTTCACATCTATATGATTGGCCACTATTAAAAAGACAGAGAACTACAAGTGTGGGAGAGGATGTGGAGAGATAGGAACACTTATACACAGCTGGTGGGAATGCAGAATGGTCCAGCCACTGTGGAGAACTGTTTGGCAGTTCCTAAAGTAGTTGAATATAGATTTGCCATGTGACCCTGCAATACCACTACTGGGTATATACCCAGAAGAAATGAGAGCATTGACACAACAGACATCTGCACACCACTGTTCATGGCAGTGTTGTACTTGACTACCAAAAGTTGGAAATCAACCCAGGTGTCCATCAACTGATAGATGAATAAACAAACTGTGGTGTATACACATGATGGAATATTATGCAGCCGTAAGAAAAAATGAAGTCATAAAGCATATGACAACATGGATGAACCTGGAGGACACTGTGTTGAGTGAAGCAAGTCAGACACAAAAGGACAAATACTGTATGGTTTGTGCTACTGAACTAAATATATTGCGTAAACTCAGGGAGTTAGTAACTAGAAATAGGAGGAGGTTAGAGAACAGAAAGCTAAAGATTAACTTATGCAGAATTGCTGAAAAGGATGTGTGTTAATCTTTGAAAATGAATAGAAACGGTGATAACCCAACACAATGTCTGTCTAACTAGCAGTACCATTATGTGGGTATGAAACGAGTTTACAGGGAAAGACTATGGTCATAATACTACTACTAAAAGGAAAGCAACAAAATGTAACATGGAACTGTATAGCATAGAAAAACCGCATTAATATGAACATGGGTAAAACTGCACATATGATTGTTTTTTTAATTGAACAAATGTATGTTAATACTATACGACATTAATATCAGACAAAAAAAATTATGCTAAGTGAAAGAAACCAGACACAAACACATATTGTATGACTCCATCCATACAAAATGTAAATAAAAATCAATTTATAAAAATGAAGTTAGACTAATGGTTATGAAGGGCTGGGGAAGGAATGCTAAGGGGTGTGGAGTTTTTCTTTTTGGAGTAATGAAATTGTTCTAAAGGTTTTTGTGGTGATGAATGGACAACACTGTATTATGCTAAAAGCCACTAATGATATACTTTGGATAGATCGTAAGGCACATGAATATATATCAATAAAACTTTAACAAAAAGTAATTGTGCAAGAATAGCCAGAAATAGCAGCTGTCCACAGCAGGGGAAGCATAGAGAGATCAAGAGGTGAAAATTTTTGTTTGTTATTATTATTAATGAAATAATAAAAATGTTCTAATAATGACTGAGGTGATAAATGCTTAACTATGTGATTATACCAAATTCCACAGATTGTACACTTTGTATAAAGTGTTTTCTTTATTAATATGTATCAAAAAAATCGATTTGTTAAAAAAACATTATTTCAGAGAGCAGGTGTAGCTCACTGGTTGAGTGCCTGCTTCCCATGCATAAGGTACTGGGTTCGATCTCCAGTATCCCCTAAAAACAAAAAATGAAAAAAATTTACATTTCTGAACTTAAAAAAAAAGATGGAAGGCCCAAAACAGTTTTTTAAAATGCAAAGGGGCATAACCAAAAACTGAACAAAGGAAATGAAATGCACTAACCTTTTTTTTTAATTAACCCAAAGACACAAGAAAAAAGAGAGATTTCTTCCCATTTCCTTTAAAAAAAAAAAAGGAAAATGAAATAAATAGAAAAGAAATTGCAAAATATTACACTTAAATCCAAACTTTTAATAATTATATTAAACACAAATGAAGCAGAGCAAATGTAGCTACAATGTAACATTCCTTAACATTACATGTAAAAGAAGGAACCAACAGTTAGACAAAAGAATCTGGTTTGGGAGAGCAGATGTGGCTCAGTGGTTTAGCAACTGCTTCCCAGGTACACAGTCCTGGGTTCAATTCCTGATACCTCCTAAAAAAAGAAAAGTTATGATATCAATAAAGCAAGAACAAGGGGAAAAAAGCAAGACAGATAGAGAAAAGGCACCCTAGGACAGAAAACTAGGAAAATTCAGGTTAAAATAAGACTAGTCTGAAAGTAGAAAGAAAAGGAAAACTGGAAAGAAGAAAGTAGCAAAATCAAGGATTAAATTATATATATATACGACAGTCACTTTTCCCACAGTTCATTTGAGAAAAGACGAAAAATAATTAAATCACAGAAATTGGTAGAGTATTATTTAAGTGGGAAACAATTTTCAATATAGGTTACTGACTAATAAATTTCCAAATACAAGTATTCTGAAGAGTAGAACTGCAGTTTCATTTCAATTTTGGAAACAAAATTGTGCTAAAAAAGAAAAATCAGTAAGAATTCTGTTCCACCACAATGCTGGGTACCCATTTCTGTATTTAATTCTCAAAATTAAAAAAATTTAACAAATTTATTAAATGAGTCAACTATATCTAGTAAAACCTGTTTTGATCATAAGCATATTCTGCATTTCTCTTATATATTTAGAGTAAATATAAATTTACAATATTAATTTCCTTCACATAGCAGTAAATAAAAAGCATTTGCCTGAATTGGGAAAGTCAGAGAAGATAAAGTTAAAATGTCAGATCTCTGCTTTCAAACACATCATAAATTAAGCAATTATATTAAGACACTCATGCTCTCAATTCTTTTTACTCAAAAACACGAATTTTCACCTCTTCAAATAAGTAAACCAAATCTTCCAGGAATCAGGCAAAAATTTCCAATTTTTACATCAATTTGTTACATCAAACTAAGTTTTGTCCAACATGAAATAAGTATTTTGGGAGGCGGATGTGGCTCAACTGAGAGAGCATCCGCCTACTATATGGGAGGTCCAGGGCTTGGTGCCCAGGGTCACCTGACCCGTGTGGAGCTGGCCCACGTGCAGTGCTGCCGCGCGCAAGGAGTGCCGCGCCACGCAGGGAATTCTCCCACATAGGGGAGCCCCATGCGCAAGGAATGCGCCTGCAAGGAGAGTCGCCCACGCAAGAAAAGCGCAGCCTGCCCAGGAGTGGCGCCCCACACACGGAGAGGTGACGCAGCAAGATGACACAACGAAAAGGGACAGAGATTCCCAGTGCCACTGACAAGAATGCAGGTGGACACAGAAGAACACACAGAGAACAGACAAAGAGAGCAGACAACAGGGGGCGGGGCAGAAGGGGAGAGAAATAAAAATAAATCTTTAAAAAAAAAGTATTTTGTTGCTTCCTCCCATAACCCTTTGTATTTCCTCCATTACAAAGTCAAGGTATTTATAACACTCATTTAACACCTGGGCTCTACTTGCTGAAACTCAGCAAGGGCCCAGACCCCAATGCAGTAACTTCAAAGAACCAGCAGAGTGTCTGCCACATCGTGGGTTCCCTACAACTCCCCCAATAAACTGGGAGAAGAGCATGTTATTACTCAATGTAGTGTTTTCCAGACCATCACCACTTTTCATCAGCATTTCCTGAGTATTCACCAAACAGCCAGTATGCAGAGATGTCTACTGTTTCCACCTGCATAACACTGGCTCCACTTTCTGCCAACTTGCTATGTGTTTTCTTTTGGGCAACCTTCTCCCCGTTTCCCATGTATGCCATCTCTTCTCAGAGCAGTCACTCAACTTGGGAACATTCCTGTAATCCTAGCCACAGTTACTGTTTCAGTAAAGGACAGGAATCCAGGGAGACTCTCACCCCTCATTTGCAACAAGTGCCTAGGAAAGGACCGCTCTTCTCCAGTGGAGGATGCCAAACTAGTGTGATGTCACTTGTGGAAACACCACATGGAGAGTGTGCGTGGAAGGGCAGTGCAGAGCAGAGCACAGCTAAGACCCTGGATCCAGCCACCCCTGAAGCCACGTCCCCTTGGCTTCATGAACCAATAAAGCTCTCCTGTTTTTTTCTTAAGCCTATCTCTTGTAATTAAGTTGTCTGTCACTTGTAATTAAAAGAATTTTGATCAAAATTGTGTCTAATGCAAGTTATAAGAAGAGCGGCAACTAAGGAACCCTAAAATGTGAAACTGGCTTAAAAGAGCTAAGGGACAGGACAGTGAAAACAGCCTCAAGTCATGCTGGAAGTTGGCAATCCCAGTTGTCCACTATCAAAGAAACAAGTGATACCTATTTCCTGTGGTATCTCTGGGATCAGATCATGTGCCCATCAACACTGGACCACTGGGAGAAAATTTCAAGACTGGTATCAATTCCGAAAGGACAGGGCCAAACTCCTTGGTGTAAAATATAAAGACCACAATCCGACTGGACCTTCCCCTGTATATTAGGAACTGATCTACTGTGGTGCCTCACAAGAAGAAAAAGCACAGCTCAGGCAAGGCTTGCTCCAGAGACCAAGAAGCCAGTCTGGCCTCCAGTTCCCCTTGTCCGCCATCCTCTTCTGGGAGGCACTCTGATTTCAGGTGGGTGCCTCTCACAACAGCAAGGCCAGCTAGAACAGCTGCAAGCCTCATAGCCTGACGACAAAGAAGCAGCATCTGCTTCATACACCCTCTCAACCGAGAGAGAGGTTCCCAGCAGTAGTCGTGCACCCTGACTGGGTCTGCTGAGGTCAGGGGCCTGCCCCAAACCCCCACCTTAGCCAGGGACTGGCATGGCCGACGGCTTCGCCGAGGTCAAGGGGCTCGTGGAGCTGGCAGCTGCTGGGACAGGAGCCCTCCCAGGCTCACCGCCGACGACTGCACCCCTCACACCCTGTGCCCAGCAACACCCACGTCCAACTCTCCAAGTTGGCAGGACAATCCATGATTCCCGTGCAAAGCTCCTCGCTCCTCTGGAATGCAAAGCTTTCTCCACAAGACAGTGGAATCACACCTAATTTCTCAAACCAGCTCAAATGTCCTTTCCTCTGTGACAGCTTCCACCAGAGCCCCAAAAGAATTAGCCTCTCCACCACAGCACATATCGCCTACATCTTTGTTATTAAATCGTTAACTACTTGTGCATCTAGCTGTAATGTCTTCAGGATGACGAGCTCTCCGAGGGGAGCATAAGGTCTGATTCTTACCCTCAAGACAGAGCACAGTCCCTGACACATAATAATCATTCAGAAGGTATCAACGAATTGAATAGGTTGAGGCTCACCTCAAAAGAAGATAACAGGTATGATTTGGGAGAGTTGACTACTAAAGGTTAGAGAAAACTAAAGATGGGCCTTGGAGGGTAAACCTGGATGAGCAGAAAATAAAAGAATGGACGTGAGGGTGCTAAGGAGAGAGTGCTGCATTTACCCGAGGTGCACAATGAGCAGAAAGTAGAAACATTTGGTTGGGGAAGGGGCATGTGCAAAGGAGTGGGAGCCTTCTGTAGAGCGCCAGTCTGAACTTCATTCTAAGATACAAGAGGAAAAAAAGGCTTCTGAGCAAAGCCGTTTCAGGTTCAGAGGACTCCTGTGGCAAAACATAGACCGGACTGGAGGCACAAGAGCCAGCTAGGACAGTGGAGGCTGGTCAGCACAGGGAAAACAGGCCAAGTTCTTAAGACTTGAGAGCAAAACAGTAAACAGGTGGAAGGCAGCAAGGATTACTTCAAAGATTTGACCTCTGGTTTATAAGGAAGGATTCGCAACTGAAATAAAGAAGTACAAAGGAAAAGTCTGTTTTTTCCAATGAGGATAAAAATTTGAATTTAGATATGGCTCAGGGTGAGGTAATAGGAAAATATCACAATAAAGATACCCAGCAAACAGCAGTAGACAAAAAAGCTCAAGAGAAATATGAGGACAAATGATACATGTGGTAGTCACAAAGGTAAAGATGACGTTTTTGTAAGTTGTAAAAAAATAGTTTGTAGAATCTCATTCCTTCATTCTACAACTATTTTATTGGACATTGTTCTAAGATCTGGAAATAGAACAAAACAGATTAAAAAGTCCTACCCTCATGGAGCTTATATTCTACTGAGGGAAACAGACAAGACTAAATTCGATGATTCAGGGACATAAATTTAGGGCTTCGGGTTACTACCACTTAGGAGCTATCATGAGAAAAATTAATATTTCCTATCTTTTTTTCCTTCAAATCTTACTTTTCAGAATTTTCTTTTCACTAGTTAGAAAGACATGTGTGTCCTCATAACCAGAGCCAGCAGCTGGACAAGATGAAATGATATATACATATAGGTATAGATGATACAGATACAGAGATAGAGATAAAGATATATTAATGCTCACTTTCCTACTGTAAAAACCTATTTTCCTTCCTTTGCTTCTCAAAATGTTTGCTGGAATTAAAATGTCGGCCTTTCCAAAGAATATTCTTAAAGGGTGACTGGACTTCGAAAAAACCAAAAGGCTGAATGGCACAATGAAGACAGCATGGGTTTGGGAAGCAGATAAATCTAAGTTCAAATCCCAGTTTTTCATGAGTTATATGACCTTGGGCAAGTTATTTCAATATCTCCAACCTTCAGTTCCCCCATCTGTGAAATGGGAATAATGTCACTCTAAGGACTAAAATGGATAATTTCTTAAAGATACTTAGCACAATGCTTTTTACCTAGGAGAAAAACTAGAGAAATGGAGGCAGCTGCTGCTGTGACTACTACTGCATGTGCTGGGCATATAATAGATGCTCAAGAAATGCTCACTTCCTTTCCTTTTCTTCTGCAAAGGTAAGTCTTAACACCATAGGTAACTATAAGGCTCCAATTCACTATGTTATTATATTCTATCCTCCCAAAAGTTATGTATACCAGAAACTTAGAAACATTAAATGCCTATCAACTTCATAAATGGACTTAACGCTTTATTTTCTGACTTGAGGTTTATTCTACAAATAAAAAATTCACTGGCAATGTCATAAATTGGAAAAAAAAACTCAGTGAATTGATGATTCCCATGAAAATAAATGAAAGTGGTACTACTTTAGAAATCATCCAGTAAAGACTCTACGTTATTTTTATTAAACCGACACCATTTACCTTATCCTCTGTAATTTTGGTGGCATCTTCCATTTGGAAAAAAATTAAATGATTTGCTAACTACAACCATGCAAGAATCCAAGTTGTATATGACCCTTCAGTGTTCTGAGGATTAAATGGCATGATGTCTACGAGAACGGCTGACCAACAGAGCAGGCAGTCAGTGGTGGATAACTAGTGAAAGCCAATCTTCTCATTACTCAAGGTTTCCTTCAATTAGTGAAAAAGACCCCACTTCTGTATGATTTTGCAGTGACAGATACAGGCCATTATACATTTAGTCAAAACACTTAAAATTGTACAGTTCAAAGTTAAACCATAATATAAAGTATAGACCATTGTTAATCGCAATGCTTCAGTATTTGTTCATCAATTGTAGCAAATGTACCACACTAATGAAAGATGTTACTAATAGGGGAAAATGTGAGAGGGGGAGGAATGTGGTATATGGAAATCCCCTATATTTTCTATGTAACATTTCTGTAATGTGCGACATCTTTAAAAACAGTTAAAAAAAAAAAAAAAGACCTCGTAACAGCATATATAACATGAGATTTGTGGAACTAAAAAGGGCACACCAATAGAACAAAATATATGGACTTAGAGAAATACAAACACATGACACAATTCCAAACAACAATTATAAAATTATTCATTTACTGTCATTTAGTTTAATAACAGAGGTTCATAACTTAAATCAAGATATACACCACTGCAATCAAAATCAACATTTCACTGTCTCCCCCTAAAGATACCCTTACTAAAAATTTAATGAAAAGTTTAAAAAGTCAGGAGAAAAAATTCCTCCAACTTTCATCTTTTAAAATGCAAATTCCAGAAGCCCACAAAATATAAAGCTATCGTCAGGACTCTCTGCCCAGAAAGGAGCCCAGAAGCCCCCTGCTCACACGTGACACCATCTGAGACAACCAGTGCCAGGCTCCTGTCCCCCTAACAAGCGGCTCTTCTGCAACCTTCTGACCGTCCATGTGGACGGCCAGACCTGCTTCCTCTCCCTGGCAATCTCCCTCATAGGCAGATGATTCCCTCCTTACGTCCATCCTTCCACATGGACACTCTGAGAGCACCCCAAACTCAGTATGTCCAGAAGTACGCAGCTTTTCTCTCAGACCCACTGCTCCTCCTGTGCCTGTGTCTGCTAATGGTGCCGCCATTCTCTTAATTGCCCAAGCTAGAAAACAGTTTTCCCTCACTATTATCCTCTTTTCTCCCCGAAAGCAAACGCAAAGGAAGACCTGTCCGTTTTACCTCTACAACACCCCTTGCACCGACCTGCCTCCACTCCCATGGCCCAGCCCAGGTCTCACTGCCCTTGGCCTGACCCGTGCCAACAGCTCCCCACCTAGCTGACTCCACCCCACCCTGGGTCTACCTGCTCTACGCATTATGGGGTCCACCCCACCCTATCACCCCACTGCTTACCAAAGATCCCAGATTTCCAGACATCAAAGGACCCTCATCTGACTAACTATCCACTAGCCTGATCTATGAAGAGCCTCAGATTCAAACTGATCCGGCCTCACCTTCAAGGCCACTCCTGCTCTGGCTCTGCCCTAAGAGCCTATAAAAGCCATGAAAACAAGAGTGAACTGACTCATTCCCCAATCTCGGGCTAAAGGCCAAAATTCTCAACTTGACCAACAAGTGTCCACATGGCCTGGCCCTTCTCCCCTGTGCTCTCTCTGCTCGGCCACCTGGCCTTCACCCAGCCTGCTCTGCAAACTCTCATCTCAGATCCTCTGCATGCCTGTCCCTCCAGGAGGTGCTGCTATCTCATCTCACAGGCGTCAGTTCAAAAGTCCCTTATTCAGGGACCAAGCTACTCCCATTCCAAACTAACCCAAACCTCCTGGCTGTCCCCTGCCCTTCACCTCCAGAGTACTAAGCAGAATTATAATAAGCTGATTATTGGGTTATTACCATCTCCCAAGCTAGAATGTAAGCTCTACAAGAGCAGGCTCTATCATCCTGTTTGCTACTATAGCCCCCCTATAACAGAGAGGAGCCCTCCACAGATATGTATAGATGGATGGAGCTCATAATCAGAACAGCCAAGCTACAAGGCCAGCCCCTCTACACATGAAGTCACTTGGTTTCTCCATTCATAAAGCCAAGACACTCTTCTCCTCTGAGTTCTCTCAGAAGCCCGGCCACTACACCAATCTACAATTCCACCATTCCAAACTTCTCCCTCAGAACTCTCTCTCACGTACTCTGGCACCAGCAAGACTTTACTTCCAGCCTCCAAAACTTTGCTTGCATTTTTCACCTGGATTTTTTTTCAGCTCTGTATCTCCAAATCCATTCATAGCCTTGAATGGTCAAATCCAATGCCACCAACTCCTCAAAGTCTTCCTTGCATCCTCCAGCTGGGCACAACCTTTCATTCCTGAATTCCCACAGGTTCCCTATTGCGTAGCTCGTGTCTCAGCTCAAACACCCCTTCAAATGACTCTCTCTGAGACCACTCTGCTTTGTTTTCTTCATAGCTTTTACCATTTTTTAAAATTATTTTGTTCGTTTACTTCACTCATTTCTTTACGTGTTAACTGCCTGTCTCTTCCACGGGCCCACGAGATCCAAGACACTGGGGAACCGTCTTGAACACAGATCCCCCCTCCCTGACATGGGACATCACAGGTGTTCAGCGACCACCTGCTAAAGATAAAGACCTGCATGACTAGGATTATCTGTGTACATATCTTTCTCCTCCTACCTGTGTACCAGGCCAAAGTCTGGCTTATCGACTTGTTCGTGTATTACTTGGAAGTCCTTGAACGAATGAAGCAAGCGGGTAAGTACTAATTAACTAATGAACTCTCCAAAAGGCACTGACTGACCCTGAAGCAGGCCCAGGAGAACTCCATCTTCTCCCCAAGCCGGCGCAACAGAAGCCTCCGTCTCCCCGCGCCCCACCAGGGACCCTCCGCCGAGCCGGCTCCCTCACTCTCCCTCAGCCAGCAAACACTGGCTCTTCTTCTCCTAGCAGCTCACAGCCTGCCCTCTCCGCTCCATGCCCAGCCAGCAGGCCACCCCCAGGGCCCCGTCCCCTCAGCGCGCCCCGCGCACCCAGGCAGGGGGGCTCCTCCCCGGCCCCCGAGCGCAGGGACTCCACCTCGAAATCGCGGCAGGCCTGGCTCGCCCGCCCTTCCCTCGACACCCCGTTTAGCTGAGGCGGGCTGCGCTACTCTCGGGGACCCTACGCCTTCCTCCCACCTGGCCCGACGCACTCAAGCGCCTGCGGGGCGCCCCCACCCTCAGCTCGCACCCCTCACTTCCCACAGAGAGCCCGGAGGCCGACGCGCGGGCGGCCCCCCTCGCCGCTCGCCGCCCCGCGCTCACCTGAAGCGGCCCCCGCAGTGCTGGCACTGCTCGCCCACCCAGCCGGCGGGGCAGACGCACTGGCCGGTGCCGGGGTTGCAGCGGCCGCCGTTGACACACGGCCGGTCGCATTCCTTGGCCTCGGCCGCGGCCGAGCCCGACGCCGCCGCCGCCGCCGCCGCGGCCTCTGCCGCCCAGGGCAGCAGCAGCAGCAGCAGCGCGAGCAGCGGCGGCGGCCGCCACAGGCGCGCCCCGGGCCCCGGGCCCGGCCGCCCGGACCCGGCCCAGCCCGGGCGCAGCCCGCCGCTCCGGCCCGCGGGCGCCGCCGCCGTCCTCCTCAGCCTCGCCTCAGGCGCCGCCGCCGCCGCCACCATCTTCCCGGGGCTGAGACGGCGCCCCGCGAACACATACGCCCTGGGCAGGCCGGCTCCGCTGCGCCTGGCCGGCGGGCGGGGCTGCGCGGACGGCGGCCCGCACGGCCAATCCTCGGGGCGGGGCCCGAGCGGCGCGGGGCGGGGCTGCGCGGACGGCGGCCCGCACGGCCAATCCTGGGGCGGGGCCCGAGCGGCGCGGGGCGGGGCTGAGCGGACAGCAGCCCGCGCGACCAATCCTGGGGCGGGGCCTGAGCGGCGCGGGGCGGGGCTGCGCGGACGGCGGCCCGCACGGCCAATCCGCGGGGCTGGGCCGGGCCGGGGCGGGGCTTGAGCGGGGCGGGGCTTGAGCGGCTCGGGGCGGGGCCGGCGCGGGGGTCCAGGCGGCAGGTCCAGCTCTGGCCGGGGTCGCCGAGGCCCCCGCGCTGCAGTTTTCGCCCCTCTCTCCGAACGGCGGCGGCGGAGGAGCGGCCCGTTGGCTGCCTGCGGGCGGCCGCTCTGCTCGCCGAGGGCCGCGGCCGGACTCCCTCCCGAGACCCCCGGGCGCGGGTGCTGGGCGTGAGGACACGGCCCCCCGGCCCCTGGCCCGGGCCGGCCGCGCAGGGCGCCGGTTCCCCGGACCCGCGTGCCCCCGCCGTCTTCTCCAGGAGAGCGCAGCCTGAATCCGGGGTTCGCCCAGGCCTCCCTGGAGCCCCCCTTGGCGCTGAGCGCCCCCCGGCACCCCCGCCCTTGGAGCCCGCGCCCGGAATCCGGGCTGGGCCTGCGGTCGCTGCGACCGGGGCCCGGGCGTGCCGGCGTGGAGAGAGGCGACTCCGCCGCGCGCGGGGGACGCGCAGCCTTGCCGGGGAGCGCCCGGTGGCCCCGCGCCGCTGGGGAGGACCACGTGGCGAGGGGGGGCCCCGGCGGCCCGGGCGCGGGAGGCGGGAGTGGGGAGCCCCGGCGCACGTGCGCGGCCCAGGGAGCAGCGCCTCCCTTCCCGCTCAGACCCCGAGCGGAGCCGGCCGTCCCTCCGTCCCCCAGGCCGTGCCGTACCCCCTCTCGGGGACGACGGGAAGGGTGTGCACCCCTGAGCAGCAGCGCCTGCACCAGACCGGGCTGCTCGGTGCAGCCCCGGAACCTTGCCGCCGCAAACCTTCTCTTTCTTTCGTAACCTTTTCTCTTTTTCCTTCGCCGCCAACATTGTCTAAGTCTCTTGTCCTTAAAAAAACAAACGAAATGCTCGCTTGACCTATGATGGGAAGTACTGCTATCTTCTCTCTACTGCTGTTGTCAAAAGAGTCCCTACAGGGGGCGGTCGTGGCTCTAGCCGTTGAGCTCCCGCCTCCCACATGGGAGCTCCCAGGTTCTCTTACCCGGACCCGTACTATTAAAAAAAAAAAGCGCCTATACTTTCTACTTTTGGTGGTAGATTACAGCTGGCTGCAGCTCTTCTTCCTCCTTGCATCCTTTCCTCACCCCCTCACCTCCTCAACCTCTCACTCACCCTCTACCCCTCACCCCTGCCTTGCATCTGACTGACCTTAGTGGGTTGTCTGACCAGTGGGCTGTGATAGAAGTGATGTGCTGGGACTTCTGAGGCTAGGTCGGAAGTGCTGCAGCTGCCTGCTGTGTCTTGGAACAGTCTCTTGGGAAAACCAGCTACAGTTCAAGAAGTCCATGCTGTGAGGAAGCCAGTCCTCAGCTGTTCCTGCCCCAGCTGTTCTGGACCCCAGGTATCCCAGTCCTAAGTTGTTCTGACCCCCAGCTGTCCAGCTCCCAGCTGTTCTGACCCCCAAGGTTCTGGCCCCCAGCTGTCCAGCTCCCAGCTATTCCGGCACCCAGTTCTGGCTCCCAGCTGTTCCAGCCCCCAGCAGTTCTGGCCCCCAGCTGTTCCGGCCCCCAACTGTTCTAGCTCCCAGCTGTTTTGGCCCCCAGCTGTTCCTGCCCCAGCTGTTCTAGCTCCCAGCTGTTCTGGCCCCAGTTGTTCCTGCCCCAGCTTTTCTGGCCCCCAGCTGTTCTGGGCCCCAGCTGTTCCTGCCCCAGCTGTTGAAGTCTTCCCAGCTGAGACCTCAGACAATCATGAAGGAGAGTATCATCTGTTAAGACCACCCCAAACTGCAGATACAAGAGCAAAATAAGTGAGTATACTTGTGTAAGCCACTGAGCTTGGAACAGTTTGTTCCACGGTGGTAGATTCCCGGAATGCTCTGTAACGTGCTTCCTCCAAAGGCAGAAATAAGTTCCTGTGAGGTAGACTTGCTGCAGCGTTACGGCTGAGTGTGTGGTTCTCTCTGCATACTTAACGTGTAGCTGGTCGTGTCTGTGTGACGCACAGTGGGCTCTGATCTGAATGCCCAGTCGCTCTGCATGGAGAGGACCCCAGCTCTGGAAGCCCCTCTCTTGGGCTCCTCAGCTTTTATCCCCAGGGTTCTGAGCCTGTTCCCCCTGAACCCCCATGCCGCCTTCTCTGCGAGTCCTTTTCAGGGTGGCCACTTCGAGGCCCAAAGCCCAGGCTCTAAAGAGCAGGGTCCTCGCCTGCTGTGTGCTGGGGAGGTCTGTCTCCACCAGGATGTTGGCAGGCACTTCGCCTGTTATTTTTCACTTAAGAAAGGCATGTCTCTCTGACCATCTGGCTTTCTGATTTCACCTCGTCACTTTCTGTATCTTATGTGCACTGTCTTCGAGTCATGGACATGGATGAGTATTACAATTTTTGGCTTTCACTAGTGGCATCAATGTCTTAGGCAGGTTGCCTAGAAACAGCATCCGGGGAGTGCTCTCAGGAGAAAGGCAGTGAAGAGAGCAGGAGAGAGCAGGGGAGGGAGCTGAGCAAGGATGTGGCCTCATTTCTCGGGGAGCCCCAAATGTGGACTGTACCACCCAGTTGGTCCTGCCACGGCAAGAAAGCCGGTGTTTTGTGCCCATATCTAACAACCTATCCTCACAGCAGTAAAAGCTGACGCAGGGCCTGTTTACCGAGTACCTACTGAACAGCAGGGCTCGAAGGCCGCGCTGCAGGATCTGTGTGAGCGGCCAGTCGGCGTTCCTCAAGCATCACTGGACCTCACAGGCTCTATTTGACACAGCAACAAAAGTTAGCATGGCAGAGATCTTCTTACAAATTCTACGCGGGACCACGAAACTCCCTGTATATAAATGGGAGGGTGAAACGTAACAGGAGAGATCCTGCATTCCCTGTGAAAGAGGCTGACCCTAAAAGCCGGGAGCACACAGAACTGGCAGGGTTTGGAAGGAATGAAGCTCCGTTGGAGATCCCAGGCGAGGGACAGATCTGCTTACGTGCAAAGTCCCAACGTCCTTGGCAGGTTCTAGGGCAGGGGTTTGGGAGTCCTGGGCGTGGGAGCCCGGGCTGGCCCGCTCAGCTTCAGCAGGGCTCCCGGTGGGCTCCACAGACAAGGCCCCAAGTGCAGGAAGGGCCCGCCCCAGGGGGCGCATCCCTTTAAAGGCAGGGGACCTAAAACTCTGTCAGATGAGGGGGGCATGCTGCCATCCCCAAATGTCCACGGTAACGAGGTTTCCCCTGGAAAAGACATCAGGAAAACCATAATGGAGTTAGAAGACATCTGGCCTTGCTAAAATACGGCCATGAGGAATTTTAGGTTATAGAGTTCCCAAACTGAAGCCATCTTCCTTGACAAAATCCCCCTGGAATTTCCCAGAATTATAGGTGACCCCCTGTATTAGCTTCCTGTGACCGCAGTAATAAATTATCACAAACTTCATGGCTTAGAACACCAGGAATTGGGGAATGGAGAGGCTCAGTAGTTGAGCACCTGCTTCCCACGGACGAGGCCCTGGGTTCAATCCCTGGTACCGCAAAAAAAAAAACAAACACACACACACACACAGGAAAAAAACTGGAAATTTATTCTCTCGCAGATCTGGAAGCCCAAAGTCCAAACTGAAGGTGTGCGCAAGGCCGCGCTCCCTGGAGGCTCAGGGGCTCCTCCACGCCCGTCCCAGGCGTCCCTGGCGCACATCTGTGTGGCTCTGCCTCTGTCCCATCTCCGTGTCACCTTCTTCTCTGCACCTGTCTTTTCCAGCGTGTGTCTCTTGTAACGACATCATTAGATTTAGGGCCCCCCTGGATAATCCCTGATCATCTGTCTCAAGGTCCTTTATGTAATTATGTCTGTAAAGACCCTCTTTCCCAACATGGCAGCTTTCAAAAGTTCCGTGGTCAGGGCATGGACATTTGGGGGAGTGACCAGCCCACCACACAACCCCACAGGGGAAGTCAGTTCATTCATTCACGCAACGAATATTTATTGAGTGACTGCTGTGTACCAGGGACTGATACAGGCTCTGGAGAGGCAGCAGGGGGGAGGCAGATAGAAAGCTCCGCCTCCAGGGAGCACCTAGCCAGGTGAGTGCATACATACATTTTAACTCATTGATGAAGTATAGCATATGTACAGAAATGTGCACAGGTCATACATGTACAGCTCAGTAAACTTTCACAAAGTAAACACAGCCAGATAATCAGTGCCCAGATCAAGAACCAGAACGTTCCCAGGAGCCCTTGTGCCCCCAGGGACCCCTTCCCCAGGAGCTGCTCTCCCCCAGCTGCTTACACACAGCAGTTTTCACTGGGGCTTCATTCGACATTATGGTTGCTAGATGCACCATGCTGTGTACGGCAGGTTATTTTCAATGCGGCATTCCACTGTATAAATATATATACCATGGCATGACAAATTATTCATCCCTTCTAGGGCTGCTGGGCATTCAGAGTTTCGTCTGAGGCTACAGTTAACACGGTGCTCTGAACCTTCTAGGAATCTGCAGTGTCTGGCGGTGAGCATATGTCTACATTTCTGTGTCTTTATACCAGAGAGATGCTGGTAAATGCTGAACACCCAGCTTTCCCAGGGGAAAAGGCCCTCGTGTATAGCGCTTGTTGCTTTCTATGTGTACATACTCCCACCGTGACCTATTTCAAGTGACTAACGTGCTGTCACTGGATGCAGAACTGGAAGGAGAGGCCCAGAATCCGCTCTTGTGAGCCAGCAGAGGCTGCCTCCGGCCCTCCACTGTGTGTGCTTGGGAGGGCCTGCCAAGAAACAGACGTCACAGTGGAAGGAGACGGGGGTTGCGTTGAGGAAAACATCTGCGAAGGCTACCGGGGGAGGAGGCAGACGACGGCAGGGAGGCGGGTCGGCGTGGAAGGAGCCTGTGAAGGGCAGGGGCGGCGGGCGCAAAGGGCAGGCAGCACTGCCATCCCAGGGGGGCTCGGCCAGGCACCGAAGGCCTGGAGCCCAAGCTGCCGGGCGGAGGAGCCCCGTCCCGGCGTGAGCCTCCCAGCGAGAGCGCCTGGTGGAGCCCGAGGGCCGCGGCGCCCACCGCGCGGGCTCTGAGTGGTTGCTCACGCAGCCGCACCCGCGCTATTCCACCATCTCCATGCACGCGTGGGTGGCTTCTCAGTGACCCTCTAGACACCATACTCTTCCCAGGTTAGTTGCGTGACCGGGCTGGGCTGACTTGTTTGGATGCTGACCTGGCCACTTTCAGCTGAATAAGCCCCAGGGTTCTTGGATAATTCTGGGGTGAGGAGAAAATGACTCAAGAGGGAGACACTGGATTTTCTTCTGTTGAGCCGAAAGCAGTAGGAGAATAGATCCACAAACTCATCGACACTCCCTTCAAAAGATGGAACTTGGGAGTGGATATGGGTCAAGCAGCTAAGCACCCGCCTCCCACACGGGAAGTCCTGGGTTCGGTTCCCAGTGCCTTCTGAAAAGAAAAAAAGAACAACAAGCAAAACAAATGAAAAAAACAATTCCGGGGAGCCGACATGGCTCAGTGGCTGAGCACTGGCTTCACACATACGATCCCTGGGAGTCATTCAATCCCTGGCCGGCAGTACCACAAAAAAAAAAAGGGAGGGAGGACTTAGCTCATCTCTCATTGAATATGGGCCAGACTGAGTGACTCACTTTTATTTTTTATTTTTTTAAAGATTTTTTAAAATTTACTTCTCTCCCCTTTCCCACCCCTCCCCCCTTGCCTGCTCTGTGTCCATTTGCTGTGTGTTCTTCTGCGTCTGCTTTCATTCTTGTCGGCAGCACCGGGAATGTGTGTCTTTTTGTTGCGTCATCTTGCTGCGTCACCACTCCGTGTGTGCGGTGCCATTCCTGGGCAGGCTGCACTTTCTTTCACGCTGGGCGGCTCTCCTTACGGGGCGCACTCCTTGTGCGTGGGGCTCCCCTACGCGGGGACACCCTTGCGTGGCAGGGCACTCCTTGCGCACATCAGCACTGCGCCGCACAGCTCCACATGTGGTAGGCGGATGCCCTATCTGTAGATCCGCATCTGCTTCCCGTGACTTACTTTTCATAAGCCCTAGGTGGTGGAAGTTAGGCCGCATGCCCTCCAAAGCAAGGTCACACAAAGAACTGCTTCCACCTCTCTATCTTGCTGGCTCCACTCGCCGTGAGGACGCTCAGGCAGCCAGTAGATAGACCAGATGGGAAGGAGCTCGGGCCTCCCAAGAGCCAGCGCCGACTGCCCAGAGGTGCCTGTGAGCAACGTGGGCTCAGCCCTGCAGCCCCAACCCAGCCTTCCGCTCCCCCGCGGCCCTGGCCCACATCTCGACTACAACCTCATGAAGGACCCTGACCCGGGAGCGCCACCCACTTTCCTAATTCCTGACCCTCCGAAGCTATGGCGATAATAAATTGTCATTGTTTTAAGGGGTAAATTGTTTCTCACCAACAGATCACTAGTACAGGCCTAAGAGTCTGGGGGTCCCCTCTGTAGTTCCCAAACACTAGCAGGCGCTTTTGCCACTGAGACAACGTGGCAGACCCACGGCAGAGGGCCACTCCCTCCTGTCCTGCTTGGGCTCACCAAGAAGCCATCCCCTCTCTAAGCCGATTCCCGTCAAAGCCTGCAGAAGCGCCGTCTCCGTTTGACGGCCGCCTGCACAGAAGTCCCACCTCATGTTGCCGCTGAAGCATGGGCACCAGCCTCCGTCGTCGGAGAAGCCACGGGCAGCGATGCGTGCGGAGGCCGCGGCTAAGATGCCTGGCCTATGCGAAGCCATGTGGCCCGATTACGGTGTTTATCAGTTAAGTCGGCTGAAGCCAGGCCATAGCCGGGACTCCAGCGGGCCAGAGCCAAGGACGTCACTGTGACGAGGTCCAAAGAGCACAGAGGAAAGCAGGCCTGCGAGAGGTCCGAGGGCCGGAGCCCGGGCTGGGGCGGCTTGGAAGTCCGTGCCTGTGGCTCCGGGCTGCCTTGGCCTTCGGGTCCCTCCTCCCGCATGATCTCGAGGGGGACTTGACTTCTTTTCACGGGGCAGGTTCCTGCAGAGCATCCAGGGTCACACCTGCAGAGAAGCTCCAACAGGTGTTAGGAGTTTAAGTTCTCCAGAAAACAGCCTCAGGCGAGAATTCAAGGGCAAGTCGTTCACGTTGACGCGATGCCAGGAGGCTGGGGAGCAGGAGCCGGAAGGCGGGCAGCGAGCGCAGAGTGGCACCCTCGAGGCAGGGGCCTCCGTGGCAGCTGGACTCGGTTCTGGGGGGAAATTCGGGAAAGTTGTGTAGACACCCACGGCAGAAAGGTGAGCAAGCTGGAGGGCCCAAGTGCTTGTGCCTGACACCGGGCAGCCGCTGGGAGGAGGGGCAGGCACAGGTGCCGCCCCATCCCGCTCTTCGGCCTTAGGTAGTCATTTGAGTTCCCACCTGTGGACTGAGCGTTCACATCCTTTGCCTCTTTTTTTCTATTGTGGGTGTTAATCTTTTTCTTACTGGTTTATAGTCGTTCCTGGCACATTCAGGTGCAAAATCTTTTGTTCATTATATTTGAGGAAAGTACCGTTTTCAGGTTGTGATTCATCTTTTCCCTTTATGATACTATTTGACGGATAGCTTTATCTTTAATGTAGGTGAATTTATTTTTTCTTTATACTCTGTGCTTTTTGTGTCTTGGTTAAGAAATCCTCTCCTTCCTTGAAGTCACAAAAAGAATAATTTACGAAACAGTTTTAACTTCTGTTTTTTTATAGTCTTGTCTATCTATATGACGATGTACTATAGAAGCACAGCTTTTCATTTTTATGATGGAAAATGTCAATCATACACAAAAGTAAAGAGTATGGTACAATGATCTCAATACCCAGCTTGAACAATTATAACTTAACATTAGTTGACTCTGTAACACATTACCCCAAAACTTAGTAAATTAAAACAGCATTTAACACTTATTATCTCACTCTCTTTCTGTGGTCAGGGATTCAGGAGGGGGTCAGCTGGGTGATTCTGGCCTAGGGTCTCTCCAAGGGCTGAAGTCAAGTTAGGGGCCTGGGCTGTGTCTTCTCCAGCCTTAGCTGGACTAAAGGATTCATTTCCAAGGTGGCCCACACCTACCACTGGGAAGTTGTTGGTAGGAGGGATCAGTTTCTTGTCACGTGGTTGAGAGAGTGTCTTCGCCACCAGGGGCTGGCTTCCCCAGAGAAAAAGGACCCGAGAAAGCAAGGCGGAAGGTGCAGTGCTGGCTTGGAAGGTGCAGTACCAACAAGGCCACTTCCACCACATTCTACTCACTAGAGGATCCGGTCCTGAAGGAAGACCCACGAGGCCACATTACCATGTTCTAGGCATTAGAGAACCCAGCCTGGAAGAAGATCCACGAGGCCACATCTGCCAGGTTCTAGACATTAGAGGACCCAGCCTGGAAGAAGATCCACGAGGCCACGTCTGCCAGGTTCTAGACATTAGAGGACCCAGCCTGGAAGAAGATCCACAAGGCCAGGTCCGCCAGGTTCTAGGCATCAGAGGACCCAGCCTGGAAGACCCACGAGGCCAGGTCCGCCAGGTTCTAGGCATCAGAGGACCCAGCCTGGAAGATCCACGAGGCCACTTCAGCCACATTCTCCTCACTAGAGGTGAGTCACCAAGTCCACCCCACACTCTAGGAGAGGGACATTAGGTGCCACCTTTTGAAGACTCTTTTTAATCCAGCACATAATTCACAGCCAATCTTGTTTCAGCCATGCCTCCTCCTTGTCTCCCTCTCCATGTGGATTATTTTGAAGAAAATTCCAGACATCATATCAGTTCATCTATAAATTCTTCAGTATGGATTTCTAATCGATAGTAACTTTTTATAACATAGCCTCTATGCCACTGCCACACATAAAAAGTTAGCAGTGATTCCTTACTATCGTCAAGTACCAGTCAGCGTTCCCATTTCCCTGAGCGTCTCTTAGGAGTGTATGTGGGTGTGTGTATTTTTCCTACAGCTTGTACCAGATGCCTCTTGGGCACAAGTCCAGACTCCCTCAGGCTCACCTGCCTCTCAGTTCGGCCGTCGCTGCCTAGATCAGTTGTGCACAGTCTTCCTGGCAGCACTCAGGCTTCTCTGAAATGCTGCAGGGTGGGACACTGGACATCTGCTGGGCACCAGGCATACGTAGCCTGGAGGTGCCAGGGACTTAGGAGGAAAGAGTGGACCAATGGGGGATGAGAACCAGTGGGTAACTGCTGTCCCTTTCATCCCCATAATGACAGCTTCCCAGAAGGTTCTACAGATTCAGGAATCACCCTTATAGGTGTCCACCTTGATAATGCCTCTTAGAGTTGACTGTCCCTGCTTCCCTGCTTCTCTCACTGTCCCTCACTCCTGCTCTCTGGGATCTCAGTTCTCCACAAAGTATTTGCATGTAGCCCTTGTATCAAGTTCTGCTTTCTGGGGAACCCGAGCTAAGGCACAGTTGGTTCCAAACAAGATCCACACTTTTCATTTGGTAGATGTGTCTTCTAGGTCTCTCTAATGTATAGGTTCTGTGATGGTCAGGATACTGTGTCATCTTGGCCAGGTAATTGTCCCCAGTTGTTTGTTCAAGCAAGCACTGGGCTAACTGTAATACAAGGGCATTTATGGACTTTAGTCACCATTGACTTTACTGCAGTGGTAAATCTTAGATAGCAGGTTACAATACATCAATCAGGGAGATTGCCATCATCAAGAGTGACACTTAACCCAATCAGCTGAATCCCCTAAAAGAGGAGGTGTCTCCAGCGTTGAGTGAGAATTTCCCAGCTTGTCTTTGGACAGCCAGTATCTCCCAGAACTTGTCAAGAGCCTTCACTGGACTGTCATTGCAGCCCCTGGTTGCAGCCTGCCTGCAGAACCTGGACTTGTGCATCCCCACGGCTGCGTGAGAGACTCTTCCATAATCGCATACCTAAAATCAAATAAAGGTAAAACTTTAATCCTTAAATCACACTAGCCATATTTCAAGAGCTTATTGGCTACAGGTGGCTAGTGGTTACTGTATTGAACAGTGTAGATTATAGAACATTCCACAGAAAGTTCTATTGGACGGTGCTGGCCTAGAACCATCATTTCATTTTAATTCTAATATTTCTAATCTCTAATATTTCATTGTAATTCTGTTACCTCTTATGCATTTATAAAATGGAATTGTTCTATAAAGCTTACCATTCCCTTATCAAATATTCACTCACTCTGAGGTACAGTTGATACAGGAAAAGCATGATACATATTTGATTCTTTGCCTTTATTTACCATTATTCAGAATAATGAGGGGACTCCTGGGCATCCTCCAAAGCTGATCAAAGCATTTTGTTGTTTTGATATTATTATGAACTCACAAACTTAAACATATTTCATGTCTTTCAGTCCATTGTACTTATTTTTTTGATGCTCAAATTATCCCCTCTTTGACTTAAGGTTGGTTTCTACAACAGTATTTTGTAATTATTTCTATTACAAGATCGCTCGGGCTCATGTTGTAATATTTCCTGCCCCAGACATGGAACTAGACATTTCTTCAGGTCGCCCTGGGTCCTTTTAGAGGAAAATGGGATGTGGCGTCACATTTGTCTGGATGACAGGGCTGCTCGCCTCTGCTGACTTAGTCACCCAGTTTTTTTCAGGGTCCAGAGCTAGAAAATTATATACATATTTAATAAAACACATTTGAAGTTCATACTGACATTCCCAATTCAAATTTAAGATTACAAAATTTTACTTAACTTTGATTCTGTATTTGTTTCTCTTTTCCCCTGCACCGAGAATCTTGATCTTAAAGTCATCTGCACAAGAAGGCGTTCTCTCTGTCTTACAATAGCTGTGATAATTTCTTATTGAGCTCTGCCCACAATGTCTTAATTTTTTTTTACCATTTTGCACCTTTTTTTTAGCATTTTTTCTATCTTTTTAAAGGAACTTTAGATTACATAAATGCTATGTATTGATTGTTGAATATCTTGAACTGTCACTCCTGGCCCTGTGATGTTGAAATTCCATGAGTTAGTTGTTTTCTGCCCACGTTTCCTCATTGGGGGGAGCTGTTTGGCCACCCCCCCGTGACTGGGTGAGCCTGCCAGCCAGGGAGCTGCCCTCCCTTCCGCAGGAGTGGACAAGAGTCCCAGGCCAGGGGAGGGCACACGGCGGGGGATCTCTGACCAGCGCGACCCCGGCGCAGGAACGCAACCGGCCCACCACTTCCCTGCGTCCCCCTGGGGAGGATCCCAGCACCCGCCAGGGCGCAGCTTCCCGGGAGAGCCCATGGCCAAGCAGGCGGGTGTTTGCTCATGACTGCCGCCACCTGCCCCGAAAGGCACCCCAGCTTCGGCTGCCTCGCACCATGCCGCCTGCCCCGAGCCCACGTGGCACCTCGGCCGCCCCGGCGCTGCTCTGCAGGGGTCCCAGGAAGGCGGCTTCCCAGGACCCTTCAGGGCTGGGACTCCACGGATATAAGAGCCCTGCAAGCGACGCCCGGGTTAGGTGCGTCGGGTCAGCTCGGCCCGGACATCCGCCGGCCTCAGATCCGGCCTCAGCAGGAAGCGAGCTGTGAACTCTTCAGATGTGGCCCTGGAGGACAGCGGACTGGGGGCCAGCGAGATGACGGCCCTGGGGACCCTGTCTGGGGAGGCGCACCTGCTGATCTTATCTTGAAGGGGCAACGCGTGCTAGAACTGGCGGCCACTTTTTTATTTTCCATCTTCTTCTTTTTGTATTATTTATTTATTTTTATTGTCTCTTTTAAAAAGATAAATAGATCACATAAAACATTACATTAAAAAAACATAAGGGAAGCAGATGTGGCTCAACTGATAGGGCATCTGCCCGCCATATCAAGGGTCCAGGGTTTGATCCCCAGGGCTCCCTGGCCCATGTGGTGAGCTGGCCCATGCACAGTGCTGCTGTGCGCAAGGAGTGCTATGCCACACAGGGGCACCCCTGTGTAGGGGTGTCCCACGCACAAGGAGTGCACCCCACGTGAAAAAAGTGCAGCCCGCCCAAAAGTGGCACCACACACACAGAGAGCTGACACAGCAAGATGGTGCAACAAAAAAAGAGACTCAGTTTCCCAGTGCCACTTGATAATGCAAGCCGACGTAGAAGAACACACAGCAAATGGACACAGGGAGCAGACAACGGGGCGGGGCGGGGTGGGGATAAATAAAATAAATCTTTTTAAAAAATGCATGAGAAATTCCCATATACCCACTCCCCACCCCACTCCTGCTCCTCCCACGTCAACATTTCCTTTCATCAGTAAGACACATTCATTGCATTTGGTGAATGCACCCTGGAGCACTGCCACACCGCATAGACCATAGTTTACACTGTAGTTCACACTCTCCCCCAGTCCATCCAGTGGGTTATGGCAGGATATACAATGTCCTGGCATGTGACCCTACGGTGTCATTCAGGACAACTCCAAGTCCCCAAAATGCCCCATATCACACCTCTTCCTCCCTCTCCCTGCCCACAGCAACTCCCATGGCCACCGTCTCCATATCAATGACACAATTTCTTCCATGGATAGAGTCACAACAGTTCTGTGGTAGAATACCAGCAAGTCCACTCCAAATCCACGTTATATTCCTCCATCCTGTGGACCCTGGGATGGTGATGTCCACTCCACCTCTAAATCGAGAAGGGGCTTAAATCCCACATGGTTGATGGTTGCAATTCTCCTGCTCACAGTTGTAGATACTCTCGGTTCCCTGGTGTGGTGGTTGACCATCCTCACCTCCCTGTTAGCTGGCCTGAGTAAGCCCAATGAACTGGAGAGGAGGAGTTGCAAGTCTGCTGAGGCTCAGGGCCCAGCTGGCACATGGTCAGTCCAGAGATTCAAGTCTCCTGATCATACACCAACCCCAGCACCAACCACAGGTTCAGTAAAAGTAACAGAAGAGGCACGTGTAGGGAGGTCACATCTGAGTCCATCTCCATCACACCCAGGAACACAAAGTCCAAAGTGGGGCCCTGACAAGGCACAGACCTCCAGAGCCATCTGCCATGGCCATAGAACCTGTGTGTCTCCATATCCCTCAGGAGCACCAGTGCCTGGGGTTGTATCTACTTTGGTTGTGGTGACCACTTTCTGAGGTTCTCTTTCCTACTCTTAAATGTGGATTTTTATTGAGTTTCCCCCACCAATAATTACTGGATAATTTTATTTAGTTAGGTTTTATCAGAGAAGTTATAGGCTTACAGAAAGGCCATGCAGAAAATACAGAGTTGCATATAATCGTCCCCATTTTTAACATTTTGCATTTGTGTGGTAACTTTATTACAACTGATGAGAGGATATTATTATAATTGTACTATTAACTATGGTTTACTGTTTGTGTTGTACAGACCTATGGTTGTTTTGTTTTTTTGTTTGTTTTTTATTTTAATTCTAGCAATATATATACCACCTATAGGGACATGGAGCTGCCCTGGATGGTGCTTCAGGGGTGGTCACCGGACATTGTGAATCCTCACAGGGCCTACATGGTGGGATGGGGGAGAGTATGGGCCATGATGTGAACCAGTGTATATGAGGTGCAGAGGTGCCCAAAGATGTGCTTGCCAAATCCAATGGATGTGTCGTGATGATGGGAGCGAGTGTTGTTGGGGGGGGGGGGAGGGGGGGGGGTGGGGGGGTGGGGTTGAGTGGGACCTCACATATATATTTTTAATGTAATATTATTACAAAGTCAATAAAAAATAAAAAAATTAAAAAAAAAAAAATATATATACCACCTATAATTTCCCCGTTTTAATTCAGATATGTGATTCATTTGTGTTAATCCCATTCACGATGTTTTGTTACCACCACTATATGTTACCAAAACTTTTCCATCACCCCAGATAGAAACTGCACCAATTAAGAATTAATTCCCCATTCCCTACCCCCACCCCAGCCACTGGTAACCTGTATTCTAGCTTCTGACTATGTAAACTTGCTTATTCTAATTATTTCATACCAGTGAGATCACACAATATTTGTCCTTTTGTATCTGGCCTATTTCGCTCTATGTGATGTCATCAAGGTTCATCCATTTTGTCACATGTATCAGAATCCCATTCCTTTTCACAGCTGTGTAATACTCCACTATGTGTATATTCCATATTTCATTTACCCATTCATCACTTTATGGACAGTTAGTTTGCTTCCCTCTTCTGACAATTGTGAGTAATGCATTCATGGACATCGGTGTAAATGTCTGTTCAAGTCCTGCTTTCAGTTCTTTTGGGTACATGCCTAGAAGCGGGATGGCTGGGTCATGTGCTGATTCAATACTTAAATTTCTGAGGAACTGCCAAACTGTCTTCCACAATACTATACCATTTCACATTCCCACCTACAATGGACAAGCATTCCTGTTTCTCCACATCCTCTCCAACGTTTGTTATTTTTCCATTGTTTTAATAGTAGCCCTTCTCAGGGTGTGAAATGGTACCCTGTGGTTCTGATTTCTGTTTTCCAGCTGGCTATTGATGTGGAGCATCTTTTCATCTGCTTTTTGGCCATTTGCGTGTCTTCTTTGGAGAAATGTCTATTCACGTCTTTTGCACATTTTTAAATTGGGCTGTTTGACTTTTTGTTGTTGAGTTGTAGGATTTCTTTATAAATGTGGGATATTAAACCTGTAACAGATACGTGATTATTTTCTTCATTGTGTAAGTTGTCTTTTTTACTTTCATGATGAAGTCTTTTGATGCACAAAAGTTTTTAATTTTGATGGAGTCCCATTTATCTATTTTTTATTTTCCTGTTCTGTGCTTTTGGTGTAAGGTCTAAGAAACCATTGCCCAATGCAAGGTCTTGAAGATACTTCCCTATGTTTTTTTCTAGGACTTTTATAGGTTTGGTTCTTATATTTAGGTCTTTAATTCATTTTGAGTTAATTTTTCTGTATGGTGTGAAACTGGGGTCGCCATTCATTCTTTTGCACCTGGACATCTACTTTGTTTTTTTAATTAAAAAAATTTTTATTATTACCTTTTTAAAAAAGATACATGGATCACACAAAATGTTACATTAAAAAATATAAGCAGTTCCCATACACCCCACTCCCCACACCCCACACTCCTCCCACATCAACTTTTCATTAGTGTAGTACTGCATATCTAGTTTTTTCTAGCACCAATTGTTAAAGAGACTGTTCCATTGCAATTGCGTGGACTTGGCATCCTTGTTAAAAATCATTGGCCATGGATGTGAGAGTATTTCTGTGCTCTCAATCTGATTTCATCCGTCTATATGTCTCTCCTTGTGCCAGTACCATGCTGTTTTGGCTACTGTAGCTTTGTAGTAAGTTGAATTTTTTGTTTTATTTTGTTTTGTTTTGTTTTTTTGCAGGCCAAATACCTAGTTTATTTCAGCATCAGCAATATCTTAGCCATGAAAAAATAAACTCTACCGTGGATGATGGAAGTCTCTACAGCGAGGCTAAGGGCTCACCACCGGGCAGCGGGCACTGCGGGGGCGGGCCGCGCTCTCCAGGCAATACGTTATGAAGCAGTGGGGCTGGGGTGGCACCGGGCCTCACCTCTGGGTGGGCATCAGGCCGCCGGTGGCCTGGCCCTGCTCCAGCCTCTGTGCATCTTGATGAGCAGGTTCACCCCGTAGTAAGTTTTAAAATCAGAAACTATGATTTTATTTCATACCTACAATTTCATTCTTCTTTTGGCTATTCAAGGCTCCTTAATCTTCCATATAAATTTGATGATTGGATTTTCCACTTCTGCAAAGAAGGCTGTTGGAGTTTTGATTGGGTTTGTAAACTGCTTTGTATAACAATATTTAGTCTTCCAAACCATGAGCACAATGTATCCTTCCATTTATTTAGACTGTCTTGATTTCTTTTTGCAATGTTTTGTAGTTTTCTATGTATAAGTCCTTTACATCCTTGGTTAAATTTATTCCTAGTTATTTGCTTCTTTTAGTTGCTATTGTAAATGGATTTTTTCCTTTCATTTCCTCTTCAGATTGTTCATTACTAGTATGTAGATACACTACTGATTTTTGTGTGTCGATCTTATACCCTGCCATGTTGCTGAATTTGTTTACTAGCTCTAGTAGCTTTGTTGTAGATTTTTCTGGATTTTCTAAATATAAGATCATGTTATCTGTGAATAGGGAAGGTTTTACTCCTTCTTCCCAGTTTGCATGCCTTTTATTCCTCTGTCTGCCTGACTTCCCTGGCTAGGGCTTCCAGGACAGTGCTGACTGACAGCAGTCTCCGTGGACATCTTGTCCTGCCCCTATCTTAGAAGGAAACATCAGTCTTTCACCACCGAGTATGATCCTAGCAGTGGGATTTTCATATGTGCCCTTAATCATGTTGAGGAAGTTTCTTTCTATTCCTAGCTTTCTAAGTGTTTTTAATCAAGAAAGGATGCTGAGTTCTGTCAAATACCTTTTCTGCATCAATTGATATGATATGCATCAATTGATATGACCATGAGGTTTTTCCCCTTCCTTTTGTTAATGGGGTGTGGCATATTAACTGATTTTTATTTTATTTTTTACATTTTGGTCACTTTATTAAATAGTTTTGTTTAAAATACTAAACAACACTTTGAATGGTGAAAACATTAATTGATATTCTAATGTTGAACCCCCTTGCATACCTGGGATAGATCCCACTTGATCCTGGTGTATCATTCTTTAAATTGCTCTTGGATCTTGTCTGTTAATATTTTGCATCAATATTAATAAGGAATATTGGTCTGTAATTTTCTTTTCTTGTGGTATCTTTATCTGGTTTTGGTATTGGGGTGACACAGCCTCATGAAATGAGTTGGGAAGCGTTCCCTTCCCTTCAAATTTTTGGACAAGTTTGAGCAGTATTGGTGTTAATTCTTCTTGTAATGTTTGGTAAAATTCATCAGGGAAGCCGAGTGGTCCTGGGCTATTCTTGCTGGGAGGTTTTTTTTGTTTGTTTGTTTGTTTGTTAGTAGGAGAGGGGCCTATTTTCTATTTTTTGTTTCTCTCCCCATCCCCACTGCTGTCTGCCCTCTGTGTCCATTTGCTGTGTGTTCTTCTGTGTCCACTTGCAATCTTGTCAGCAGCTCCAGAAATCTGTGTCTCTTTTTGTTGCGTCATCTTGTTGTGTCAGCTCTCCGTGTGTGCGGTGCCATTCCTGGGCAGGCTGCGCTTTCTTTTTGCACTGGGCGGCTCTCACGTGGGGCTTCCCTACGCGGGGGACACCCCTGTGTGGCACGGCACTCCTTGCACGCAGCAGCACTGCACATGGGCCAGCTCCACACGGGTCAGGGAGGCCCGGGGTTTGAACCTCGGACCTCCCACATGGTAGGCGGATGCCCTATCCATTGAGCCAAGTCCGCTTCCCTGCTGGGAGGTTTTGATCACTGATTCAGTCTCTGCATTGTCTTGGTTTGCTGAGATCTTCTATTGCTTCTTGAGTTAGTGTAGGGAGGCTGTGTGTTTCTAGGGATTTGTCCATTGATGTATGCAATGGAATTTGTTGGCATACAGTTGTTCATGGTATCCTGGTATTACCCTTTCTTATTTCTGTGGGGTGGGTAGTAATGTTCCCCTCTTTCATTTCTGATTTTAGTTATTTGCGTCCTCTCTCTTTTTTTCTTGTCAGTCTTGCTAGGTGTTTGTTGATTTTACTGATCTTTTCAAAGGACCAACTTTTGGTTATGTTGATTCTCTCTATTGTTTTTAAAATTTTCTGTGCTCTAATCTTTGTTATTTCCTTCCTTCTGCTTGCTGTAGGTTAATTTGCTTCTCTTCTTCTAGATCCTCCACTTGTGAGCTTAGGTCTTTGATTTGAGATCTTTGTTCTTTATAATATAAGCATTGAGAACTATACATTTCCCTTTCAGCATAGTGGATAGTTTTGAGAACAGTTACATTTACATGTGCTGGACTATAGAGAGCCACATCTGGACCTAAATTAGAAGAATTTGAATAGCTCACAACCGAAGGAAAGCTCGCCCACACGCTGCAGCAAGCATGACATGACCTGACCCACTTCCGTTTGGGAGAAGGGAGGGAATGCCTTAGTCTGAGGGTCTCCAGAAGCATACCCCGTGTAGCAGTTTAACATTATTGATGAACTCCAAAAAGAAATACTGGATTATGCTTGTAATCTGATCTGTACCTGAGCATGATTGAGTTATGATTAGGGTATTGAGTCCCCACCTCTTTGTGGGTGGGGACTCCCAGATAAAAGGCATGGCGAAGGACAGAGCTGAGGGTTTTCTGATGTTGGAGTTTTGATGTTGGAGTGCGATGCAGAAGACTTAAGCTGGAGCCCTGGGAAGTCTGCATGCAGAGGAAAGAGAAGCCAGCCCCAGGAAGGAAGGAACCTTGAACCCAGAGAAAAGCAAACCCCAGGAACATAGGAGCCCAGGAAGCTGAGCCCTCATAGACGTCAGCAGCCATCTTGCTCCAAATAGACTTTGGTGAGGGAAGGAACTTATGCTTTATGGCCTCGTATCTGTAAGCCCCTACCCCAAATAAATACCCTTTATAAAAACCAACCAGTTTCTGGTATTTTTCCCAGTACCCCTTTGGCTAATATACCCTGAGACAAGGAATCGACTACAAGTAATTTATTAGAGAGTAGAGGAAAGTTCTGGTAGGGGAGTGGGGAAGGAAAACAGGGGAAGGAAGGCGGCCAGTACAGGGCGCATTATCCAGTTCGCAGGGCATGGGACTGGAGCTAAATGCAGTGGAGATGCTGGGAACCAGCGCAGAGCATGAGGATCCCACTAGCGGTGGGAGCCAGCTGGTGTGTTCACACGTCAGCTCCTGCGGGTTTTCCGTTCAGGCGTATCTCAAGGAAGGGAGGCATCAAGTCCTCGCCTTTCTGACCTGCAGAGCAGATGACAGCATTGGCTCCGCGGTCAGAGGATGCCCTCGGGCACGGCCTGGCAGGTCAGGCCAGCTGCACTAATGTGGGAGGACGCGGGAAGCAGGAGGGCTTTCGTCAGTGTGAGGTCATCGCATTCTCTCACATGGGGACGTCTTTCAAGTTGTAGCTATGAGTGTGTGAATGTTGGGAAGTCAAACAAGCGGCGTGCAGAGAATATTTGGTCCTGCTTTTCAGAATCGCCCTCTCCAGCTGCATGATCCTGGTAGAGCTCTGCCTGAAAGGCCCACCTCTCCCGGCCACCCCAGGACTGGTTCCCCGTGGCGGCCAGCACCCAGCCAGATCCATCCACCGGCACGTGCACCTGTTCCCCAGTTCAGGTGCTCGAGGCTGACAGCTCAACTGTCTTCAGAGAACTGCCCTCAGCAGGAGGGGACAGGAGAGTAGGACCCCCAGAGGGCACCCAAAGATAAGGGGATACACAAGGCAGCCCCCCGTGCCCCGCTGGACAGTTCCGCAGTGCCGTTTGTGCTCCGGGCTCCTTGGGGCTCAGGCTGAGGCTGGACTGCAGGTGGCCCCGCCTGGCTGAGCGGCTTCCGGCCCGCTCCCGCGGGCCTGGTGGGCTTTTCTGAGAACCAGGTGTGGCTGAGTCCCCGTCTCAGGCTCTGCTTCTGGGATGCCCATTCTAGTGGGGAAGGTGGCCCACAGGGAGACACGCACGTGGACACCTGTACAGCTGAGTCTTCAGGGCGTCGATGTGGACTCGGGGAGGCGCAGATCTCTCCGAGACCGTGGGTTTCGAGGAAGAGAATTGTAACAGGCGGCTGTTATTTTCACCCCTAGCAGGTGCTTACCTCTTCTGGGGGCAGCACCGGGGGCCGGGAGGAGCCCTCCTCCCCTCTTGTTCCCAGGTGCTCTGCTTTGGAGGGAGGGGGCTTTTCTTTGGGTCCAGAGTGGGCAAGAGACCCAGACTTGACCAGTAAGAGCATCCCATTTCCATGGCCACGGAGATTGTTGGGGTGGCCCAGGACCCAGGCAGAGCCGTGAATGGGTGAGGTTGGTAGAGCGAGGAGAGCTCTTTCTCCTGGAGTTGGGTCATCAGGACGAGGGAACCCGGCTGCTGAGAAGGAAGCCAGCGCCACAGAAGTCAGGACAGCGGGAAGGAGGGAAACGGGTCCTGCTGGCTTCGTCAGTACTCTTGGTTCACGTTGCACCCAAACCAGCCTTACCTTGGATTACGGTTCTTTGATTGCACAGGCCAGGAAATTCCCTTTTTCATTGAACTTTATAACACTTACAACCAGAACAGTTCTAACAGAAGCGTATGGTAAACCTGCTGCTGCTGGAAACACGTTTCTATCATGTGACAAGCCTGGGTGACGATTAAGCCAACCCTCGAGAAAGAAAGAATTCACACCAGGAGCTGAGGGGCGGGAGGGCACGCGGTTGCTGGTGCCCAGCACCGGGATTCTGCCACCACTAGAGCCTGCTGCTCCTGGAGTGTCGCAGTGATTTCTAACCAACAAATTCTCTTTTTGCTTAAAGACGTAAGAGTTGAGCTTTATCACTTCCAAGGGAAAGAGTTCTGACTACTACAATACCCTTCTCTCATTTTTCCCTTGAGTTTTTTTTTTTCTCTTATTGAATTGAACATGCTTTTTCTATATTCTGGACATTGATTTTTTTTTTTTATCCATTGTTTGCTGTAAATAGCTTCTTCCAGTCCATAATTTGTCTTTACTTTGTGTTATCTTTTATGTTTGAAAAGGTTGTAATTTTATGGGGTTTAAGTTAACAAGCTTAACCTTTATCATTCTTGGATTACTCGGTATGACTCTTTTGGTTGAAAGTGATAGAAACCCAATTAACACAGTTCAAACAGAAGACAATTGATTGGCTAACGAAGGTGGGCATCCTGGAGGTCTCTGGTCCTGAACCGCGGCTGGAATCACAACTCTAGCCACGCCGTGAGGACCAGTTCTCTCTCAAGTTCCCTGAGCGTCCTTCTACGGAAGCTTCCTTCATCTTGTGGGAAGCATGGCCTGTATTCTTATACTCGGTGGTTCTAGAGAAAGAGCCAGTCCTGCTTGGGCACAGGTACGCCGGAGAGCTCGTTAGCCTGGCACGGACACTCTGACCCACGCGTACTGTATATTCCTACCATGTCTCGCAGCTGGAGCCGTCATCTCAAACTGCTCAGAATGTGCTCCCACAGGACAGCGCTTCGGCATGGAAGCCTGGTCCGTGCATGGTGGCTGCCACACTCCTCTCTGCCTCTTGTGAATTCTTTATGAAAACCTTCTTCTCCCCAAACTATATGCATTTAGATCCTCCCCTATACTTTCAATTTTCAAAAATTTTGTATTTTCATTTTAGATCTATTTTCCACCTACTTTTATTTATGGCAGGAGGTGAAAATGGAAGTTAATTGTTCCTGTATGTAAAACTAATTGTCCCCAAACCATAGTCGTCGTATCGTCTATCTTTTCCCCGCTAATTGGAAATGACTGATTTTTTACAAACTAAACTCTACCTTCCTGGGGGTCCGTTTCTTTTTCTGTTTTTTTTAAAGATTTCTTTTTATTTATTTCTTGCCCCCCCCCCCAGTTGTCTGCTCTCTGTGTCCATTCACCGTGTGTTCTTCTGTGACCACTTCTATCCTTATCAGTGGCATGGGAATCTGTGTTTCGGAATCTGTGTTTCTTTTTGTTGCGTCATCTTGTGTCAGCTCTCCGTGTGGGCGGTGCAATTCCTGGGCAGGCTGCACTTTCTTTCGCACTGGGCGCCTCTCCTTACGGGGCGCACTCCTTGCGCGTGGGGCTCCCCTACGTGGGGGACACCCCTGCGTGGCAGGGCGCTCCTTGCGTGCATCAGCACTGCGCATGGGCCAGCTCCACATGGGTCAAGGAGGCCCGAGGTTTGAACCGCGGACCTCCCATGTGGTTGGTGGACACCCTAACCACTGGGCCAAGTCCGCTTCCCTGGCCTAGATTTCTAACGGGCATGTTTTGGGTATGTTTCTCTGCTCCTGTTCTCCATTAATCTAATTCTCTTTTATTTTTATTATTTATTAAATAATTCTTAAATTTATTAATTCTTATTCATTCTTCTCCAAGCAGCTTATGAAGATGACTTGAAAAGTTAAATGGTAGGCAGTGGTTGCACAGCATTGTAAATGACATGGCATCACACTTTAAAATGGTTAATTGTAGGATATGTGAATTTCACCTCAATAAAAAATAATAATACTAAGACCTAATGGGCAAAACATGAGATAATGCCTGAGAAGCTGTTACCGTAGTATTTGGCACATCAGGAGCTCAAAGTGGCTGCATTTGGTCATCATATAATGGTCAGTGGGGGAAAGTAAGTGGTGGAGATGATGATGAGTTATGGAGGTCCATTATATTATTTTTTTCTACCTTTCAATATGTTTTAAATTCTCCATAATAATTTTTACAATACATTTGTTGGGGAGTGAATGTGGCTCAGTGGTTGAGCATCTGCTTCCCATGTTTGAAGTCCTGGGTTTAATGCCCGGTACCTCCTTAAAAAAAATGCAATTGGAATTAAAAGAATACTTTAAAAATATACACTTGATTACTCTGGAAAGGTGTGATCTCAGGAAGGCGGGGCCAGAGCATGGCCGGAGGCTGGGACTGTGTAAAGCTGGGCCGTCTGGTAAGCAGCTGCTGGCCAGCCAGGACGTCGGGGACCGCAAAGTGGCTTGTCCCCCAGCGGTGCTGGAAATGTGAAATACTCGCATTTTGAAGACAGGACAAAACAAGGAGTGAACAGCATCTCACTGTTACTGTTTATATTGGGATACATTAAATAAAATCTATTATTAATTTTAGTGACCCAGAGCAGCGCTCCCTTTCCCGCTGCGGCCGGCCTCCTCTGTGCCTCCTTCAGAACTGAGGGCAGGAGACGCTACTGCTCCCGGGCGCTCACCGCCACACCTCCGAGGAATGCGCTGATAGTGCTAACTCTGGAATGTTCAGCAGAATCGCTATTACACGGTGTTACACACTTAGAGGAAAGGGCCTCGGACTGAAAGGCCGTAATGTGAATTTCCCTGCCCCACGCCCAGGTTGAGCCCGGCCGGGTCCCACCACGCTCCTGCCCTCCGGAGGCGACCTTGGCCCAGGCTCGAGCGCGAGCGCCCTCGTGATTTACTGCGAGGCTGACCAGGTCCAGGTGTGCACTCTTGTCTGCTTTTTGAAATGGAGGCCAGTGGGGCCATGCTTGCATCTTTTCCTTCAATATTATGTTTACAAGTTTCATTCGTATCTTTGCATGCAGCTTATAGTTTATTTTCATTGCTCTACCATATCACATTAAGCGAATATAGCAGATTGGTCATCAATCCCACTGCTGATTGTATATTTTATATTGTTTCCAATTTGGGGTAATTAAGATCATCACTGCTAAGAACATTCTTCTTTTTTTTAAAGATTTACTTTCATTTCTCTCGTCTTCCACCCCATTGTTTGTTCTCTGCGTCCATTCATTGTGTGTTCTTCTGTGTCCTCTTGCATTCTTGTCTGTGGCACCAGGAATCTCTGTCTCTTTATTGCGTCATCTTGCTGCCTCAGCTCTCCATGTGTGGGGCGCTACTCCTGGGTGGGCTGCACTTTTGTTGCACGGAGCTCACTCCTGCGCGTGGGGCAACCCTACACAGGGGGCACCCCTGCGTGGCACAGCACTCCTTGCATGCATCAGCACTGCACGTGGGCCGGCTCACCACACCGGTCAGGAGGCCCTGGGTATCAAACCCTGGACCCTCCATATGGTAGGCAGATGCTCTATCAGTTGAGCCACAACAGTTTCCCACTAAGAACATTCTTGAACACACTTCTTGGTGTGTATGTGTAAGCATTTCTGCATGTGTGTACAGGTACACAGCCATGTACACCTCCTGGCATGTACGTGTAAGTGTTTCTGCATGTATGTACTGGTGTATATGTGTAGGCATTCATGTATCCCCCTTGGCAGGAAAGTCCTGGCTGTATTATTTAAATACCTTCAAGTTTACCAGGTAATGCCGAACAGTTTTCTAAAATAGTTGCAGTAATGTACATACCCACTAAATGTGAGAATTAAAGTCGGTCCACATGCTCACTTACATTTACTCTTCTAAGGCTTTTTAGTTCTTTAGATCTGATGGGTATGTAATTCTATCTTGTACTTTTAATTTGCAATTCTCTGGTTACAAACAAGGCTAGTCCTTTGGTTTACATCTCTTGAATTGTGTGTTTTTATTACGTGGCCATTTTATTATTGGGTTATCTGTTTATTTATATTGATTTGTAGGAGTTCTTTATGTAACCTAGCTACTAGTCCTTTCACAGTTGTTTAATAGAACTTTTTTTCCCACCTGTGGCTTTATTCACTTCTTTGTGGTACCTTTTTTTTACCCCACCTCTCTGAGATGGCACCCTTGCCTGTCTGCCTCTTGTTTCTGTTTGTTGTCTGCTTGCTATGTCTGCTCATTGTCTGCTCATTGTATACGCTCACTGTGTCTGTTGTCTGCTCATCTTCTTTTGGAGGCATCAGAACCAAATCCAGGAACTCCCATGTGAGAGGCATGTGCCCACAACACAACAAGCAGACTCAACAAGCAGGGATGGTTGTGGTATCTTTTAACGTAGAAAGTTCTTAATTCTAATGTAATCATATTCATGCCTCTTTTCCTTTATGGGCAGTGTTTTACGTGACACTGTGGTCCACCAGTCGGGGCTTTTGGCAGTCAGGTGACCAATGGAGTGTTAGGTTCATCTCGCAGTGGGTCCAGTGGGCTCAACAACGTGGACTTCCCCTCGCCAAGGCCAACCTGGCCACAGCCACTGCGGAGAGTCCAAGCCGCCAGCCCCAGAGACCCACACTAGACCCTGATACGGCACCATTCCCTGAGATGACCAGCCTGCTACCTGGTGGCAGGTTGATTACATTTGACCACTTCCACCAGGGAAGGGGCAGCAATTTGTTCTAATTGGGATAGACACATACTCTATTTATGGGTTTACCTTCCCTACACGCAATGCTTCTTCCAAACTACCATCCGTGGACTTACGTCATAGACATTGCCATGGCACTCCACACGGCATTGCTTCTGATCAAGGGCCCGACCCATTTCAGAGCAAATGATGTGTGGGAAGGGGCACGTGCCCGTGGAACTCCCTGGTCTCACCATGGTCCCCGTCACCCTGAAGCAGCTGGATCGACAGAACGGTGGAATGGCCTTTTGAAGACTTAATTATAGCACCAACTAGGTGGCAACACCTTGCAGGGCTGGGGCGGTGTTCTCCAGAAGGCTGTGTATGCTCTAAATCAGAGTCCACTCTATGGTGCTGTTTCTCCCTTAGCCAGGATTCACAGGTCCAGGAATCAACGGGTAGAAATGAGAGTGGCCCCACTCGTTATTACCCCTAGTGACCCACTAGGAAAACTTTTGCTTCCTGTCCCTGCAACCTTAAATTCTGCTGGTCTATAGGTCTTAGTTCCAAAAGGAGGGGTGCTCTCACCAGGGAACACACAATGATTTCATGGAACTGCAAGTTAAGACTGCCATCTGGGCATTTTGGGCTCCTCACGCCTCTAAATCAACAGGCAACAAAGAGAATCATGGTACTGGCTGGGGTGATTGATCCTATCCAGGGGAAATATGACTGCATCTGCACCATGGAGGTAAAGAAGAGTTTGCCTGGAATACTCCTAGTACTGCCATGCCCTGTGATTAAAGTCAAGGGAAAACTGCAACAACCCAAACCAGACAGGACTAACAATGGCCCAGAATCTTCAGGAGTGAAGGTTGGGTCATCCCACCAGGTGAAGATCCATGGCCAGCCAAGTGCTTGCTGAGGGTAATGGGAACGTGGAATAGATTGTGGAAGAAGGTAGCGATAAATATGAACTATAGCCATATGACCAGTTACAAAAACAGACTGTACTGGTCATGAATATTGCTTCCTTGTTTTATTATGAGTATGATTATTTATGTACGTAAAAGAAATATGTTTGTTTTCTACAATATCTTATGCCCTTATCATATGACATAAGTTGCATTCGTTTCATGCTGTAATATTTAAATTATAGGAAATCAAGTTTAGGAGTGAATATTACCCAAGGACTTGTACCCTATTCTTGAGAGATTTAGTGCATTTTTGTTGTATGCAGGACAGCTGTGTATTGTTAGGCAAAAAAATGTCTTTTTTTTTTTTTAAGATTTATTTATTTCCCCTTCCCCTACTCCCACCCCGCTGTTTTTGCTGTCTGTGTTGTCTTCTCTTCTCATTTTCTCTCCTCTAGGATTCACCGGGATTCGATCCTGGAGACCCCTGATGTGGAGAGAGGTTCCCTGTCAGTTGCACCACCTCAGCTCCTGGCTTCTGCTGCACTTCACCTTGACTCTCCCCTTGTCTCTCTTTTGATGCGTCATCATCTTGCTGCAGGACCACTTGTGCGGGCACTGGCTCACCATGTGGGCACTGGCTCACCACGTGGGCACTCACGCAGGCACTGGCTCACCATGCGGGCAATCACACAACACTGGCTTGCCTTGCAGTCACACTCTCTCTTCTTCTTTTTCATCAGGAGGCCCCATGGATCGAACCTAGGTCCTCCCATATGGCGGGCGGAAGCTCTGTCCCTTGAGCCACATGCACTTTCCTGTTACTGTTTGTTGGATTTAGATGTTAAGTGAGGTCTGAGGTGATATGTATAGCTGCTAAGTTGACCAGGGGTGGACGGGGGGATGCTTAGGTTCATGTGGCAACTTAGTCAGATAATGGTGCCCAGTTGTTTGGTCAAGCGAGCACTGGGCCGGTTGTTAATGTGAGGACATTTTGTGGACTTAAGTCATCAGTGAGCATAGTGTATCTACGGCTGATTTCATCTACAGTCACTGAGGAGATTGCATTCAGCAATGAGAGACATCTCATCCAATCAGTTGTGGCTTTAAAAGGCGCCATGGTTACAGCAGTCAAGAGAGAGAATTCCCATCTCTTCTTCAGACAAACGTCTCCTCAGGAATTCCTCAGAAACCTTTATTGGAGTTCCGAGCTTGCAGCCTGCCCTACAAAATTTTGACTTGTGCAGCCCCACAGTCGCATGAGACAAATTTTATAAATCTCACATTTCGGATATGTCCTGTTGCTTCTGTCTCCCTAGGGAACCCTCCTTAATACATACAGCTCAACGAGGCCTCACAAAATGAAGGCTTTCCTGAGGAACTACCCGGTCAGACCCGCCCATGTCTTCTTCCAAGTAGACCCCCTTCTTGCCTCCCCAGAGGCAACGTCTATCCTGACTTCCGACTCTATGGATCGGTTTCACATCTGAAACGTCACGTAAGTGGGGCCAGTCAGAAAGGATGGAAAGAGAAAGGGAAAACCAGGCCAGCAGAGGCCCACTGATTTCTTTTGTCTGCTTCTTCTGTTATTTTCTGAGAAAAGGATGTTAAAATGTCTCACCATGACTGTGGACATATCTAATTCTTCTCCTAGTACTGTCAACTTAGTTTTTTATATTGAGCACCATATTATTAGGGGCCAACAAATTTAGAATTACTCCATGTTCCTGGCAAATTGGCCATTTTATCATTATGAAATTATTTTCATAGTAATTTCTTTATTTCTAGAATTACCTTTATTTCTAGAAATTTTATTTGCCATAGGCTATTTTGTCTAATAATAGCTATATTAGCTTTCTTTCTGTTAGTGTTTGTGTGGTATGTATTTCCCATCCTTTTAATTCAACATTTCTATATTCTTATATTTTATATGTATCTCTTATTAACTATGTATTACTTGCATTTTTAAGAAATCCAGTTTCGCTGTATTTGTCTTTTTTCCACTATATTTTACTTTCAACTGAGTTATATGGTGCTTTACATTTAATATAATTATTGATATATATGAGTTTAAATCTACCCACTATGGATTCCTATTTCTCTCAGTTCTTCTAGTACCTTTTGTCTCTCCTTTCTTTTCTTTGATTAAGTACTCTTTTTTATTCCATTTTTGTCTCTGTTAGTTTGGAAGTTAAACAATCTTTTTCCACTAATTTAGCAGTTACCCTAGAGACATTAGGACAGCACTCATTGACACATTAAAATCTAATGTGAACTTATACTTTAACCCTTCTTCCAGACAATGCAAGAAACTTAGAACATTTAAAATTCATTTATCTACTCCTTATTTACATGTCATTGTTGCCATGAATTTTAATTCTATATATACATGTGGGTTTTAAATCAACAAAACATCATTACTATCATTTTATATTATTGATGTACATTTATATTTACCCAAATATTTTCCATTTTTATTACTCTGTTCCTTTCTGCACCTCCATTCTTCTATACTGGGATCATATTCTTTCTGTCTGAAGTACACTGTTTATAATTTTATTTACTGAGGATGTGTAGTTGACAAATTATCTCCATTTCTGGATTTTGAGATACTTTTATTTTATCTTTATTGCAAAGCATAGTTTTGCTGGGTATGAAATTCTAGGTGACAGTGATTTTCTTTCAGCACATTGAAAATATTCAAATGTCTTGTGGCTTCTGTTGTTTCTGTTAAGAAGTCAGTCAATGGTAGAATTATTGCTTTTTAAAGGGTAGGTTACCTTTTTCTCCAGCAACTTTTAAGCCACTTTATCCACTCCTAGACAATTTCTTCCCTCCATCTTCCCATCTCATCTCTCTCTCTCCTCCTCCTCCCTCCCTCCTTCCCTCTCTCTTTCGCTCCCTCCTCCTCTCCTGCTCCCTTTCTCTCTACCTCTGAACTTTTGTTAATCTGGCAACTGGTGTTGTAGGGGTGCCAGGTGCCTGTCTGCGCCCACGCCGTCCTCCCCGCCCTCCTGTAAGTGGGCTGAGCCTCTCGGGATCCTCAGGCGGCCCTGTGGCACTAGGGGACAGGCTGGCGTCCTTGCCCTGCTCCTCGGCGGTGCCTCCGCTGGCACTGGGCCTCCCGCCTGGCGGCCCCATCACTGTCTCGGCTCCTGCGCCCGGGTCCTGGCCTCCAGAGCATCACCGCAAACCTTCCTTTTCCAGTCGCAGAGAAGGTGGCAGCTTCTGCGACAGCCAGTCTCTGAATGCCTCTGCTTGCTTCCTGCAGCCACTCAGCCCCTGGTACATTTAATTCCCGGAATTCACTTTCTCTGTTGCCCTGCACTGCTTGGGATCTGCTTTTCTGTCTGGACTCTGATAGAGAAGAGAGAGGGGAATTGAACCTCCTGTGCTGTTCCTCTAATTATATTATTATATCTCTATTTTTCATCTCTTTGTCTCTTTGTCCTTTCTGGGGACATTTTTTCAATGTCACCTTTCAACTCTTTTATTTTTTTTAATTTTCAGGCATAAAATTTTAATTTCCAAAATCTCTTTCCATGCTCTTTGCTTACTCACCCTTGGGTGACTGTGCCCTCTGCGTGTGTGCCTGAACTAGAGCTTTGTGCCTGTGCACAGAGCTTGGTGGTCTGACAGTAAGGGACCAGACAGGAGCCTGACAGCTTCATTGCGGGTGCCCCAAATGCCAGTTTCTGCAGATACTTTCTTTGGCCTGGTCATTGCTCTAGAGAAGGCGCCTGCCTTCCGCCTCTGGGAGGAGGAGTGTGTGTGAGTGAGAGGGGCTGTGGGTGTGGTGGGACCTGCCGGGCTCAGAGCAGGGGACGCGGCCAGGTCTCGCTGAGGACGCAGCCCTCACTCCGTGCCCCAGGGCCCGCTCCGGCAGCCCCGGTCCAGCTGATCTCCCTAAACCTGGTGCTGTGGCTTCCCGCCCCTCCACGTGGCACACTGGTTTCTGTCCTGGCAGAGGAGAGCCAGGACTTTCCCTCTGTCCTCTCATTTCAGCTTCGGCACTCGCCCGACCTCAGGGGCTGAGAAAACTGAGACCGATGTTAAAGGGCATAATTCTGAAACCAAGAGATTGTGAGCATCTTTTGAAGTTTTGTTTAACATTAGGGAAGGAACCAATAGTTAGATGAAAGAATCTGGTTTGGGAGAGCAGATGCGGCTCAGTGGTTGAGCAACTACTTCCCACGTACTAAGTCCTGGGTTCAATCTCTGGTACCTCCTTAAAAAAAAAAAAAAAGAATCTGCTTTGCCAGTGCTAGAAGAGCAGATGTGAGTATATGTATCTATGTGTGTGTGAGGTTGCGGCTCGCTGGGTGAGGAGTCCGCAGAGGGGCCGCAGGCAAGTAACGACGAGGGGAAGAACCCACACGGAGACAAGGCTGATGGCGCAGGTCTGATTTAATGAGGAAGTGCTTGACAATATAGGCCCGAGGGAATGGGGGTGGGGCTAGCATGGGGTGAGAGCGGATTGGTGCGCACGGGCAGAATACCCTTATATGGCCAGGAGATGCAGCACTGCAGACTAGTGGGTGGAGACGGGGCAGAGGTGGGCCGGCGAGGGGGCATGGCCGGGGGCAATGTGAGGGCGGAGTCACCCGTACCAGGCGGAGGGCGTAGTCACCCATTCCCGCCACCCCTCCCGGGCAGCTGTGGCACCTTACAGCTGCCCCGGGCTGGCCACAGAGGTTAACCATACCTCGGCCTGCTTCCTCTCCTCATGTGTGTATGCAAAAACACATGGAACCAGAGTTAATGGAAGGAATTCCAATGACAATTTGCTAGGTCACTTTCAAGACTGGTTAACTATCTACAGGTAAATAAAACACTGAACTACTGAACTACTAAACTAGGCTATAGAATCATAGCAACTTACTGGTTTAGAGGGTAAACTATAACTTTGTAGGACCATGAAACTGTCTGCCCCCCCCCCATCAGCTGTGGATTAGCTACGTTGTGGTGATGCGATTACATTCCTCAAGAGCATCAGATGGGGTAAATTCCCAAAATACAAGGTTCTGTTTTTATTCCACCAGAGCTGTGACATCACCCCTTGTGATAGCAAGACTCAGGTGATCATCATTTTTCCTTTTTACCCCCAAGTTTGGTATCACTTTCTTTTTCTCACCTATGTCAGGTGAGACCTTCTAAAATGTTCTTGACATCACTAGCCCAGTCTTGCTTCGATGGCTGTTCTTTTTGTCCTTGGGGTTGTATGTTTTACTTTTTAAAAAAATTTACTGCTATTTTAATGAGGTTTTGGGAGGCAGCTGGCATAAATACACGAGTTCAGCACTCCCATTTTTCTTAAAATTGTATTGTAGTGACATATATATAAAACATGATTTTAGTCAGTTTGACCCTTTTTAAATGTAAAGTTCAGTGTCATTAATTACATTCACAGTGTTGTACACAATTGCCACCATCCATCACCAAAACAGAAACAGGTTGGTAGAGAACGGGGAGTTACTACTATTAAGTTTTATCTTCTCAAGAAAAACACAGCTCATTTCCAGCACCAACCCCTCTGCTTCTTTCCTGCTGCTCCGTCTTGGGAAGGCAGACTTCCATTTGCCAGAGGAGCCCTTTTTCAAGTGTCAGTTGAACGGCCTGGTAGACCACCCTTGAAACAAACCTCTCAGGGGGTCGCGGAAGGCTTTGCCTCAGCTTTTCAAAAGCAATGGGCATACATCGCGTGCAGGGGGCAGCAGTGCCAGGCTCCGCTCCCAGGAGACGGAGGACGTGCCATGGGAGCTCCATTTTAAAGATCCCCACGTCAAATATGGGGCAATGTCGGCCTCGGATGAATAATGCAGGAACGCATTATAAGAACTGAATCAGAAGGAATCCTTCAGTCTATACCGACATCGGCACGGACGTTTTTAGGGAGGCGGTAGATGGGAAAGCGCTTCTTCATAAAAGAATGCCAACTGATCAGTGCAGAAGGCACGATGGGAATGGAACAATTGTCATTTTACGACCAGCCTGGTAATACGTTATCCGGGAGGGAGTCATCAATGGAAGATACAACCATTGGGGTGAAAGGTTGTCGGAAGCGCTGGTGGTGCCATCCCGTGGCTCCAGTGGTAGCAAAGGGGAAAGAGGCCTTTCTCATGGAGAGATCAGCCCCTTGGCCAAGCAGCTACGCTTGGCATCATCTCTACAAACGTGGTGCTAAGACGGACACACGGCATGTGGGGTTTCCACCAAAAATCTGAGCCTAGATTTAGTCTCAAGAAACTGGGGCAAAGCCAGGGCCCCGTGCGTTATGATGCCGGAGGGATTTAGTGCCCGGCGGCTGAGTCGTGGACCTGACCGACACTGGAGCTATCCGTGCCCTTCCACCCCCGCTCCCGTGCGTTCTGGAAGTGGCATGTACCCTCCAATGAGTCCTCCCAGAGCCCTGCTTTTTCCTTCAAGAATGTCACCTGCCCGGCCTCTGTTGTCTGAAAAGAGCAAGCTCGGTCTGGGCCCAGTTCTGCCGTCTTTGTCCGGCCTGCTCAGTGCCGAGACCCGCCAGGCCGGGGCTCCTAGAACTGCCTTGAGGCCACCTTCTTCCGGGACAGCGCTGAAGGGGTCCCCTCGGGCTTCCAGCCCCCCATCTTGTTGCACAGCCCTGTTGCCGCCCTCGGCTCCTCTCTCCCTGGCCTGGGAAGTGGGCCCAGGGTGGCTCGCCAGCGTCAGCAGCCAACGGCCCGTCTTGCCAGAGTCGCCTCCTGGGCCCGGCTTCCAGCCAGCTACCCTGAGTCCTGCTCGCTCTGGAGCTCTCCCATGAGCCACTTGACACCTTGGAGTTTTACAGCAGAAGTGAGCATTCCACAAGGGCACCGGCGTTGGGGGCGGGATGGCTGTGGGGCAGGAGAGGGGGCGACAGAGCAGGGTCAGGGCCTGGCTCGTCCTCGTCCTCGCTCTGTGGCCCCAGCAGGAGCTTCCCCTGCAGCCTTAGGAAGGCCGCCCGCTCCTGAGCGCCGCCCGCTTCTCCCAGGCACCCTGCCCCAGCCGCACCTTCTCCTGCTCACACAGCGCCAGCCTGCTGGGCACACTGCTCTCCAGCTTGCCTTTTTCATTTCATAGGTATTTTGAAAACCAGTGCATACAAACCTAGACGCTTTCCTCGTTTATCTTTCTGGCTACAAGTATTTCATCTCATGATTGTACCATCACATATTTAATCCACGCCCTATGGATGGATATTTAGGTTGTTTCCAGTTTTATCGATGTGAGAACAGTGCAGCTATTGGTATTACGGACAAAGAAACTCTTCTGATTCAATGAAGATTGCATTTGGTTGACGGTAAAAGAAAATACAACTAACAGAAACTTAATCAAATAGGGTGTATTTTTCTCTCATAGCAAGGGAGACCAGAGAAAGAATATCAGGACAAGGACGATTGATCGGTACTTTTTTCAGGGAGCCACAGAAAGCCTTCTATCCTCTCTGCCTTCCTAAGTGTGAGGCTTTCATTCTTATGCTCACAAGATGGCAGCTGCCCCTCCAGGCATTGCTTCCGTTTCCCAGGCCAGAGAAAGGACAGAGGGCAAAGAGCCAAAAGGCATGTCCAAGGCCTCTGTCCTTCTAAAAGAGCTTCCCCTAAAGTCACACCAATGACTTTCATATCATTGGCCGGAGCTGGACCATCTGGCTGTCCAGCCTACAAGATGAAAGATTTTTATTGGGCCTATTGTCACTATGAACAAAACCAAGGTTTTTTTATAGGGATGAAGAGGAAATGGGTATTGGCAGACAGCTAGCAGTGTCTGCCACATAAGTAATTTCACACGTATGGGAGAAAATCTGTGGGATAAACTAGGAGAAATGGAAATTTCTAGATCAGAAAATATGTCCACTGTGTACATTTGTAACTTTGTTTCTTGTTGTCAAGTTGCCCTCAGTAGAAGTTATACCAATTTATACTTCCACCAAGAAACAGGAGTGCCTTTTTTTTAACTTTGCCAATTTAAGTTAAAATTGAATTTTAATTTGTATTTCTCTTATTCTGAAGGGATGTGCACATATGTTCTATATAAAGTGTGTTTATATCCTTTATCTTTGGGTTTTACACCTTTAAAAAAAAACACCCCTTTACTGCTATATTAATGAGGTCTCTGGAGAGACAGCGAAATGAATATTTTCAGTGTACTACACAGGTACTTTTGGAGTCCCCAGCTATATGTTGCTGTCACCTGAAAATATAGGTAATTTTACCTTCCCTTTTCCAATTTTGTACTTCAGATATTTTAAATTTAACTTTTTGCCTAGATATTTGAGAACAGCATTAAATAATGGTTGTGATAATTTAGGAACATTTCAAGTGTTTTGCCCTTAGGCATACTGCTTGATTTTATTTTTAAGACATATATTATTGAACAATCCAGAGATTCAAGTCTCCTGAGCATACACCAACCCCAGGTCCAGTAAAAGTGACAGAAAAGGCGTGTGTAGAGAGGTCACACACTCAGGAGCACAAGTTCCAAAGTCGGACCCACTGGCAAGGCACCGGACTCCAGAGCCATCTGCCACGATCGTAGGACCTGGGATCTCCGCAGCCCTCCCATCGCCTTCCCAGGGTCCAGAGGATGGGGGAATAAAATATGGATTAGAGTGGATTTACTGGTATTCTACTATAGAATTATTGTGACTCTAGCAATGGAAGAAACTGAATCATTTACATGGAGACAGTGCCCACGGGAGTTGCTGAAGGCAGGGAAAGGGAAGAAGAGCTGTGATATGGGGGCATTTTTGGGACTTGGAGTTGTCCTGAATGATATTGCAGGGACAGATGCAGGACATTGTACATCCTGCCATAACCCACTGAATGGACCGAGGGAGAGTGTGAACTACAATGTAAACCATAATCCATGCAGTATAGCAGTGCTCCAAAATGTATTCACCAAATGCAATGAATGGGCCACGATGATGAAAGAGGCTGTTGATGTGGGAGGAGTGGGGGAGAGAGGGGAGTGGGGTCTATGGGAACCTCTTATATTTTTAATGTAACATTTTCTGTGATCTTTGTATCTTTAAAAAAAGATAAAAGTTTTTTAAAAGATATATTATTAATCTATTAAGATGAATCAATATATATCTGTTTTATTAAGAATTTCATCAAGAAAGTATGTTAAATTATGATCAGATGGGTTTTCTTTGTGTTATTAGCATGGAGAATGACACTAATAAATTTCCTAATATTTATCCATCTTTATAATAAACTTGCCAAGAACATGTAATTCTTTGATTCAAGGCTGGATATTTTCTTTATCAATATTTTGTGCAGGATTTTTGCATCTATCATCGAAGATGATATTGTTTATAAATTTACTTTTCGTGTTCTCTGAGTTTTTGGCATCAATGTTTTATTTGCTTTGTAAACAATTTTGGAGGCATTCATATTCTTTCTGTGATCTGACAAAGGTTTAAAATATCACAAGTTTTCCTTCCTTGTAGATTTGTTAGAATCTTCTTGTAAGACCATCTGTGCCTCATTCCTTTTCTAGGGTACAGTCAGAGAAGCTCCATCGTACAATCTCATTTTCTTCTATGGTAACAAATTGTTTCGATTTTCTGTGTTTTGGTGTCAGTGTCATAGTGTACCTTTTTCTATGAAATCACTCTTTTTATTCATTTTATTTGCATGACTGTGAACAAAGAAGTTTTTTTTAAGCAGTTTTATTTTATTTTATTTTTAAAATTTACTTCCCTTCTTCCCCTCTCCCTCCCACTGCCCTGCTGTTTTTGCTGTCTGTATCCATTTGCTGTGTGATCTTCTGTATCTATTTCTCTTTTGGTCTTCTCTTCTCATTTTTTCTCCTCTAGGATTCACTGGGATTCAATCCTGGGGACCTCTGATGTGGAGAGAGGCTCCCTGTCAGCTGCGCCACCTCAGTTCCTGGTTTCTGCTGCACTTCACCTTGACTCTCCCCTTCCTCTCTCTTTTCTTGTGTCATCATCTTGCTGAGTGACTCACTTGCACAGGACTGGCTCATCGCGTGGGCACTCAGCTCACCATGTGGGCACTGACTCACCACGCAGGCACTGGCTCGCTGCGCAGGCACGCTTTCTCTTCTTCTTTTTCACCAGGAGGCCCCAGGGATTGAACCCAGGTCCTCCCATATGGTAGGCGGAAGCTCTATCACTTGAGCCACATCTGCTTCCCCAAAGTAGTTGCTAAATAATTTTTTAAAATATATATCTATATTTATTAGAGAAGTTGTGAGCTTATAAAACAATCATGCATAATGTGCAGAATTCCCATATATCGCCCCACCACCAACACCTTACGTTGTTGTGGAATATTTGTTACAGATTATGAAAGAACATGATCAGACTGCTAGCTTACTTTTGGTATATTTTTTCCATACACCCCCCCTACTGTTAACACCATGTATTAGTCCTGCACATTTGCTATAGTTCATGAGAGAACGCTTGTATCTGTACTGCTAACCACAGTCCATCCTCCACCGCTGGGCTCACTGTGTTGTACAGTCCCGTGCCTTGTACAGTCCACCCAAAGTGGACACTCAGTGGCCCTCACTTCCATCAGAGCTGTGCAGTCATCGCCCTAGTAAACCTTTGACCGTTTTCCTTAGTCTGAAAGAAAATATCCCATATCCCCCTATTATTGACACTTTGCATTAATATGGTAACTTCTTTGACATTGAGGCAAGAATATTCCAATACTGCTGTTAACTATAGTCCATAAGTTATATTAATTGTATTTTCCCATGCATCACCATATTCTTACCACCTTGTAGTAGAAATGTACATTTAAGTTCATAGAAAAACGTCTTATAATTATTTTCATTTCTTTAATCTATACTTATTTCCCCACTCTGATTTTCAATTTTCTTTTTTTTTTTTTAAGATTTATTTTTTATTTAATTCCCCTCCCCTCCCCCGGTTGTCTGTTTTCTGTGTCTTTTTGCTGCGTCTTATTTCTTTGTCCGCTTCTGTTGTTGTCAGCGGCATGGGAAGTGTGGGTGGCGCCATTCCTGGGCAGGCTGCACTTTCTCTCACGCTGGGTGGCTCTCCTTTAGAGGTGCACTCCTTGCGCGTGGGGCTCCCCTACGCGGGGGACACCCCTGCGTGGCAGGGCACTCCTTGCGCGCATCAGCACTGCGCATGGGCCAGCTCCACATGGGTCAAGGAGACCTGGGGTTTGAACCGCGGACCTCCCATGTGGTAGACGGACGCCCTAACCACTGGGCCAAAGTCCGTTTCCCTGATTTTCAATTTTCTGTATCATGACTTACATATTTTGCAAGATTTCTTTGGAAATTTGTTGAGACTTTCTATATGGACTAATCATTACCAATTTTTGAAAATGTTTCATCTGTGCTTTGAAAAGTATGGGCTTTTTACATTTATTCTGTTTTTTTTTAAAAAAAAAACAAAAACAGAACAAAGTTGACAAAGCTAACGGATGACCCTCACTTCTCATCTCTGTGGCATCCTCTAGACTTGCCGGCCTCCTTAGTAAACTGTCTTCACTGTAGGATTTGGCATGGGAAATTCCTGAGGCCTTTCATGCCTGAGAATATTTGTGTCACACCCTCATATTTGAACGACAGTCTGGCTGGAAATAAACTTCAGGGTCTCAGGTTTCTTCAAGGATTCCTGGACTAGACTTCTGCGTCATCACGGGAGTGAGAGCAGGCACTGTCTGACAGCGAGAAAACTGTTATAATGTGCGCTGAATGGCAGTAAAACCCAACTTAGAAAATCTGCCATTTTGGTGAAATCGAGTTGAGCTGTACTCCTACTAAGAATGCACTTTTGATTGGATTAGTTCGCAGTCACTTGGGTCTCCAATGCCCTATGCTTGTAGCATGTCTAGAAAAGACCTTTGCGACACAGTTCCGGATCTGAACAAACACTGATCTTTGGTCCAGGCGATTGGGTTCACGGTTTTCCTTTGGTTGCAGTGAAGCCCTTCCGTAAGGAAGACTCGTGTTTCTCATTTCATATTTTCTTTTTTCAGGTATAAGTGAACTAATATTTTGAAGGTGATTCGGTGCTTTTCATCTTTGCCTCACACACAGGAAGGTAAGGAGTCTTTACTTCCACCCCAAGGACCCGTGTCACAGGTTGGCGTCTCTGGAACCAGGGGCCGAGGCGGACTTGGGGACCAGACATTGCACACGGGTCATCACCCGCGGAGGGGCGGGGAGAAGACAGGTGGTCAGGGAAGGGGTCGACCTGCAGCAGAGGCCTCCGGCCGCGGCCGATGGGGCAGGGAGTTTGGAGTGAGCGTGCCCTCCGGTGTCCTGCCCGGGGCCGGAGCCTGGCCTCTGCCCTGCCCCCGGCCCCACCACTGCACGGAGGCTGCTTCAAGAAGGGTGTGTCCCAGGGAGGCGGGCGCCTGCGGGCTGACCCCACGGGCAGGGCAGGACTCTGCAGTGTCCACAGGCAAGGAAAAGCCAAGGAGGTGAAGTCACAGAGAGGGCCACGAGGCCCAGCTCAGACCAAGAAAGAATGGCTCTCAGGCCCATGGTCTTCAGACTTCAGCAGGTCGGGGCTGGAGACGCAAGGCTACCTCCCCTTGCTGGGTCGATGCTCCCTTTGACAATGGGATGGATGCACACACCTCAGAATCTGAGCATTTATCCCTAGAAAGACTTCATTAGTTATGCTTCTGCTGCATAACAAACAATCCCCCAAAACAGTGGCCGCTAACAACGAGCTTTGACTCCTCATGCACGGCGTTGAGCTCAAGCCGCAGCTCTGCTCGGGTCCGCTGAGACCAGCCGGGCTGGGCTCAGGCTGTGGTGGGATTCACATCCCCCACAGTTCTCATCCGGGCCCAGCAGCTGCTTGGGACTTGCTCTTCTCAGGACAGAGTTGAGGATTCCCGAGGCCAAACCACCTGACACACAGAAACCTGTGCTCACATCCCATCTGCCAACAGTCCCTTGGCCAGAGAAAGTCCAAAGTCAGTGGGGGCAGGACTGTCCAAATTACTGGACTGCGGTGACTGGACAGGACAGAAACCTAATTGCTTTCCTGCTACCCGGTAGCTAGGGGCTTGTCTTGGTCGACTTCCCTAGAAGCGGAGGGTGAGGTGGGGGTTTTGTGTGATTTACTAAGAGCATGCTCCCAGGAGGAACTTGGCAGGAAGGAGATGAGGGTGGGGAGGGGAGGGGCAGGAACAAATCAAGTGTATAGAGAGGAGGTGAGCGGTGCCGTCTCACCTGGCGAGATCCCAGCCTGATCCCAGGAGGGCTCTGGAGCGAGACTTGTACCCAGAGGTGTGGGGGGTCGCCTGGAGATAAGAGGGGCTTTTCCCCACCCGTGCCAGTCGTCCCTGGCCGCGCTCTCCCCTTAGGGGTGGGATGACCTCCAGCCATTTCCTTGTGCTGTGGCTGCCTAGGCCAAGGGCAGTTCTCTGTTGAAGGAGGCAGCCGTGCGCCCGGAGCAGCAGCACTCGCAGCAGGGACAGGACAGAGCCCGGGCAAGGTGGAAAGCTCAGGGCGGGCGCCCAAGGCCCACTGCAGGGAGCTTGGGGAGGGGGCCACCGGGTCCACTGCCTCGTCCATGAAAGACCTTTTATTTTGAAAGATCAAAGTAAAATAACACCCATAGCAAATATTGTTACTTCTTTCCTAATATCCATTCTCCCCTACTTCCTTTACCAAAAAGAAAAACAAACAAGATAACTTAGCTGGCCCATTGCCCCCAGAATAAAGACTGCAGCTCTCAGATTCTGTACCACAGGCATGGTCATAGAACTAAATTCTGGACTCCAGGTGAAAGCAAAGTGTCCTATGGAAGTTGCAGGGACCTCTCTTAAGAGACAGCTGTATCACTCTTTGCTCCTTCGGTGTCCTCTGGCTGGAGCTGGGACAGCCCCCCAGGGCTGCTTGCTGATGCAGGGAGGCCGCCGAGGCAGGGGCCCACGTGGGGAGGGGTCCTCAGTTCCCCACATGGCTCTGAAGCAGCCGTAGTGTTTTCAGCACAGGGAGAGAAAACCCACCAGCTGAAACTCCTGTAAATGAGTTTGACTGTTAATCACAGGGCAGTGTAACCCTCATCAATCCAACACTCGAGTCAGACTGAGAAGAAATTTGAAAACACGCTACATCTATTTTGCCAAACTGCCACCCTCCAGTAAGCTTGTACCCGTTTAGCAGGGATCAGAGTATCTACTTCTCTAAACTGGTTACTATTATTCTAAAGATTGGTCAAATTATTATTATTTTTTTTAAGATTTATTTATTATTTATTTCTCTCCCCTTCCCTGCCTCCCCAATTGTCTGCTCTCTGTGTCCATTTGCTGTGTGTTCTTCTGTGACCGCTTCCATCCTCATCAGCAGCACCGGGAACCTATGTTTCTTTTTGTTGCCTCATCTTGCTGTGTCAGCTCTCCGTGTGTGCAGTGCCATTCTTGGGCAGGCTGCACTTTTTTCCGCACTGGGTGGCTCTCCTTATGGGGCGCTCTCCTTGCACTTGGGGCTCCCCTATGTAGGGGACACTCCTGCATGGCAGGGCACTCCTTGTGCGCATCAGCACTGCGCATGGGCCAGCTCCACACGGGTCAAGGAGGCCCGGGGTTTGAACCGTGGACCTCCCATGTGGTAGGCCCTAACCACTGGGCCAAGACCGCTTCCCAAGATTGGTCAATTTAATAAACAAAAGACCAGTTCATTGTTCTTTCAATTTTTGTTTCCCAGATTTCCGGTCAGGTTGGACATATTTTCATCTCTTTTTTGGCCATTTATATTTCTTCCTGTGAAAACTGCCTATTTGTATCATTTGCCATTTTCATTGGAGTGTTTATATTTTCATAGGGATTTGAAGGTGCTCCTTGTTTATCTGAAAATTTTAAATATGCTGATAAGGACAGAAGCTAGGTACCCATCGCCCAAATGAACAAATGTTGATAATTTGTCTATTTGCATCCATTTAAAAATAAATAAATAAAACATTGCAAATGAAGATGTACTCACCAAGTTCACCTTTTCAGTCTCAGAAGCAAACACTACATGCTGTTGTTTTAAAATAGGTTTTATTTTTTAGAGTTATAGGTTTTACAGAAAAATTACACAGGAAGTACAGAGTTCCCATACACACCCCTCACACACAGTTTTCTCTGTATTACACTGTCATGTTTTGGGATTTTTTAAAAAACTTTTTTACCTTCACTTTTCTATAGTATCATTTTGGTATGTTTATTTTAATTTATATTAATGGTGTCATATTGCACATACTCTTTTCTAGCTCATTTAACTCTCTTTCTGAGATTTATCAGTATTCATTTTAATTGCATATTACATTGCATGACTATTCCACAATTTATTTATTACTCTATTAATAGACATGAAATCTACCCCACCCCCAAATTTTATTCTTGCAGACAATTTGGCATACCACATGACCCAGCAATTCCATTCAGAATTACTTACCCACGAAAAATGAAAATATATGGTCACACAAAGACTTACATATGAATGTACAATAATTTAGTCTTAACAGTCCCAAACTGGAAACCACCCAAATGTCTATCAACTGGTAAATGAATAACCACATCATGCTGCATCCAAACTCTGGGATTCTACTCATCAATAAAAGGGAACAAAGTACTGATACATGAAACAAGGTAAATGAATCTCAAAATCATTATGCTGATCCCACTTATATAAGTTTCAGGAACAGACAAAACAGATCTATGGCCACTAAAATCAAATCAGGGTTGCCTGGGCCTGCTGTGGAAGGTCTGACCGCAGCAGAGCACCAGGGAACTTTATCTCGGATCATCCAGGAGTAGGTTTGCTTGATTTAGCAAATAAAAACGCAGAGAGCCCAGCTCACTTTGATTTATACCCAACTGCTTATACATACATACATTGACTATTGAAGAAAAATAGTTCACTGGACATCCACTGAAAATCATTTGTTGTTTACAGAAAACAAACTATAGTATTTAAATTACATACCTCTTTAATTATATTTCTCTGATCATTTGGTTCTCCTTAATGGTTTCTCCATTTTCAGAATTTGCTTATGAAATTTCTTGCAAAAACAATTACCTTGTAGCACTGCTTCTACAGCGGTCACATCGAGCTTAGTTAGTTCTTTCGTCCCTTGAACATTCTTGAGAACACTACGTTGGCATATGAACAAGTACGCTGAATATGCACCAGCATAAAGTCAGGAACTCGGAGGACAGTTCTGTCGGAGTCGCGGACCCAAAGGGTATCGGGAATGAAAGACAAAGAGAGATTGGGATCAGGAGATCTGAGAGCATTGAAGCCTCAAGCTCATCGGACAAATTTATTAGTCTCAGGGGCCTGCTTATATACCCCAACAGGCCGTGAGAAGCAGGAATCATTCTAGACAACTATTACCATTAGCTCATTCAAAATAATACAGTGGTTTAGATAGAAACCAAAGCTCACAATGTTCTATTATGTTATTGAAACAAATATACTTATGAATCTTGTTGCCCAAGTCGTCCCGTGCTATCAAGTCCTGGTTCCGTCAGGATGTTACATTTCCCTGCACGTGCACCTCTAGGGACAGCATGACCCAGTTGTTAAGGAAGTAACTTGCTATTATGGAAAAACTTGCCTTTGTTTCCCACACTGTTCTTCAAATTGGATTTGTTGATGCGAATGCTCCCTTTCTCGGCATGAGCTTGCTTCCCATCTGTGACGGTCCGAAGCTCTGGTGTGGACCTGAGGCACATGGCACCTTGGCCCAGGGCGCTCCAGGCGAGGCCTTTGGATGCGGTCACTTCGGTAGGCGTGGCCCGGGGTGGACTTAATCCCCTAGTGGAGTCCTTTAGAAACAGGAGGAATTCAGAGGAGCAGAGAGGAAGTCAGGGGAAGCCGAAGCCACGAACCCCAGAAGAGGGGGGACCAGCAGGTGCCACCACGGCCTTGCCTGGGACAGGCGTCCAGGACCGCTGGCAGCTGCTCTTCGGGGAGAAAGCGTCGCCTGACGACACCTTGATTTGTACGTCTTCTCACCTCAGAACTGTGAGCTCACAGGCCAGTAAACACTCCTGTGGACGGCTCTGCGTGGCCAGCCCGGCCGACGGAGGCCACTCCTCAGGACTGCGCTTCTCTGACCAGTCCACTTAGAAATGGTGTCTGCAGACAAAACAAAACAAAACAAAACTCGTTGTCAATTTTTATTCCTTTCTTCTTCAACACCTTAAATGGTGATTCAACTTGTTCCCATCCTGAAAGAATAGTTAGTAACATCCAATTGAAATAATCAAGTTCTTTACAGGATGAAATCTGTTTCAAAAGACAGTCTTGGCAAATGCTGTAATCATTACCCACTTCAAGTCACAATCTTTTCCTGTTTATAAGTAAGTCCCTTTTCAGAACAACCTTGACACTTAAAGGGACACGTTTTTCTTAATTCTTTCTAATGCATTCAACAAAATCCTGTATGTGATGGAGTACTTCAATAGCACTATTTGCTCTTCTTTTAATTTGCATACTTCTGTTACTAAAAAGATACAAGAAATAAGTAGGTATCCCTCAATGTATTATTTATTTTTGACCTTGGATTTGGCGATATATTCTCAGATATGACACCAAAGGCACAAGAAACAAAAATAAAAATATAGATAAACTGGATTTCATCAAAGTTAAAAACCTTTGTGCATCAAAGCACATTACCAACAAAGAGAAAAGACAACCTAGAGAGTGGGAAAAAACACTTGCAAATTTCATGTCCGACAAGAATCCAGCACCCAGAACACATAAAGAATTCTTCTAACTCAGCAACAAAAAGACATTCAACCTAATACAAAAATGGATAAAGGACTTGGGTAGATACTTCTCCAAAGAACAAACACAAATGGCCAATAAGTACATGAAAAAATGCTTGACATCCCCAGTTACTAGGGAAATGCAAATTAAAACCACCATGAAATATCACTTCACATCCACTATGATAGCGATCATTTAAAAATATATAAGGGAAATAGCAAGTGTTGGTGAGGATGCAGAGAAATTACAACCCTCACCCATTGCTGGTGGGGATGTAAAATGGTGCAGCCTCTGTGGAAAATGGTTTGGCGATTCCTCAAAAAGTTAAACAGAATATGTCCCAGCAATTCCACCCCTAGGTATGTACCCAAAGACCTGAAAACAGCTATTCAAACAGACACTTGCACCAACGCTCACAACAGCACTGCTCACAGTAGCCAAAAAGGTGGAAACAACCCAATTGTCAATCAATGGATGAATGGGTCAACAAAAAGTGCAATAAAGGAATGAAGCCCTGATCCATGATAAAAGTCAATGTACCTTGAAAACATTATGCCAACTGCAAGAAACAAGACACAACAGTTGCATATGACATGATTCCATTTATATGAAATACCTAGAATCAGTAAACCCATAGAAACAGAAAGCAGATTGGTGGCTGTCAGGGGACGGGGCGGGTGGGGACGGGGAGTGACAGCTTAATGGGTCTGGGGTTTCCTTTGGGGGTGATGAAAATGTCTTGGAACTAGATAGAGATGACGGTTGTGAACCTCTAAATGTATTAAATGTCACAACTCAGTGCATTATTTTCAAAGGCAGTAAGAATTTTGGGGACCTTTCCTTTACAATGAAACCATGATTTCAGTGCTTCAAATAAACTGACAGTCCCCTCAACTGCATTTGTTAAAGGGAACTAACAGGTTTTTGAATGCAAGAGAACGGAATAGTGACTATTAACAAAAGCACAAAAATCCCTTGATTTTTCAGTTCAAACTGTATAAATGCTCCACAAGAGAACAATTTCCTAGCCGTTCCTTCAGTGGAAAGGGCGGCAGGTGCCTTCCAAGCAGCGCTGTGCAGAGCGCGCCAGGCCGCTCGCCGGCTCCTTAGCATCACTCGTGCTTTACTTCAGCGTGGGATGAAAGTGTCTACACCTTTATGCACCGCCCACCAAAATTTGTATTGTACGATCTCCCTCAAAAGCAGTACAATTTTTATTAGTAACCGCTAACTTAATAAGAGAGTCTCTGCAAAAATTTCTCTGGTTTCTGACGCCTCACCTGAAGGGGTTTTACAGTCCTTTTTCATAAGAGACACAATCAAGGGGAAATTTTTCTGTATTGTGATTACTTGCATCCATGGTTCTGCCATAAAAAGGTGAACGATTTAGATCTTTGATAATTGGTGCAATAGTAAATGCAGCTTCACTTTTTTTTTTTTTTAAAGATTTATTTATTTATTTAATTCCCCCCCCTCCCCTGGTTGTCTGTTCTTGGTGTCTATTTGCTGCGTCTTGTTTCTTTGTCCGTTTCTGTTGTCGTCAGCGGCACGGGAAGTGTGGGCGGCACCATTCCTGGGCAGGCTGCGCTTTCTTTTCACGCTGGGCGGCTTTCCTCAGGGGCACACTCCTTGCGTGTGGGGCTCCCCCACGCGGGGGACACCCTTGCGTGGCACGGCACTCCTTGCGCGCATCAGCGCTGCGCATGGCCAGCTCCACACGGGTCAAGGAGGCTCGGGGTTTGAACCGCGGACCTCCCATATGGTAGACGGACGCCCTAACCACTGGGCCAAAGTCCGTTTCCCAGCTTCACGTTTTTTATTACTATTATTATTATTGCCATAGAGTTTGTCCTGTGTTTGAAAATTTGCTTGCAAATTTTGAACATTCTAATAGTAGTATGTTAAAAGAGGATTTTGAACTGGAGGTTTGATGACAGTGTACAGAGTGGGGGTCATTATAACTTCTGCTGCAATTATTTATCTTCTTCAAATGAATTTCTATTAATTGGAAATTTGTTATTTTAGCACTTTCTTGGTGCAAATTGAAGAAATCACACATTGTTTACACTTAGCTATTAGAATATGCTGGTTTATATCTCAATTTTCCATCATTTTTAGAATTGAATGAACAATTGCAGAGTGCACAAGAGCATCAAAGGGCTTTCTCTCATTTAATGAATATTCCTCATTCAGAAAATTCACTGTGAAATTTACCCTCGCTTTTTGACATTTTGGTGTTTGGATATACACAAACAAAAAACAGGTGATTTGCAATTGATTTTTATAAGGGTGCCAAGACAGTTCAATTGGGAGAGTCTATTTTTAAAAATGGTGCTAACACAACTGGATTTCCACAAACAAAAGAATGAGTTTTGACCCCTATCTCATACCGTATTAAAAAATTACTTCAAAAAAAATTTTTTTAAAGATTTATTAATTTATTTAATTCCCCCCCCTCCCCTGGTGGTCTGTTCTCTGTGTCTATTTGCTGCGTCTTGTTTCTTTGTCCGCTTCTGTTGTGGTCAGCGGCACGGGAAGGGTGGGTGGCGCCATTCCTGGGCAGGCTGCACTTCCTTACGTGCTGGGCGGCTCTCCTTACGGGGCGCACTCCTTGCGCGTGGGGCTCCCCTACGCGGGGGACACCCCTGCGTGGCAGGGCACTCCTTGCGCGCATCAGCACTGCGCATGGGCCAGCTCCACACGGGTCAAGGAGGCCCAACCGCAGACCTCCCTTATGGTAGACAGATGCCCTAACCACTGGGCCAAGTCCATTTCCCTAAAAATTACTTCAAAATTCATCAAAGATTAAATCTAAGAGCTAAAACGATTAAACTCTTGGAAGAAAACATAGGAGTAAATCTTCATGACCTTGGATTAGGCAATGGAGTCTTAGACATGACACCAGAAGCACAAGCAGTAAAAGAAAAAGTAGATAAATTGGGCTTATCCAAAATTAAAAGCTTTTGTGCTTCAAAGGGCACCATCAAGAAAGTGATGAAACCACAAAATGGGAGAAAATTATTTGCAAATTATTTATCTGATAAGAGATTTGTGTCTAGAATATATAAAGATCACTTACAATTCAGTAATAAAAAATGGGCAGAGGATTTGAATACATATTTCTCTAAAGAGTATATGCAAATGGCCAATAAGCACATGAAAAAGTGCTTGACATCATCGTCATCAGGGAAACGCAAACCAAACTAAGGCGAGTTACCACTTCACATCCACTACGTGGTTATAATTAAACCGTCAGATGGCAACCAGTGTTGACATATACTGCTGATGGGAATGTAAAATAGGGTTGTTGCTTTGGAGAACAGCATGGCAGTTCCTCAAGGATGGAGCCCCATGACCCAGCAGGTTCACTTGTAGGCATGTAACCAAGAGGAATGAAAACCTGTCTGCCCAAAAGTCTGTACACAAATGTTTATCGCAGCAGCTCTATTTATAATGGTGAAAAAGCTTAAATGAAAATGCCCGTCCACTGATGAATGGATAAAGTGTGAAGGAATCCAGCCACTTACCGTATGAGTCCATTTATATGAAATGTCCTGGAAGGCAAATATAGAGACAGAAAGGTGACTGGCTGTCCGGGGCTGGGGTGGCTTGGGAGATAGGGGAATGCCAAATGGGTAGGACGTTGCTTGTTAGGGTGATGGAAATACTCCACAACAGCCTGCGGCGATGTTGCACAACTCCGTGAATATATTAACAACTGATCCGAACAGATTGATTAGGTAATCTCCTGGCTGCATCACTGCGTTTATCACATGTTCAAATTCAGCTCAACTTAGACAGGAGTCGCACCTTTGAAAGGGGTACAAAGTAACAATAGATTGAACTCAGTATCTGATGGGGGGGAAAGGGCGAATTTCTCATCTACCTGCAAGGGAGACTTGTATGGTCAGGCAGGGTCTCCCTGAGCAAAAGCAGAGCTGATTTTACTTGAAGCCTTGGAAAGCCTGACGTTGAGGGAAGGACTGCGCACCTCCAAGGTTCCGAGCTCCGCCCTGGTCGGTGCGCCAGGCCCCGCCCCTGCGCGAGCCTCCAGCTCCAACTTAGGTCAGCGCGCCAGGCCCCGCCCCCCAAAGCCTGGCCCCTAGGAGGCGGCACTTGATTGGCTGTTGTCGCCAACCTGGGCTGTCGCTGATTGGCTGGCCTACAGAAGCTGGAGCCCAGTTAAATTTTTTTTTAAGATTTATTTTTTATTTATTTCTCTCCCCTTCCCCCCCCCCCTTTGTCTACTCTGTGTCCATTCGCTGTGTGTTCTTCTGTGACCGCTTCTATACTTATCAGTAGCACCGGGAATCTGTGTCTCTTTTTGTTGCACATCTTGCTGTGTCAGTTCTCCTGCATGTGCAGCGCCATTCCTGGGCAGGCTGCTCCTTCCTTCGTGCTGGGCGTCTCTCCCTACGGGGTTCACTCCCTGCGCGTGGGGCTCCCCTACGCGGGGGACACCCCTGCGTGGCACGGCACTCCTTGCGCGCATCAGCACTGCCTGTGGGAGGCCCAGCCGCAGACCTCCCGTGTGGTAGGCGGTCGCCCTATCCATTGGGCCAAGTCCGCTTCCCCTGTTATTGATTCTTTAACGGTCAGAGCTATGGAGGGAAGCCCCTGTTGATTGGCTGATATTCAGAAGCGGAGCCTGGAGGGAGGCTGACGCCCATTGGCTACTTTCCAGAGCCGCCAAGGGCCGGAAGTGCTCTGAATAGTGATGGCCACCTTCTCTCCAGGATTTGAGGCTTTAGCTGAAACTCCTGACCCGCTCTTTTGGTTTTCCTTTAGATTCTCTGACCATAAGGCAGGGGTTCTTAAGCAGGGGCTCGTGAGCTTGAATTGAGCCCTGCTGGTGCGGGTGACGTAGCTATTAAGAACACACAGGGCGGTGTGGATTTAGTAAGGGGTCCGTGGAACGAGAAGCCCTGCCCTCGGGGATTGTCCAGCTTTTTACTTGTGGAGCTAACGCTGCCATTTTAGTGACTTAAGCGCCAATGCTATGGTGGAATAAAAAAGCTCTAACTCTTTCCCTGACAGAAGACGAATACAGGGCGTGTGCGCCATCCCAAGTCCTGCAGGACGCAGGGCAAAATCCTCAGTGCGTCCTGCGCACAAGGGGCGCTGGCATCGGATTGAGGCAGTTTCCCCCGTTTTACGGACGGAAAGACGGAGGCGCGGTCCAGTTAGGACGCGGGACGGCGGACCCCAGGCCCTTGGGGCCCTTGAGCGCAGCGCCAAGAGCCGGCTGGGGTTTGGAGGGGGGGGGGGGCGCGCAGCCAGCGGGCGGAGGGACGGCCACCCTCCCGTGGGACAGCCCCGCTCAGCCCAGCGCGTGCAGAGGGCGCGGCCTGGAGCCGCCCCCGCCCGCGCCCCGCCGCCCGCCACAGCCCTCTCCCCTAGCCCCGCCTCTCCCCGCCCCCTGCGCTCCAACTCCGCCCCGCCCCGCCGCCCGCCACAGCCCTCTCCCCTAGCCCCGCCTCTCCCCGCCCCCTGCGCTCCAACTCCGCCCCGCCCCGCCGCCCTCCACAGGCCTCTCCCCTAGCCCCGCCCCTCCGCGCCCCGCCCCTCCGGCCTCCACAGCCCTCCCCTGGCTCCGCCCCCGCCCCGCCGCTCCAGCTCGGCCCCGCCCTCGGCCCCCGCTCCGTGCGCGCGCCCGTCCCTGCCCGCTGCCCCGTGCGCGCGCGCAGGCCCGGGTGCCCCTCGCCCGGCTCGGTCCCGTCGCCGCCCGCCGCCATGGACGTGCCCCCTCCGCTCCGGCTGGGGCTGCCCCGCGTGCGGCCCACGCCCGGCCCCAGCCGCGGGTCGCCCTCCGTCAGGTACGCGGGGCCGGGGTGCGGGCTCGGGGGTGCGGCGACACCGCCCGCGGCCGGGCGTGGCCGCCATGGCTTCTCCCGGCAGCTCCCTGCGGCCGTTTCCCTGGGAACGGCTCTCCTGTGGAGACCCCGTTACGACACCCCCGAAAAGATTCCCACGGAGGCCCCCCCCCCTATAGGTACCCCACTTGTGTCGCCATCGAGCGCTTCCCCCCAAGGGCTGCCTGGAACAGGCCGCACAGGGACGTGGCGCCGTGTGGAGAACCCCAAGTGGGCTCCCCAGAAACGGCCTCCCTGGAAAGCCCCCGCCGCAGGTCCCTCCGCACCCTTTCCCGGGGCCGCGGCTCCCCTGAAGAAGAGCCCCCCACGTTCACAGCGGCTCCCCTAAAGAACCCCCACGTTGACCGCGGTTCCGCTAAAGAATGCTCCCCTAAAGAGCAGCCCCCAGTTAACCGCGGCTCCCCTCAAGTAGAGCCCCGACGTAGACCGCGGCTCTCCCGCCGAGCGTGCCCGCCTCCCCCTCCCAGCCTGCATCGCGACCCCCTCGCCCGCGCAGGGGGCGCCCGGTGGGGGCGGGGAGCTGCTTTGGGGGCGCAGAAGGGAAGCCACCTGGGTGGAAGGGGACGGAGGCCGCGAGCCCGGAGGCCGTGGCCTCGGGGCGGGGCGGTGTCGGGGACGTCCCCGCCGCCGCTCCCGCGCGTGGGAAGCGCCGGCCCCGGCGCCCGTGGAGCTGACCTTGACCGGCTGCCATTGTTCGGGGCTGCGCGGAGGGGTTCGCAGCCGCGGCGGGAGGGGGCGAGCGCGGGCGGCGGTGCTGCCTACCTGTCGGGAGCCGGCGGAGGGGCGCTTTGTGTGCCTCGTCCCTTTATTCAGGGCACTCAGCGGAGCAGCTAGGGTTCTGTTCCCTTGGAAGGAGGTTGCCACCGTCCACGTTCCGGCTTTCCCATGTCCTTGTTACGGTGCTTGGGGTGTTGCATTTATACTCTGCTTGCCATTCTGTTTTTTGGTTTAGCTAAGCCAGGTTCATGGAGAGCAAGAACTAAATCTTAGATCCCTGTCCCTCTTTCCTTTCCCACCTTCCTTGCTCCAGCCCGCAGTTAGTCGGTGTTTGTTGAGTGAATAAAGGGTGGGGGAGGTGGGGCTAGACGCTGCTGAACCCTCTCCTCTGGGAGCTCTAATTTGCATGTCATTGGGCAGGTGGATATCCTTGGAACTTCTGCTCTGCCTTTCAGTGGAATGCCTTGGGGCCTTAGGATTCCTCCTGTTTCTCCATACTGTTTATCCCTCGCCAGTCCTTCCCTGCGTACTGGCAGACAGTTTCGTAATTAGAAAGTATTTGAACTTTGTGTAGAAATTGCACGAGCAAATTTAGAACTTGGAGCAGCCACCCGTTAAATCTAGGCTCTGTGTAGGCTTGAAGTCCATCCCAGATCATCTTGAGTTTAGAAATCTTGAGATTGGGTCATCACCCAATCCTCCTTCAACCATCTTTGAGACTTTTAAGGGAAAAAAAAATCAACTTTCCATCTCCAAAATAACTGCTATCTTTCTTGTTTCTAGTAGCATGCAATTTTTAAAAAAATAGTGTTTTATGTTTAAAATTATGTTGGCTAACTTTGCTACTCATCAGCAAACTTTGAATCTCCCATCAAAGGGTCTGAATGAAACTTGTTAGACTTCAGACCAGGTGCCAGGAACCCCAAGGCCTGCTGTTCCATACCTTTGGTAAAGAAATTTGGTGAAGGTCCCTTCCTTTCCCCACGTCTTATACAACTGGATATGCTTTCTTGCCTGTTCTTTCAAGGGTTTGCGTGTGAACCACTGACAGCCATCTAGCAAGCAGTGGCAATAACAGGTCCATGGTCTTTGCAAAGAACAGATGGGAGGCAGCCACGCATGTGTGTGGTGGGCACATGGCTCATGAGATTGACCTTTCTGGGCAGCAAGCTGTTGTCATTCCTCTTCTGCTCTAAAGACGTGGAGGTCAGAAGCAGCCCATAGTGAGCTGATGACCATGGACGAAGTTAAAGTATTCCTGACAGCCTCACAGCTATAACCCTTAGATGTTTCCTTAAGTTACCACCATGTTAAATTTACTGTTTTATTAAATGATCTCTGGTGAACACCCATAGTCACTAAACCACAGGTCAGCAAGGTTGTGATTGCTTTCAGTATTTATTATTTTTTTTAGAAGGTACTGGGGCTTGAACCTGGGACCTCGTATATGGGAAGCAGGTGCTCGACCATGAGCCACACCTCCTCCCCTGACTTTTTATTTTTCCTATCTGGTTGTGTCATCGTCTATTTTGGTGCTTTGCCGCCCGGGGCCTGCGCCTCTCCATGCAGGTCTGGGATGCCTTTTTTCTTTTTTTTACCAGGAGGTCCTGGGAATCGAACCCAGGTCCTCCATGTGGTAAACGAGGGCTCAGTTGTTTGAGCCACAGGCACTTCCCCTGACTGACTTTTGACACCTTACTTTTTGAGCCGGTTTGGGCTCAGCACTTTCCTGTCACCCATATTTGGCTTCTTTCTTGAAGGGCAGGATTCTTGTTGGCATACTCTCTTAGTTTCTGTTTATCTGTGAATATTTTGAACTCTCCATCATGTTTGCTGCTAACATTGCTGGATAGAGTATTCTCGGTTGGAAATTTTTTTCTTTTAGTACCTTGACTATGTCATACCACTGTCGTCTTGCCTCCATGGTTTCAGATGAGAAGTCAGCACTTAATCTTATGGAGCCTCCTTTGTATGTGATAGTTCTCTTTCTCTTGCTGCTTTCAGTATTTTCTCTTTGTGTTGAGCGTTGGATAACTTGACAAGTATATGTCTTGGGGTAGGCCTGTTGGGATTTATGCTGTTTGGGGTGTTTGGCTTCTTTGCTACACTCTGACTCCCGGGTAAAGAAGCAGCAGGCCTAACTGGAGAAATAACATTCCTAACCCCTAGGCGGTCCTTTGCAATTGTGTGATTCTCTTCACAGTAGAGTCCATTTTCACAGGAGAATGGAGATCAGGATTAAAATGATGTCGCTCATAACTAGAGGCTTCTTTTTCAGGATGTGCTAGTCATTAGGTCTGTCCATCAGGTATTTTGGGCCCTGTCTCTTGTCTGCGGCAAAGTGGTACTTACTGGCCATGTGCGTTGCTGGGGGACAGCGGATGTGGGCAGGCGTGATGTGTACCCCGGTGTGGAAAGTGCTCCTGGTGTGTGATCCCCGCTCTTTCCCTCTGTCGTCCAGGTGGCAGCTGCTCCGCCAGTCGGGCCAGGGCAAGCTCATAGTGACCTAGGTTTGGCATGTAGAGTGAGCAACAAACCTTCATGTTTCAGGTTACTGGGATTTTAGAGTTATTACCGGAATATAAGGAACCAGTGGAAATCTAACTGAAGTCTAATTTCCTATTTCAGAGTCTCTTTCTGCACAGAGATCCAATCCATTCCTGCTTGGGACTTGTTCAATGGTTTGAACTTCCACTGCCTCTTCTTTTTTTTTTTTTAAGATTTATTTATTTATTTAATTCAAACACCGCCCCCCCCCCCCCCCCCGGTTGTCTGTTCTCTGTGTCTGTTTGATGCGTCTTGTTTCTTTGTCTGCTTCTGTTATGGTCAGCGGCACGGTAAGTGTGGGCGGTGCCATTCCTGGGCAGGCTGCACTTTCTTTCACGCTGGGTGGCTCTCCTTACGGGACGCACTCCTTGCGCGTGGGGCTCCCCTACGCGGGGGACACCCCTGCGTGGCACTGCACTCCTTGTGCGCATCAACACTGTGCATGAGCCAGCTGCACACGGGTCAAGGAGGCCCGGGGTTTGAACCGCGGACCTCCCATGTGGTAGACGGACGCCCTAACCACTGGGCCAAGTCCGCTTCCCTGCCTCTTCTTAATAGCAATCCAACATGCACTGTGCTGGGTACTGTGGATCCAGACAAATAAGACAGCCCTTGCCCTCAAAGAGCTTGCATGTAAAAGAGGAGAGACTGAGAGTGAAAACCATGAAACAGTGTTAAGAGGTGGTAGGACTGAGGGAGGAGTGGCGTTGTAGGAACAGCAATGCCGAGGGCGTAGCAGGTTTTGGCCTCAGCTGTTTGAAGAATGGGGTTACCGTTTACAGACATTGGGAACAGTGGAAGAAGAGCAGGTTTGTGGAGAGTAGAGTTCTCTTTTGGCCTGGTTCACTTTAAATTGCCTCCTGAAGATCCAAGTGGAGGTACTAACTAGGCAGTTGGATATATTAGGCTGGAGTTCAGGAGAGAGGTTCGGGCTGGAGATGATCACATTGAGGAATTTCATGCTTTTATGTAAAGCCTTAAGACTAGATGGAGATCTGGGCACTGGATATCGATAGAGGAGAGGACCACTGTCCAAACCCTGGGATATCCCATATTTAGGGGTAAGGAAGACAGGAAGTTTTTGGAAAAACAGAGGAGCAATATATTCCATTCTGAAGGAAAATAGACTGGTTTGAGGTGGGAGAAGAGCCAAGGAGAGTAATGGAAAGCCAAATGATAAATACTGTTGAAAAGCTAATGAGGACTACGAATAGACTATTAGATTTGATGAGTGGAGCTCACTGGTGACCTTGACAAACGCGGTTATGGTGCAGTGAAGTGGGCTCAAGAGGAAATGAGAGGAGAGGCACTGAAGCAAGCAACTGAAGCAATCTCTTCCAAAGGCTGCTCTGAGGAGGCAGGGTCATGGGCTGTCACTGGAGGGCATGGCGTGGTCAAGTAATTTTTCTTCGGAGAGCAGACATTATAGCATAGTTCTAAGTTGACGGGAATGATACAGTGGGAGGGAGAAATTGATGATGAGGGAAAGAGAAAGATGGATGACAGGAATGAATCCTTGAGGTGAGAAGGAATGGCATCTAGTGCACAGATGGGTGCAGGTCAGGTAGTCACACGAGCACTCCTTCCGGCAGGTGATGTCGATTGGTAGCTTGGTTACTGATTGCTTCTCTATTCTCAGTTAAATAAGAAGGAAGGTCTTCAGCTAAAAGTGAAGTGTAGGGAGAAGGTGTTGGAAGTTTGAGGAGAATATAAAATTCATCCAGGAGAGTGGGGAAGGAGTCAAACAAGGAAATGTAGTACGATTACCAGGCAGCGCGAAGGGTCTATCTGGTGTCTGTGGTCATAAATTTAAGATGAGACCCAGCTAGCATAATGGTGAGCTGCTTGGATGCGGGCACGGTGAGAGGGGGTGGCTGATTTGGGTAGAGGAAGAGGGGAAAGGTCAGGCTAGTGGAAGGATTATTGAGGTGCATGTTGAGATCGCCATGAACTAAGCTGTAAGATGTAGTAGAAGAAGAGATGCAAATCTAGAAGCTAAACTCTTTAGAGAATGAGGAGGACCGGGGCCTGCAGATGTCTGTAACAGGAAGGAATAATAGGTGGTTATCATCTGACAGCATGAAGAAATCGTCAAAGAAATAATACAGTAAAATTTCCCAGAAGTGAAGGACTTGAGTTTCCAGATTAAAAGGACTTTCCAAGAATCCAGCACATTGAATTTTAAAACTTCCTTCCCACGTGTATGATTATGAAATTTTAGAGCTCTATAAAGATAAGAGAATATCTACAAATCACAAAGATATGGTCAGGAGTCATAGGATTGTAGCAGGATTGGAAGCTAAAAGATAATGGAGCAAGAAGTGCTTTCGAAAGGAAAGTCGATTCCCACCCAGAATTCTGTATCCAGCCAAACTCTTAGGCAGGTGTAAGGAGAGGCTAAAGACATTTTCACAGATGCAAGGCCTCAAAATTGTACTTCCCATGCACCGTTCATTAGGAAGCCATTGGAGGATGTGCTCTAGCCAAACAGTCTGATTAAGGGCATTCCTGTGCCAGGCCCGCTCTGTACTGTGTACAGGTGGGGTCCCTCCTTTGTTTCCCCTGGAAATTCCTGAGAACCAGGGGCTGTTTTTTTTTTTGTTTGTTTGTTTTTAGATTTATTTATTTTATTTCTCTCCCCTCCCCCCTCCCCGCCCCCGCCCCAGTTGTCTGCTGTCTGTGTCCATCTGCTGTGTGTTCTTTGTCTGCTTCTGTTGTCAGCGGCACGGGAATCTGTGTTTCTTTTTGTTGTGTCATCTTGTTGTGTGAGCTCTCCGTGTGTGCGGCACCATTCCTGGGCAGGCTGTTTTTTCATGCAGGGCAGCTCTCCTTACAGGGCGCACTCCTTGCATGTGGGGCTCCCCTACACGGGGGACACCCCTGCATGGCAGGGCACTCCTTGCGCACATCAGCACTGCGCATGGGCCAGCTCCACACGGGTCAAGGAGGCCCTGGGTTTGAACTGGGGACCTGCCATGTGGTAGGCGGATGCCCTATCCATTGAGCCAAGTCCGCTTTCCGCTAATTATTTATTGAATGAGTAGAGAATAATTACAGTTGAAGCTGTGGGCTATATGAAGTTTCATGGGTGTTGTGGCAGTTTGATATTATTTATGAATTCCAAGAGAATTCATGGTCTGTTTCCTCTGGGTGTGATGCCCTTTGACCGTATTAGATTCAGCGGAGATGTCTTTGATTAAATTATGTTAAGATTAGGGCTTTGATTTGGCCACAGTCATTAGGGCATGCAGGGTTGAACCCTCTCAGACACTGTCAACCATCTTGCTTCAACACATGACAACAGACTTTGGGTGAGGAAGTACCTCTTAGGGTACCTTGAGTTGTTCTCTGTAGGGCCTTATGATGGTACGCTTCTACCCCAAATAAATACCCTTTATAAAGCCAACAGAGTTCTGGTCCTTTGCATCCGCACCCGGGAGTGTTCAGAGAACGACGTCGTACTTGAGAGCAAAGTGGATCACCACAGTGGTGCACTGTCAAGGGCACTGGGTTGATGCCTCAGGCAGCTACTCTCTTCAGGGGACAGGTATTAGCCAGTTACCATGACCTGTGGTTCTCACTCTCCATTTTTTTTTTTTTTTAATTTGGTAATGTATATATAAAACATAAAGTTTTAGGGAGCAGATGTGGCTCAAGTGGTTGAGTGCCCACCTCACACATGGGAGGTCCTGGGTTCGGTTTCTGGTGCCTCCTGAAAAACAAGAGCAAACAAGCAAAACAAAAAACCAACTCAGGGGGGCTGATAGGGTTCAGTGATTGAGCACTGACTTTGTACATATGAGGTCCCAGGTTCATTCCCAAGCCCCTGACACCTCCACAAACAAAACAAAATAGAACGAACAAACAAAAAACGTAAAATCTGCCATTTTAACCATTTTTAGGTGTACAATTCAGTGACATTATTTCACAGTGTTGTGCTGCCATCACCACCATCCATTGATACCACTTTTTCATCACCCAAAACAGAAACTCTGTACCCATTCATCAATAACTCCCCATTTTCCCTCCTCCAGCCCCTGGTAACCTCTAATCTACTTTGTGTCTGTATCAATTTGCTTATTCTAGATATTTCGTGTAAGTGGGATCATGTAATATCTGTCCTTTCCTGTCTGGCCTGTTTCAGCATAGTGGTTTCACGGTTCACGCATGTTGGCGTATGTACCAGGACTTCCCTCCTTTCCATGGCTGGGTGATGCTCCACTCACCTGTCGGAGGCCCGTGAGTGCTTCGCCTTTCAGCTGTTGTGACTAATGCTCTGAACCCTGTGCACAGCCCACGCCTCCCCTGGGGCTTATGGGTCTGCAGAGGTGGGAGCCGCGGGGCGCGGGCCCTGCCTTGGGAACCTTCAGGTCACAAGCAGCGCCATGGTCATCCTGCCCACCCGACGTGCACTCCGCGGCCTCCAGCAGCTGCGCGGAGGTGCCCGTAGAGGCGGAGGCTGCGCTGGTCCCCGCTGGGCTGAGGCCTGGGACTCTGCTCTGAGGGTGCGGCAAGGACCCAGCATCTAAGCAGTACAACTCATTCCACACAGCCACCTCCCTGGGGTAGGGATGGACAGCTTTCTAACCCACATGTGCTCACCCTGCCTTCCAACGCCCAGGACTTGTATTGGTTTGAGGCAGCAGTGGGCCCAGTTCCTTGGCTTCTGTAGCTGACCAGTGAGAAATAGGCTGAGGTCCTCAGGTGGGAGCTCTGGGGAAGCTCTTTCAAGGGAACTGATGCAACTGGCAGGGACATTCCTTCTCCTTCCCTTGCCTGCCTGGAACACTGCTGTGATGACTGGAGTTCCTGTGGCCGTTACATAGCCATGAAGCTGTGGAGGAGACGGAAGCTGCTCCTAACGGTAGTAAAATATACAAGTGGAAGAGGCCTGGTTTCCTGTGACCCTGTAGATACCTTTGGCAGGAGGAAATAACCCCCTCACATGACTGAACAGAAAATGGGCAAAGAATGAATACCCATTCCCAGGAAGAGATATGTAAATGACCAGTAAATGTTTTACAGCCTCATTAGTGGTCAAGGAAAATAAAATTTTTAACTATTAGGTGAGTAATATTTGAAAAGAGTGATAATGCAAGGTTTAGAAAGTTGTGGGAAGACAGCCCTCTGGTATATTGTAGGTGAATGTTTTAACAGAACAATTTGTCAGGAACAATCAAAATTTAAAATGCAGATGACTTTTAATCTGGCAGTGCTACTTTTAATTCTCTACTTTCAGGTGTAGAAACTTTTGCACTTGTGCCCAAGATGGATGTATAAGGTTGCTCATTGTTTGTTTTGTTTTGTTTTAGATTTATTTATTTTATTTAATTCCCCCCTCTCCCCCAGTTGTCTGTTCTCTGTGTCTATTTGCTGCGTCTTGTTTCTTTGTCCACTTCTGTTGTTGTCAGCAGCACGGGAAGTGTGGGTGGAGCCATTCCTGGGCAGGCTGCACTTGCTTTCGCGCTGGGCGGCTCTCCTTATGGGGCGCACTCAATTGCATGTGGGGCTCCCCTATGCGGGGGACACCCCTGTGTAGCAGGGCACTCCTTGCGCGCATCAGCACTGCGCATGGGCCAGCTCCACACGGGTCAGGGAGGCCTGGGGTTTGAACCGCGGACCTCCCATGTGGTAGTCGGACTCCCTAACCACTGGGCCAAGTCCATTTCCCTCATTGTTTTCAGTGACAAACCAAAATAAACAGAACCTTGAGTGTTCAATCATAGTAACCAGTTAAATGAAAACAAAAGAATATAATGCAGCAATTTTTAAAAATGAGGTTGAGTTCTATGTACTAACTTGGAAAGATCTCCAAAAAATAATGTTTAATGAAAAAATCATGTTGTAGAAGAGTTATTATGATTTTGTTTATGTAAAAATAATCTACCCCCCCCCCCAAAAAAAAAAAAAAACCAAACGGGGATTCACATCTAACTGTTCACGGCAGTGTTCTCTGACTCATCAGAGAAATCAGATTGGTATGGGGATTAACTTTGTAAAACTTTCAAAACATAAAACAAAATGAAAAACTTAAATTACGGTAGAAAAAAGCGGTCGGATGAAAATAAATTTTTCACTTTTTTCCTTTGTTCCCAGGGAACCAAGATAATAAAATGTACCCCCCCACACACACCCCTGGCTCTTCCTGCAGTTCTTGTCATGAAAAGCAGCGTCAGTGGGTGAACTGCAGGGTGGACTGTTCAGCTTTCCTGTGGGGGCAGGAAGTCCACTCAGGCCCTGCCCACGGGCCTTGCCCACTCCCCAGTGCTCTGTCTTGGCTTCTTCATCTTGTCCGTCCATGTCTGACGGATTCCGAGCTCTGAGTCTGAATCCAAGCCATGTCGGAAGCAAATGCAGTGTGAAAGCAGCACGTCTGACAGGCTGCTTTTTGGATTGTGGAGTCTAGACTCTTCTAAAGGAAGAACTTAGTAAAGCGTGAGCACCAAGCGCCGTCTGCCAGGTCATGCCCGTGTTCCCCTAGGTCTGGACGCTGGCAGGCATCTGTGCTGGACAGATACACAGCAGACTCGTACGGTGACCCCGGGTGAGGACCAGTGGTAGCTCTGTATGTACCTCAGAAAGGACAGCAACTTAATATTTTGCATGTACTCATTTTAAAAAGCACTAATGAGATAAAAGCCAACAGCATACGTGCCAGAAGGTTACAACAATTAATTCAACATGTTGGTAATATGACCAATTGTGGTTTTCTTTTTCCTCCAATATGTATTTTTTATTAAAAAATGGAAATTATTCAGTAAGTAAGTGACAAGTTTAGTGGGCCAGTAACAAAGAAGATATGTTAGGTTAAAAATTAAATTTGGGGGAAGCGGACATGGCTTGATTGATAGAGTGTCTACTCCCTACCATATGGAGGGTCCAGGGTTTGATCCCCAGGCCTCCTGACCGGTGTGGTAACCTGGCCCACGTGCAGTGCTGCGCATGCAAGGAGTGCTGTGCTGTGCAGGGGTGCCCCCATGGAGGGGTGCCCCACACGCACGGTGTGCACCCCACAAGGAGCCGCCCCATGGGTAAAAAGCACAGCCCACCCAGGAGTGGCGCCACATACACAGAGAACTGATGCAGCAAGGTGACACAACAAAAAAGAGACACAGTTTCCCAGTGCCGCCTGATAATGCAAGCAGGCGCAGAACACAAAGCAGATGGGCACAGAGTAGTGGAAAAGGGGAGAGGTATAAATAAAATAAATCTTTAAAAAAAAATAAATTTGGGAAGGAAGAAAAGGTACAAAGGAAAAAAATAACTGAATTTAATTTTGCTTATTTAATAAGAAAGCAAACTAATTTGGAAAATCATTTACTCCGGGAAGAGGAAGGTTTTTCTGCATTTTGCATGTGTCGCCTTTATTTGCCCACGATCCTTTTGGAAAAGAAGCTCTCTGCTCCTGTCCTCGGTGCCACCTTGGTGGTTTGTATCTGGATCCTGTGGTCTGCAGGCGGGTGTCACTGGCTGGGTGTGGGTTTGAAAGTCAGAGCGCTCTTGGTAACCTTAGAGCCAGTCAGTCCCTGTCCAGACGGGCGGGAACCGGGCGGAAGACCAACTTGATGTAATGTTCCTGGTGCAGAAAAAGATCGCAAGATCAGTTTTCTATAAAACATGAGAAAGTGGGGAGGGGCAGGCGATTGTCCATTCCAAAGGAAGACGATTTTCGGCTTTTAATTTTCATGATCCTGCTGTACTACTCTGTTGCTTCCAAAACCTTGTTACTCCATGTGTCCCCTTCCCTTGCCCCTAATTTTTATTAAGAAACTGTTAAAACAACACAGAAAAGTACAAAATAAATAAATATAGTACAATGACTATTTGTTACACCACCACTTAGATTCAACAATTAACTTCTTTCTGTATGCATTTTATCTTTTTGTTTTCTTTTTCTTATTCTTTCTTCTTTTCTGCTGAACCTTTCTAAAATATATTTTAAAAATTTTTTTCTTTTTTGCTGCTGAACCTTTTTGAAGTTATAGACATCATGACATTTCAGTCCTAAGCTCATCACCATCTGCTAAGAAAGAGGACTTTCTGCTGCATAAACATGGTGACATATCTCAGAAAATTAGCAATAATTCCTTAATACCAGGTAATGCCCCATCAATATGCAAATTTCCTCAGAGGTCTCAGAGATGTTTTATTAAAACAATGGTCAAATCAGGATTTATACATTGCATTTTGGTACTCCGATTCTTTAATTCTTTGACTCTAGAAGAGTTCTCCTTCTCTCTTGTTTTTGTTTTACGTGACACTGAGTCTTGAAGAGACCAGGCCGCTGCTACATTCTGGATTTGTCTCACATTTCTCGTGGTGTTTCATTTGTTCTCCTGTTCCTATAAACTCGACGTTGGTCTGATTCAGAGCAAACATTTTTGGCAGAAGTGTTTCATCAGTATATATTTCACCCTTTAGGAGGCACCATGTGTCATTATGAAGTAATGAATTAATTTGTGCCTATTTTAAAATATATATCTGATGTGGTTAGATAAGAATTCTCCCTTTATTTTACAATTGGTGGTCTTGACACTGGTTCAGTGAAGACTGTTTAGCCTCAGTTTCCTCTTTAAATTCAGGTCTCAAGTGAGCAGAGGAAAGTGCCTGACCTCTGACCTTCCTGAGCCACTGGAGCTCGGGGACAGGCCCCTTTTCTTTTTGTCCTAGCACCTGGCACGCTTCTGGCACATGAGCTAGAGGGTCTTTTACTGCTGCCGTGGGAAGAACAGCTGGCTTTCAGATATAATGGAAATAAAATTAATGATTTTTACTGTAGAAATGGACTGAATTCGATGTCAGCTGTCTGGTGCCAGCATTCAAGTGCAGGTGTGTTTCTAGGCCAGACTTGGAGGACCCCAGAAGCCTGGGCTGGGCTGGACTGAGTGCACACATCTCCACCGCATGCCTTCTGTGGGGACCCCTCCAGGCTTGGCAGCCGGCCATCCTCAGAAGAACCGTGTAACCGGGCCGTCATCCGCACGCTGCCTGGCTGTTCCTTGAGCCTGCCGTTGGCCCTCGGCCCTTGCTGCGCCCTCGGTCGTCTAGCAGTCTTCAGTGTGGGGACTGCACCCTCACTTCTCTTTTCTAGCCTGCGTGTCCCCAGCTCCATCCCTGCCCTTGCACTGTGGTCTCAGGTAGACTTGGGTTCGGAACCTGGCGCTCTCGCCTGCAGGAGCTGGAAGTGCACTGCACAGTACACGCTGCCTTCTGTGCATGGGCTGTTGATTCTCCGTTGTTGTCTTGGCCCTCCTTACTGGCTTCTGTATAGCTCTTTCAGTAAGTGGCCACGCAGAAGAATCACAGAGTCCAGTTATGATCCATCCAGCATACCATATAGTGCAGCAATTCTTCTTTCCAATGTTTTATTATAAGGTCTTTTAAATATATCATCAGGGAAGCGAATGTGTCTCAACTGATAGAGCATCTGCCTGCCACACAGGAGGTCCAGGTTTCAAACCCAGGGCTTCCTGGCCTGTGTGGTGAGCTGGCCCACGCGCAGTGCTGCCATGTGCAGGGAGTGTCATGCCATGCAAGGGTGTCTCCCGTGTAGGGGAGCCCCATGCACAAGGAGTGTGCCCCGCAAGGAGAACTGCCTCGTTTGGAAAAAAGCACAGCTTGCCCAGGAGTGGTGCCACACACATGCAGAGCTGATGCAGCAAGATGACATAATAAAAAGAGACACAGATTTCTGACGCTGCCGAGAATGTAAGTGGATACAGAAGAACACACAGCGAATGGACACAAGAGAGCAGACAATGGAGGGGGCAGGGAGGAGGAGAGAAATAAAATAGATCTTTAAAAAAATCATCAAACTATGAACAAACACTGCCAGAATCGTCCATCAACATTTTACTAACTTTATCACACATCTTTCTATCCATTGATCCATCCCTTTATCTACTCAATTCATATTATTTTTGGTGCATTTCAAAATAACTTGCAGGCAATAATATACTTCCCTCTAAATATGTCAACACACATTAACTAGAGTTCAGTGTTTGACTATGGCTTTTTTCCTTTGATATATACTTCATAAATCTCAAGTGTAATATTTTGCGTAGTTTTGACAAGTGTTTTCACTTATATAACCCAACATCCTGTCAAAATAGAGACTATTACCATTACCCAGATATTAATTCTTAGCTATTAACATACAGGTATACTCTTCACGTGCCCACACTGTGCTGAGATGAGGATACGACACGAGTAGGGCTGACTTGAATAGGTCTAAAGAAAAGTGCAGAGTGTGTGCCTGGTTTGAAAACAGCTCATGCATAATGGTGATGGTGAGGAAGCATGGTCCAAGGAGGCCCAGAAGGAAGCTCTGGAGCAGTGTTGCTCCTTTTTGATGAGCCGTGTCTTGCTCTTGCTCTTGCCGGCATGGGAGAGGCGGTGATGGAGCTAGACTGGCAGGGCCCCTCCCTAGATGCCAATGTAGGGGAGAGATGGTAGCGCACCTTTCCAGCGGCCCAGTCACAGGCAAGGACCTCCAGCCTCCCCTGGGGGAGCTTCCAGGGGAAGGTGCTCCCTGAGAAAAAGGCCCGAAGAATAAGTAGAATTTAGCCCGGTGAAGGTGAGAGGGTGGCAGCAGGAAAAACATGGTTTTGTAAAACTATATTTTCATCTAAACGTTTTATAGCTTTTAAATCAGTGATCTATGTTGAGTTAGCTTTTGAATAAACTTTAGGTTGCAGTTAATTTTATTTTTTTGTCTATGGATATGTAGTTGTTCCAGCACCGACTGTTGAAAAGATTGGTCTTCCTCCACTCAATTACTTTTGTACCTTTGTCAAAAATTAATTGGCTGTCCTGGTATGAGTCTAGTTCTGTCTTCTCTGTTCTGTTCCACTGAATCAAGTCTCTCTTCATCAGCCTATACCACTCTTCTTAGCTACTTTAGCTCTATGTCTTGAAGGCAGGTAAAGTGATTCCTCCCACTTTATTATTCTTTCTCAAAATTATTATTATTATTATTATTTTTAAAAGATTTATTTAATACCCCCCCCCCCCCCCGCCTGTTGTCTGTCCTCTGTGTCTATTTGCTGCGTCTTGTTTCTTTGTCTGCTTCTGTTGTCGTCGTCAGCAGCCGGGAAGCGTGGGCGGCGCCATTCCTGGGCAGGCTACACTTTCTTTCGCGCTGGGCGGCTCTCCTTACGGGGTGCACTCCTTGCGCGTGGGGCTCCCCTACGCGGGGGACACCCCTGCATGGCACGGCACTCCTTGCGCGCATCAGCACTGCGCATGGGCCAGCACCCCACAGGTCAGGGAGGCCCGGGGTTTGAACCGCGGACCTCCCATGTGGTAGACGGACGCCCTAACCACTGGGCCAAGTCCGTTTCCCTCAAAATTATTTTAACTAGTCTAGCTGCTTTGCATTCCCCATATACGTTTTTAGAATAATCTTATCTATAGCCTCAAAAAATCTTGATGGGTTTTTTTTTTGTTTGTTTGTTTTGTTTTGTTTTTTTTTGAGGTACTGGAGCTGGGATTGAACCTGGGACCTCATATGTGGGAAGCCGGCACTCAACCACTGAGCCACATGCACTCCCCTTAGCTGGGATTTTGATAGAAATTGTGTTAAGCCTATATATCAAACTGGGGAGAATTAACCTTTATACTACGGCAAGCCGTCCAGCCCATGAACATGGTATATTTTTCCATTTATTTAGATATTGGATTTCTTTCATCTGTGTTTTTTTGTTGTCACTTAAGTCCTGTGCATATTTTGTTAGATTTATACCTGAATATTTCATTTTTGAGAGCTTGTAAATGGTGTTGTACTTTTAATTTTGGTTTCCATGTGTTTATTCTGATTTACAGAAATACAATTGTTTTTTATATGGCAAATTTTTAAGTTATTGTCTCATATCCTCTCACCTTGTTGAACTTACTTTTTCTAGTAGTTTTTTGATAGTTTCTTTGAAATTCCCTATGTAGACCATCATGTCATCTGGAAATAGTGACAGTTTTATTCTTTCTGTTCTGTATGCCTTTTCTTTCCTTTTCTTGCCTTGTTGTTCTGGCTTGAACTTCCAGGACTATGGTGAATAGGTGTGAGGGCAGACATCCTTACCATTCTAATCTTAGGGAAAAACATACCATCTTTCACCATTAAGTACAAAATTAGCTGTAAAGTCGAGGTAACATCTATTCTTAGTTTTCTGGGCACTTAAAAAAAAAAAGGTCAAATGATTTTTGTGTTTTTTATGGTTGTGAATTTTTTTCTTCTTTAGCCTGTTAATATAATGGGTTATATAAATTGTTTTAAAATGTGGAACCAGCTTTGCATCTCTGGAGTAAGTTCTGCTTGGTCGTGGTGCGCACTCCGACACAGACCGGCCGGTGTCCTCGCTCCGTGCTCTTGCGGGCCTGTCGCACCCTCCGGTGCCGCACCCTCCCCGGGCGGCTGGTGCTCAGGGAGCTGCCCCTCTCGTTGCAGCTGCTGCCGCCTCCGCCATGTGCAGAGCCTCCTGACCCAGAGCAGCAAGCCTCCGCCTGATGGGATCCTCTGCATCCTAGGTGAGCACTGCGCCCCAGGGCCGGCGTGCCTTGGCTGCCTATTGGCAGGGGCACCCTGAGAGCAGGATTCTGAGGTCAAGGGTGCGTGTGTGGCCTTCTCCCTCGTCGCCCGGAAATGTGTTGCTGTTTCAGGAGGCTGGGTGAAGGCCAGTGAGGTGGGGAGACTGCCACAGCGCAGGCTGGCCCATCTTAGTGCATTTCTCCTCACAGCCCTTTGCCAGGGAGTGGAGAGAGACAGCCCTCTTTTTCAGAAATAGACTTGCTCAGGGTCACAGGGTGGCAGAATTGAGGATTGGTTTGTTCTGTAAAAAAAAATTTAAGTTATTATAAAAAAAGCACGTAGTTAAGAAATTTAGATAGTACCCTCCCAGGTACCACATCCTACTCCTCAGACATAACATTGTCAACCACGTCTTATTAAAAACAGCACAAGTGGGAACGTGTTGTATATGCTATTGTTAACCATTTTCTCTTCACTTAATATATTTTGGAGGTTTGTGTACACTGGACTCACATTGACCGCATCCTTTGTCTCTTGGCCATTTGTATCCCAAGCATTGAGCCGTAGCAGTGGGGTCGTTAGCTCTGGAGGTGTGTCCCCCAGCCCCCTGGGCCCTTCCTCAGTTCTTGCAGTGCTGTCTCTGCAGTAATAGCGTCTGCGTTTCGCTTTACGAGCGGGCGCAGCGGTGTGCAGAACGGTGGAAAGCGTGCCCTCTGGAGCCATCCAGGTTCTGGGTTTGAACCTGTTCCCCCCCCTCGCCCAGCCCGAGGTTGGCGAGACTCCATAGAGCACAGAAGACGGCTCCCAGGAGCCACGCGCAGCTGTGGGAACTCCCAGGACCCCTCCCCAACCCCACTACCGGAGGCTGAGGGTCCCCTGGGCCATGGATTAGCCCATGAATGACCCCACCTGTCTGCTCCTGTACGTAGGCTGTTATTTCTGTTAATAGAAATAGGCAGCATAAAATTAATCAAGTAATCTGTTTGAATATAGACTACTGAAAGATTGAGAAAGGGCTGATTTATAAGAATGCCACGGGACCTTTGTTTTTATGAGACCACAAATAAGTGTTTGGGGTTGGGTGTGAGAATGGAAGTATAAAGTTAATAAACGTTCCGGACAAAGAAAACTTTATATGAAAATGAAGGAAGAAATGAGTGAGGGATTTGTGTATTTTAAAACAGCTCCTGAAGTTTAGTGAATTCTCCTTTTCCAGGTAATTAGACTAGCCCTTGCCTCTCATTGCTTGTTGAGCTGCTTTTTAACCCCTGAAATACCCTTACTGGCAACTCTGACCCAATTCACCTCTATTTTAGCATTTGTCATTTAACTGTTACGGTGTAGGGAATGTTCTAATGATCAGAACCCAATAATCTATTTTTAACAGCTTTATGGTTGTATAATTGATGTGTAATAAATCGCACGTAAAGTGTACAATTGTGTAGTTTTTATGTGTGTGTAGCTGTGAAATGACTACCACAATGAAGCTAGTGCACACATATCCATCCAGAAGTTTCCTTGTGCCCCTCCCTCTTCCCCAGGTAGCTGCTGATCTGCTCTTTGTCCCTACATGTTAGTTTGCATTTCCTAAAATTTTATATCAGTGGAGTCATACAGTATGTATGGTTTTTTTTGTCTAACTTCTTTCACTCAGCATCATTACTTTGAGATTCTTCTATGTTGTACATATGTCAAGCGTGCTTTTCTTTTTCTAACAATAATTTTATTATTCAGAGAAGTTTATTCCTCCCAAGTGTAAAGCATATCAAAATATTTTGCATAGAAACTGTTATAAAATGAATTACATATTCTCTGTTTTCTGAGAGGAATAACCCAGCCTAGGTGACTCAGGATTAATTTACTTCCCAGTCTTTTTCATACTATGTCACATAATAATGTTTGAATACAGCCACCCTGGAGGAGGTCCCGCTTTATGTACCCACTGCAGAGGCCTCCCTGCTGCAGGTACTTCACTGAGTCTTAAACACCAAGACGACAATTACATGACTGAATTCGGACTTTACTGAGGGAGCCAGATAAACAGGATTCAAACAGAACTTCTGTCCCACTGTAAATTTATGAGTGTTTTCTAAAAAAATGGTTTAACATTTATCATTACAAAGGGAGAAAGAAAAGAACACCCTCAACGGGTCATGGCATACCCATAATCCATTCTCCAAATACCGTTTGTGTACTCAGACAAGAAAGGCTACCCAAGGTCATGGAGCCAGCACGGAGCAAACGAGGGGTGAGGACGCAGCCCCTGGTAGGCGCTGCTGCACCCAGTTGCAGCTCTGGAGATGCAGCTTCCAGCTTCCGAAGCCCCCACCCCGCATGGGGACTGTCAGCCTCGCTGTCAGGTGCTGCCCGTCCCCAGCGCATGTCTGTTTACCTGCCCGCTTGGCAGTGGCCGTGCACCCTAGGCAGGCGTTGGGGAATACGGCCGTGACACCGACCAAGTAAGATGCCAGGAAAGGAGAGGCGGGGGCTGCACTCTTAGAGGCCAAGGACGGACGCTGACTCCTTGGAGGCTGGCTTCTGTGTTTCCTCACAGTGAATTCTAGTTCCAAAGATTTGACATTTTTGAACATATACCTCCTTGCGGCCTCCTTGCTGGGCCATAGATGATTCCAGGCTCTGGAGGCTCAACCAGGAGCAGGGCAGAATGGAGGACCCCCAGGCTGTGAGCAGTGGCGCCACAGCCGGCATGAAGATGCCATTACCGAAGCCCACCAGCAGGCCTGGGGCCTGGTTGGTACCATCAGGGCCCTTGGGATTACTATAAGAAAATGTGGGTCACTGATGAGGCTTCCTGCCAGGAGAGCTGTGCTGTGAGGCCCTGTGGAACTGAGCTGCTGCAGCCCAAGGAAGCTCAGCCTCCTCAGGCTGCAGGCGGGGCCTCTGTTGGTCCCTGGGCCCTGCAACTGGCCACCTCCCACCTCTCTGGGGCTTCATCTTGGCTCCCACTCAGCCCTTTTGCTGGCTAAGGTCCAGACATCAGAGGAAGACTCTGGGCTCTAAGTGTCCTCGTAGGAGGTACTTTACCAAATCATCTCAGGGGCTCCTGGCTGAGCTTCAGATGGTGGCTGTCCTTAGGTCAGATGCCCAGCCTGAGTCCAGTTGGCTGTGCCAGGGTAGCAGGGCCTGGTAACCCCAGTGTGGCACTTTATTCAGCTGGAACCCTTGAAGGGGATGCCGAGCCAGGCCCACCAGCCCACTGGTTATGAAACGCAAGCTCTTTCAGCTTCCGGCCCTTGCTGCTTTTCATTTTTCACCCCTCCCTTCATTGGAGTGTTGGATGGGATGGAACAGGCTGTGCTCCTTGATCCCAGCTTAGAAAGGAGTCCTGTTGGAGAGCCCTCTGCCACGGGGCAGTCCAGGCCTCCCCCCGCTTTCCACTGGCCCTCTTTCCCAAATTCTAGCTGGATTTCCATCCGAGAGCTTTTGCTCCAATACCTTCCTCCTCTCCTTCCATAGACGGCTGCTTCCTGCTTGTGGCGCAGCCCCCTTGCCCATAGCTCTGGGTCTGGGAAACTCAGCAAGTACGAAGTGTATGTGTCAGAGGCATTGAGGACAGTAGTGAAGACAGTATTGTTTAGTTTCCTTTTGTTTGTTTGTATCAGCCCTATTATACTTGCTGTGAGCTCGACTGCACCCCAGAACCTAGGACAGTGCTGGGCCTTGAGCCTGGAGACCACAGGTTTTATGTGGTTCCGTCCACTTGTCTACGTCCTCACTTTTTGGGTTCTTTCCATCCTACCTTTTTTTTTAAAGATTTATTTTTTATTTATTTCTCTCCCCTTCCCACCCCCCTGCCCCTATTGTCTGCTCTCTGTGTCCATTCGCTGCGTGTTCTTCTGTGACAGCTTCTGTCCTTATCACCGGGAATCTGTGTGTCTTTTGGTTGCGTCATCGTGCTGTGTCAACTCTCCGTGTGGGCAGCGCCATTCCTGGGCAGTCTGCACTTTCTTTCGCGCTGGGCGGCTCTCCTTGCAGGGCGCACTCCTTGCGCGTGGGGCTCCCCTATGCGGGGGCACCCCTGCATGTCGCAGCACCCCTTGCGTGCATCAGCACTGCACATGGGCCAGCTCCACACCGGTGGAGGAGTGCCTGGGGTTTGAACTGTGGACCTCCCATGTGGTAAGCAGACGCCCTATCCATTGGGCCAAGTCCGCTTCCCATCCAGCCTACCTTAATCAGCCTTTTTGTGATCCTTCATGTTTTGGTAAGGATCTCCTTGAGAAGTGAATATTTTTCTGACCCCTTTTCCTAATCCAACTGAGTGTTCCAAGGTCTCATGGCCGGAATTGGGCCATGTTTTCTGGTTCTTTTTGTTGTCAAGAATTGCTTTTTGGAGCTGTCAGTGATGCAGAGGCAGTGTGAGGCGGAGGGACCATCGGGGCGCAACCTCCACCAGCAGCACCATCCCTGCCGTGCCACCGGACCTGTCTTGAGCCCTGTGGGAGCACCACAAAGCGGGCCACGCTCCTCCCCTGCCTGTGGCTCCTGAGTGCTTGGTGCTGTGGTCAGCTTGAGCAGCAGTGCGGTGGTTGCTGGTGGCATGCCAGGCAGTCTCCTCCCTCTCCACACACCCACATGCTTCACCCCCTTGATGCCGGTCTAGGGGGCCACACTGAGGTTAGACCACCAACCATTGTCCAGAAATAACGCAAAAGGTATCCCTGGGCTCCTGATCAGTGAGGAAAGATTTGAGAAGGACAGGCAAGGTTACATTTTCTCCTGATCAAGAAAGTCATCCATCTGAAGCACCAGTAAAATACGGTGAACTCATTGTCTTATTGTGGCGATAGAGAACAGTGGAAAAGTAGGTTTGTTTTGTTTAAAAGACCTCGGGCAAGGGGGTGAGGCAGCGCTGTGCACGTTTCTTTCCCCTCAGGCTACAAAGATCAGCCTGGTAGAACAGGTACCTTATCCGGGCCTGGGCAGTGGTGGCTGAAGATACTCATGACAACACTGAACGGCTTCAGGTGGGTGGATCGACTGAAAGTCCTGTCGATTTTGTCGTAACTGACTCAGTTCCTGGAAGTCAAAATAATTCTGATACACTGTCAGTGTAAAGCACTATATCAAGATTTGCCTGTAGAATCATATGTGAAAGGAATCCCCCCATTACAGCACGATTTATGCTTTAGGGTTTGACTCATCAAAAAACATCTGTCTTGGGGTGAAGCAGCCAAATGGAAGGCATCAGGCAGGTGGATGGCTTGAGCACCACTGGAGTCCTTTTGCATCCACATAATGGTTTCACACAAGATTCCCAGCCTGGAATATGCAGAGAACCATCAGTATGTGGACATGTATTCAGCCTGTGTGAAACCAGGTCAGCTCAGAGGGAGGAAAAAAAGGTGGAAATTGAAACCCATCAGCTACAAGATGGCTCATTAATTGACCTTGTGGTGTCGCCTTGCTGTGGCTGCAGAAAGCCTTTCCCACACTCCCACAGCGAAGCATTTAGAAGCTTGAAGACAGGAAATCAGCGCGGCCCGACCTCAGTCCCTGTAGCGTTCAACACACTTGCATTTCCTAGTATAAAGAGGAAAGATGTAGTAGATGAAAAACAGCCATGGGTATGTCTGAACTGTGGCCATGTCCATGACTTTCATAACTGGAGAAATGAAGAACGTGACGGAAAAGACCGTGAATGTCCTGCGTATAAGGCTATTGCTCCCTGTGTCTCTCTGTGGCGTAGATGAGCAGCAGGGTTTTATGTGGACGCCAGCCCTCCAACCCATGTGTTTAGCCCATGTGGGCATGTGTGTTCAGAAAAGACAACTGCCTGTTGGTCCCAGATCCCCCTTCCTCATGGCACTCACACTTCTCCTGCAGCCTGTCTGTTTTGTGCACACCAGTTGGCTCAAGGACATCTAGACTAACAGGCACTTGTCCTCCAGGACTACATTATACATTTATAAACTAAGTGATGTGGGAAACCTGTTGTCCAAATCACAGTTTCTCTGACCTGATCATTTGCATTAAGATGAATGATTTTTAAAAACATTATAATAAGTACTAGCAATTTCTGAGCAAACATCTCGGAAACGCAAGCAAAAAGATTTCTGAAGTACCAAACTTCTGAATTGAGTTTGGAAAATATATTTTGGTGAGAAAAAGACGCAGTCTATGGGACGCAGATGTGGCTCAAGTGACAGGGCTTCTGCTACGATATAGGAGAACCCAGATTCAATCCCTGGAGTCTCCTGGTAAAAAAGAAGAAGAGAAAGCATTCCTGTGTGGCAAGCCAGTGCCCGCGTGGTGAGCCGATGCCTGTGCTGGTGCCCGCGTGGCGAGACAGTGCCTGCGTGATGAGCCGAGTGCCCGCACAGTGAGCCAGTGCCTGTGAAGTGAGTCATCCAGCGAGATGATGACACAACAAAGGCGAGACCAAGAGGAGAGTCGAGGTGAAGCACAGCAGAGACCAGGAACTGAGGTAGTGCAATTGACAGGGAGCCTCTCTCCACATCAGAGGTCCCCAGAATCGAATCCCGGTGATACCTAGAGGAGAAATCAGAGAAGACAAAAAGAGAAATAGATGTAGAAGATCATACAGCGAATGCACACAGACAGCAAAAACAGCAGGGCAAGGGAGGAAAAGGGGAGGGGAAAAAAAAGAGAAAGGAATGGTCCAATTTGATGCCTTCATTTTAGTTTTGGAATCACCCACAATCAGGATTGAAAAATTATATTATATAACTAAGGGTGCTGTAGGTTCAGCCATGTTTACATTTTGTTGCAAACATTGTAAAATACGGCAACATGCATATTAACATCTTTTTTTCTATTTATTTTTATTCTAGAAACTGTCTTAGGATGGTCTTGATAGAGTAGCACATAGCAGTGGTGGGGCATCCTTGGTGTGGATGGTAGTGTGGCCGGCGTGGTCCTGGTGTGACGGAAGTGTGGCCGGTGTGGTCCTGGTGTGGACAGAAGTATGACCAGTGTGGTCCTGGTGTGAATGGAAGCGTGGCCAGCGTGGTCCTGGTGTGGGCGGAAGCGTGGCCTGTGTGGTGCAAGCATCTGCAAGGTCTGGAACGACAAGGGAAGTGCTCCTCCACCCCCATCTGAGTGTGAAATACAGATTAATTACCATTGTGTGAAATGTTTGTTTTTAATCACATTGAAGATGATCAGGATAGGTTTTTTCCTTATTGTTTCCCTTGTGTAGTACTATAACAAAAACAATGCCAAGAAATGTTTTTATATGCTACTTTGAATATGCATTTTAATCTAGATTATTTCTTCTCCTCTCATGTTTTTAGTATCTGCAGCACATGGAAAGTTTATTCTTTAGATATAAACCATGGTTCACCTGTTCACTGTTGTAGAAAAAAATCTTTCCTATGAGAAAAAGTATAAAACAACAAGAAAAGGGTGACTTTTTAGAAAAAGAAATGTTTAATTACTCTGTATTTGGTCTCATCCAGGCAGTAGGAAATCAAAGAGATGCAAAGAGGCGAAGCAGAACAGTGCCCTTCCTTTTTCCCTGCAGACCAGCCTTAACTGGGGTTGAAGCTTGAGAGTTTCCAGTATGAGCTGAGTGGGTGTTTGGCTGCAAATGAGCTCTAATGACCTCAGAACAGAGGAACATAACTGTGTTGTCTTAATTCTTTAATTCCAATAAGTTTTTGCTTTCAGAAGCAAGAAGAGTGTCCCTCCGCCCCCCTTCTTTAAATGTACCACAAGAAAACTATAGGCAATTGACCTGCTCAAACTCCTTTTTGACATTTGTAGAAATCAGTGTACTCTTAGATTAGACAGAATCGCTTTTTAATCTCTTCATTTGTTTTCCTTTACTTTGAAAAGTTGTATGTTACTTAATTGACAATAGCACATTTCTACATGTGATAGAAGAGCTTTAATTTATCCTGTTATAATGCTGTTCAGGATTTTCTTTTGGTTTAAAAAAATTATTGCTTAGAAGCCATGAACTGTTTTATTTTATTTCAACCGTCAACATTCCTTGTTTTTAAAAATGATCATTGGGGTTCACTCAGGAAATACATGTCAGGAAACTTGTATCATAAGTTTACTAATTGTTATATAATAGTAATTGCTGTTAGCCCCTTTTAAGGAAATGTTAATTGATTTTGAAGATTTCTAGATTGTCACACACCTTTGACTAATGCAAGGAAATCAAGTCCTGTGTTGTATTTGTTCTAATTATTTCTCTTCAGGTATTCATTGTAGCTAATTTTTTTATCCCCCTCCCCCCATCCACCCTGTGGCTTTTTGCTTGTTGTCTGTTCTCTGTGTCCATTCGTTGTGCATTCTGTGTCTGTATTTATTTTATTTTTATTTCCCTCCCCCCTTGTGGCGTGCTTATTGTCTGTTCTGTGTCCATTTGCTGCGCTCTCTTCTGCGTTTTTTTTTTTGCTTCTCCCTTTTTTTGTTGCACACCTTGCGGAGTCAGCTCTCCACGGTGCTTGTGAGCCGGGCGGTGCTCTGCGGCATCCGTGGGCCGGTGGCGCTCTGCGGCATCCGTGGGCCGGTGGCGCTCTGCGGCATGTGGGCGAGCCTGCCTTCTCAAGGAGGCCCCGGGACGCGAACCCAGGGCCTCCCGTATGGTGGACGGGAGCCCAACTGAGTGAGCCACAGCCGCTTCCTGCTAACTTTAATTTGCAATTAATTTATTCAAACTTAGCAAGTACTTTTCAAAATGGATACTTGAAAGCAAAAACAGAATTGCTTTTTTGGAAATGAACAGCCTCAATAGTCTGTGCATTTGTCTCAACTATTCTAGATTTTGGAATCTGCGTAGGGACACTTCTGAGGCCTCAAGAGTGTTGCTTAGTTTGGTTTCAGGCATGAATCTGGTCTGAGTTTCTGCCTTCAGTGCAGCCGTCGCTTTGTTGAGCAGGGTAAAGTATTGGGGTCATTGGTGCCCCACTGTCCAGTAGCGCTGACCACAGCCTTTTTTGCTTTGTAGGCATCGATAGCAGGTACAATGAAGGCTGCAGAGAGCTGGCAAATTATCTTCTCTTTGGTTTGTACAATCAGAATACCAGTGATTTTGAGAAAACAGGGTTTTCGGAAGAAGTTCTAGACGGTAAGTGTCTATTGGTAAACTTGAATGTGTGGGAGGAGAAGGTTATTTCCTCGAATCTTTACTGCATGGTCTTTTTCTGTGGGGGATGTGATCAAATTTAAAATAGCCCAGAGCCCCAGTAATTATTTTGCCTTTTTAATAATGAAGAGCAACATTTCTTCTTTGCTGATGTTTTAAATAGTATGAGTAGTGACAAGTACTTTTCAGAATATGTATACTGGATAAATAAGCTTAGGGAGAGCAGTAAACAGGAGTGTTTAGCTTTGTATTTTCTTGGCCAAGTACTAGATGTCCTCTTGCTTGCGCTCGACCCTGCACTGTGGGAGCTCAGCTTGGGTACTACTGTCCTTTAAAAGCCCTTTTTAAAAGGCTTTTCCTCTCTTTAAGTTTTTTTCAATGTTACATTAAAAAAATATAAGAGGTCCCCATATACACCCACTCCCTCACCCCATTCCTCCCACATCAACAACGCTTTTTGAGTCAAGGACGAGCCTGCAGGTTGAGCCTCCTGGGAGACTCCCGGGGCTCTTCAGCGTAGGCGCCAAGGCCCTTTGTCCTGCTGTCTTTGGGAGGTGTTTTCTCTGTGGCTACAGTGCAGGCTTTTTGCTCACATTCCCTTCCCTGCCTCTGAGACCCTCTTCCTGTCTTGGCTGCCGAGGGCTATTGCCCAGGAGCCTTTGCAGATGCGGCAGCATTGGCAGTATGTCTTCTCTGCCTGGTGGGTCAGAGGACACAAGTAGGCAAAGAGAACTGGACCAGAGACAGGCAGCTGTGGTGAAGCAGCCAGGGGAGGCTTGAACACAGATGTTTTCAGCTGAGGACAGCTTTGTGCCCTGAGGGACATGTGGGCCTGCCTGGAGACGGGGCATAATTTTCCTTTTGGAAGGATGGCTGCTTTCCTTCCCTTCCTTCCTGTGTCCACACTGCTCACCCCATTCCATAACTCTCCTGGTAGTTTACCTGGTGTTGCTTTATTCATTTGACCACAAACATTGATGTCTGCTCCCTAAATCTGTGAATCATTGATAGAGGCCCTTTCCACTTTTCTCTGCTTCCTTCCTCCCAGCCTTTCCTGTGTATGCAGTTAACTTACACAGTAACCTTCCCAAAGCTGACAGACAGTGTCCTTGGGCCCACCAAGGACGCTGCCCAAGCCAGATGGGACAACAGCCAAGAGCTGCAGACACAGATGCCTGCGGGAGAACCAGACCCTGGCCATGTTTGGTGCTGTTTTTCTGCCACAGGGGCCGTAGGCATGGGGTTTCTACTTCATATTTAGTATTAATCTCTGCAGCAAGTGCCTGCCCAGCGGAAGTTCAGCACCACAGATTTGACTGTGTTGAATTTTGCAAAATGTAATGAATGCTTAAGTAGCTGAAGTCTCTTCTTCGGTTTATTCTGTGGCTGTACTATGATTAGAGGGCCACCGTGGTGGGAGCAGTTCATTGGACCCAAGAAATCTTTGCTTTCAGCACTTGAGAGTTCTACAGTCATTTTGAAACACATTTCCTAATTAAATAAATAATATTCAGTTTAGTACTTTGTTACTTTGTTTCTGAAATAGTTTTAGTGGCTTTACTATTTTTGTGGGCAAAATATATCTAAACAAAATGCCTTTGATCATCTTGTGTTTTTATTTTTTTCTCTTGCAGATGTCATTCTGTTGATTAAATCCGATAGTGTCCACCTGTATTGTAATCCTGTAAACTATCGCTATCTCTTACCTTATGTGGCCCATTGGAGAAATCTGCATTTCCACTGCATGACTGAAAATGAGGTGAGGAGAAAGGACAGAAAAGGTACCTAGAGACTCTCTAGAATTCTAGAATTCTCTTCCAGGAAGGTGTTGGTCTGGAACAGGAAGCCCCTGAAAAGGGCAGATGGCAGGGTATGGTTACACAGAAGCAGTGACTGGGTTTAAGTGGAAGGTGTCACATTCTGTTTTGAGGCTAACTTGGAGATGAGTTGTGTGCCCGAAGGAGGATGGGAGGGCTGCCGACACTGGGGCCGGGTCAGCGTCCTGCCCTGCTCTGCCTCGCTTGCGCCGGACTCAGGGCGCTAGGCCTGCGGCCGCTCCAGAGCATGTCACAGGGCTGTGACCTTCCCAGGGGAGCTCTTGTTTCTGCTTCCCTTTCCTTGTCCCTTTTCAAGGGTTTGGCTGGAAATCAGATTGGGATTTGGGATTTCACAGAACTGGTGACCTGATATTGGTCAAGAACCCTATTTCCACGTGAAGTTTTAAGGATTTTTGAGGACAGTTTTCATCTCTTGCATTTGAGACTGATGTTTTGAGTTGTTGGTGTACAGCCTAAGTAAGGGAATGACAAGTGTTTCTGACTAGCAAACACAAAAATTGGCTTTGGAAATACCCCTTGGGTGGGGCTATATGTAAATGTCATCTGGGACAACTCTGATTGAAAGAACACAGAAAGCAAGGGGCTTTGTGTGACGTCTCATCAGGGCCTGTTTTCCTTTCAATTTTCCTCTCTAGTATGAAGATGAAGAAGCTGCAGAAGAATTTAAAATTTCCAGTTTTGTGGACATGGTTCGAGACTGTAGTAAAATTGGCATTCCTTACAGCTCCCAAGGTGAGCATCTGGCACAAGCCATTTTAGAACCTTGCTTGGGTGGTGTGTGAATCAAAATACTTCTATGTATCTTTTTATTGGAGGTGTTCAGCTAGGACACCCATTGATCCATTTGTTCTAAAAGCAAAGGTCAAGCAGGATGAAAATTTGGGGAATCTTCATATGCAAGCTTGTTCCCATAACTGTGACATTGCCACAGCAACTCAACGGTCCAGTCAGGGAAGAGAACTGATAAGGGATTTATCACAATTGACATCTGTTTTAGTTTGCTGAAAGTTTCTGGGAGCAATACACTGGAAATGGGTTGGCTTTTGCAATGGGAATTATTAGGTTGCAAGCTTACAGTTCTGAGGCCAGGAAAGTGTCTAAATCAAGGTATCATGAGAAATGCTGCCTCATCAGGCTGCAGCTGTGGGTGACCAGGCAGCGACTTGACTCTGCCCTCTCCTCCTGAACTCTCACCCTCTTGGGGACCTGCTTCTGATTTGCTCCGCTGATTCCAGCCTCCCGCCTCTGGGACCTCCCCCTCAGCCTCTCGGGGTCCTCTGTCTCTGCAGCTTTTATCTGTGCCTGCTGCTTTTATTCCTCCATTTATGAAGGACTCCAGTAAGAGGGTTAAGACCCTCGCTGGGTCCCACCATCTAACCAGAGGCCCCTGCCTGAGGGAGCTGGTCCAGAGTCCCCTGCAGTGGTTACGTGCCAGGGTGGATCTCCTCTAAGGACACGGTCTTTTCTGCATCCACAACAAGCTTCAGACTGTCACAGCATCTACTTTGTATCCCTTATGGTGCATAAATACATGTGTGTAAGTACAGATGGGGGGGCCTCCTGGCAGTTAGAATAGTAATTTGAATATTTGTTATAAAAAATTTGATGACATAGCTAGGTTCAGAAAAGGATGTGTAAAACCAAAAAATCAACAAATTTAGCAGGCTTATACCTTAAAAAAACAACCTTTAACAGTGAAGCTATTGTTAAAGGAAAATTTGTATTTGGTAATTTTCCTTTTAGGGAGTTGTTTGGCTTTGGTTCTTGAGGGACAGGAGCCAAGTTTAGGTCTGTTAATAATTATAATCACTAAATGATGCAAGTTGGATGTAATATGCCACTATTTATTTATGTACTTATTTACTTCTTGCTTGCTTACTTAGAAACCAAACTGTGAAACTATACCATAGAGCAATCTAAATTTCCGTAACTGATTTGTGGTTTGAATTTTCCTTGGCTTCCATGGTTAGTTTCAATGTCTAACCATTTTACCTGTTTTTCTATTTTGCTAGATGAGGCCTTAGGGAACGTGTGAGAAATGATGCCTGTCCAACCACGTTAGAGCAGGCTCAGGCTTCTCTCCAGGCGATATTTGATACATGCCGTTGTATTTGATTCCTCTAGGTCACCTGCAGATATTTGATATGTTTGTGGTGGAGAAATGGCCAATTGTACAGGCCTTTGCCCTCGAGGGCATTGGAGGAGATGGATTTTTTACCATGAAATATGAGGTAGGCATGGACAGTGGTGTGCCTTCCTGAGGTGGCGTCCTTACGGTCCCGAGGGCGTGAGCATGTCAGGAGAATGCGTGGGACCCAGCGAGCTTTGCCCTCCTAATCCCCCTTCCCTTCTGAATGCACTTTCCTTCCCACGTGGCCCTGCAGCATCCCGGGCTGCTCCTGGTACAGCTTCTAGCATCCTGCGTGTGTCTACTCTCCCACCCCTTTTCTCTGGACTGGAAACTCTGGGAACATCCCAGAGATTCATGTAATTCAAAAACTATTCACAAGCAGTGAAAGGGATGGTAGAGAATTTGTATGATTTTGTATACTAGAGGAATAAAAGGGCTAGCTTTTGTGATAAGAACAGTGTCTTTCATTTCAGCATTTCTTGCCTCTGGTTGGTGCCCAGTAAGTATTTGTCCAGCAATTAGTGAATGAGTCTGTAGAGAGGCTCATCCAGAGTGTAGGCTGGGGAGGACGAGCTGGCTTGGCAGTGTGATGGGCACCCTGTCCCCCAGAGGATCCCCCTGAAACAACCTGCTCCCAGCACAAGAGACCACCAAGGCGGAGCACCGTCATGCTGAAAATGGGACTTCTGCTAGGGGTAGAGCAGGTGCAGCCACGACCAGGGCTGCCTCCTAGCCTCCTGGGAGGTAGCAGCATCCCTGGGAAATCAGGGCAGACCTACCTGGACCACACCTCACCCCTAGTGCAGAGGAGCTCAGTCTGCAGAGCAGAAGGGAAGTGTCTTCCTGCTCCACGACCGTAGTGTTCTCCATAGGCTTCAGAGCAGAGCAGCAGCAGCTGTGGGGACCAAGGCAGCAAGTCGTGCTTTCTGCTCTAAGAGTGAGCTTGAAGGGAGACAAGGCCATGATGGGCAATAATGGTAATCTTTATCTTGAATTAATTGTATCATTAAATAGGCATGTATTTAGATGATGTTATAGAGTACCTACTCTAGGCCAGATGGGACACTTATGAAAAGATTCAACAAGTATAAGCAAGAAACAATGGCATAAAATTGAGAAATATCTCTGTACTTTTAAAAAATTGCGTTTATAAAGCAAGAAATAAAATACAGCAGGTAAAACAAGCAGAATTAAAAGGGAGATAGATGATACTCAAAAAGGAGTGTAAGAAGTCTCAGATTTCATTAGCAGAATTCAAAGTTTCATTTAAAAAATAGAAATAAAACTCGCTGTCCTCCAAAAACCTAGTCATCTGACACCCTTAGAAAGTATGTGCCATAGCATAGAGAAAAGGGGCGAAATAGATTTAAACAGTAAGGAAGAAGATAGAATGGAAAGTAGAGAATGGCACGTGGTGATGCTGACGCTGCAAGCGCAGCCGAAGGCTTTTCTCAGTCATTTCTCCTCTGCCCCCTCAGGATGAGAGGCCCCGGGCCCTGACCGGCTGCCACCTCCACTCTAGGGAAAACGGGCAGGGATGGGAGAGGCTTCTCTAAAGAAGCCTCCAGAACAAATCAGACAAAGGGCGCTCATTGGCTGTGTGACTTCTGCTGCCTTAGAAAAATGCTGTCCACATTCTGGCCTTTAACGTACAAGAGGCGTCCTGGAGTAACAGCTTCTTGGCTGTCCTTTCCTCCTGGTGACCGATCAGTTTTGCTGAGAGCATAGAGCTTCCTTTTAGTGTTGTTCATTGCCTCGTTTGAAAATATGGATAGGCAGCCAGGGTCACCAGATATTTGATTAAACATCTCTAACTTGAAAGAAAAAGGTACAGTGTTGTTGCTGTTGTTTTTTAAGGAGTTACCAGGGATTGAACCCAGGACCTCATACATAGGAAGCAGGCGCTCAACCACTTGAGCTACAGCCACTCCCCAGATTTTTTTAATATACTTTATTTTTTTGAAAGATACTTAGATTACATAAATGTTACAAAGAACAGGTATTTTTTAAACAGCCCACCTCAATAAGGCCCAAAGATAGTTTAAGATATAGAGAAGAGCTTAAGACACAAAACCCCTAGGATGCAGAGAGAAACGAAAGTTTTGATGTCCATAGAAAAAGTATATGTTGTGTTAAATAATGTATGGAAAATAGGAGATCTAGGAAACTATAACTGATAAAATTAATATGATGGGTTGCAAGATGAAGTTAGGAAAATTTCTAAAAGTGTGGAATGAAAAAAACTGAGGAGTGCTCGCTTTAGCAGCACATATACTAAACTTGGAATGATAGAGAAGATTAGCATGGCCCCTGTGCAAGGATGACACACAAATTTGTGACACATTCCATATTTAAAATTTTTAAAAATTGAGTTATAAAATAGACAAAAGTCTAATACCCGACTAGTAGAAGTTCCAGAAAAAGGGGGCAGAGATATCAGAAGGGAAATAATTAAAAAATAAAAATACAATAGGCATGTCCTCTGATAAAGAGGGGTAAAAGTTTTTAAATCATTTAGCAAGTGTTGATGGGACTGGAAGAACCTTAAGTCTATGACTTTTTTGAATGCTAATGATTATATTTGATTTTTTAATTTAAAAAAAATTTTTATTTTAAAGGCAAAATATACATATGCAATATGTATATGTATGTCTGTGTGCATATCTATCATTGAAATATTTAAAGGATATACCAAAGGTTCTTTTTTTTTAAAGATTTATTTTATTTATTTCTCTCCCCTTCTCCCCCCCACCCCGCCCCAGTTGTCAGTTCTCTGTGTCCATTTTGCTGCATGTTCTTCTTTTTGTCTGCTTCTGTTGTTGTTAGCGGCACAGGAATCTGTGTTTCTTTTTTGTTGTTGTTGCGTCATCTTGCTGCATCAACTCTCAGTGTGTGCAGCGCCATTCCTGGGCAGGCTGCACTTTCTTTTGTGCTGGGCAGCTCTCCTTATGGGGCACATTCCTTGCGCGTGGGGCTCCCCTATGCGGGGACACCCCTGTGTGGCATGGCACTCCTTGCGCGCCAGCACTGCACGTGGGCCAGCTGCACATGGGTCAAGGAGGCCCAGGGTTTGAACCACGGACCTCCCATGTGGTAGACGGATGCCCTAACCACTGGGCCAAGTCTGCTTCCCCCAAAGGTTCTTAAAAAATTAAATGAGACAGCATTTACTACAGGTTCTGTATAGTTGACAAAAGTTTGATTTATTGTTCTAATCATGCTGAGTTTTCACCAAAATAGTCATTTTTAAATGTAAGAACATAATTCTGATTGAGTTGATGATGTTGATTAGGAGTTGCTTCAGTGTTGTTCCTGTTGCAGTTGCAGGATGTGAGTTTGGATCTCTGGAACGTCTACAGCAAGATGGATCCGGTGTCCCTGGAGAGTTTGCTTTCAGAAGTAAGAGCCAGACTAATGGTATTTAATTTGAAGAAAGACAAGATACATTTTAGTTTACTTTTCTTTCCTGGCTGTTGCAGCAGGGAGCCTGGAAGAGTGGCCCTGCCCTTCTGCTCTGGCAAAACCTCTACCCAGGGCAAGGCCAAGGCCACCTGCCTGGTCCAGAGTTTAGGTTTCTACCAGAGACATTCTTTCTGTTGGGATGGACTTTATTTTATTTATTTTCTATTATTTGTTTACAACTGTATTTTATTTTGTTTTGTTTTTAAATAACACTTTTTTAAATTAAAGTTAATAGATCACATAGAACGTTATATTAAAAAAACATAAGAGGTTCCCATGTAACCCATCCCCCATCCCCCCACCCCCGGGATAGACTTTAGAAAAACAATATAGAGGGTGTCTTTCTGCTCTCTTTCTCTGGGGCAGTATTAAAAGGTTAAAAAAGAAGGGATATGACTTAAAGGAAACAGTATCAAAGCAGGAGTCAGCAAACCTTTGTGTAAAAGGCCAGATGGTCATGCTCCAGGCTTTGTGGACCTTTGACCTCTGCAGCAGCCACTCAGCAGTGCCATGTGGCCTGGAAGCAGCGCTGCAGTGCTGGAGGAGCGGTGTGGCTGTGGTCTGAGACACCTTTAAAAAGACTTCTTTTTAAACATTTTTTAAAAGGTATGCACTGAAAGGCACAAATCTTAAATGTACATTTAGATAAAATTTATCCGGTACATACACTGTGTAACCACCATCCAGATCAAGGCAGAAAATATCTCCAGTCTCTGAAACAAACAAACAAACACAATCCAATTCCCTCCATACAACAACTGTGCTGACTTCCATGGCCAGATGGTACTTTTGCCTTTTCTTAAACTTCTAGCTGCTGAAGCCTGGATTAGAGCAGGAGAACTGAGAGAGCCCCCTGGAGACTCTCCAGGCCTTCACAGAGCACAGGCAGCTGCCCCTTGGGGCTGTGGTGGAGGCAGCAGGACAGAGCTCTCCTTAGGTTGACAGAGCCAAGGGTGCTGGAGAGCAAAGAGAATTCCTTAGAGCCCTCAAAGCTGGTAGCCAGGTTGTAAAGCACAAGATCACCTATCATCCAGAAGCACAAAGACATTTCAGTTCCACTGTGAGGCACAAAGAAATTTCCAGAATCTTGCCAGTTCCTCTAAGCCAAAGCTCTGCTGAAACGAAAGTCCAGACTCTACCATTAAAATATTTAAATTTAGTGATGAACCAGCTCAAACTGCAGATGTAATAAAACCCAGACCCAGATCAATTATAGATCAGATTGACTCAGATCCGTACCCTGGTGTTCTGACAAAAGAAAGGAAGTAATATTACTTCAATCTTTACTCTTCTTTTATACAAAATGTCTGGCGTATGATAAAAAGTTACAAGATATGAAGAAGCAAGAAAAGCCATGGTCCATGGTCAAGACAGGAAAGTCAATAGAAGTAGACCTGTATATTGGAATTCAGCAGGTGGGGGCTTTAAAATAACTATAGGGGAGCAGATGTAGCTCAATGGTTGAGCACCTGCTTTCCAAGTTCAAGGTTCCAGGTTCAATCCCCAGTACCTCCTAAAAACAAACAAAAACCTATAATGGCAGCGCTAAAAAATCTGGAAGGAAAGAGAACAACATTCATGAAAAGATGGGAGGGTTTTAGCAGAGACTTGAAAACCATAAAAAGAACCAAATGAAAATGCTATTTGTAAACTGTGCTGTGCTGATGAGGAACAGCTGCTTTGGCGTTCCTAATAGATATGATGCAGAAACTAGGGTAGAGGCACTCAGTTCCAGAAGCTGCGAGCCCCCTGGTTCCGTCCTTGGTTCCTCTCTCGTGTTTCTCTTTGTCCGTTATTTCTATAAGTTCTGCATCACCTTCCCTTCCAGCAAACCTACTGTTGAGCTGATTCTCAGCAACTGGCGCCCTGTGTGGGGTGTGAAGGAAGAAGGTTCGCAGCAACGTTTACAATAATTAGGGACAAGTACAACAAATAGGGAGCGGGTAGCCCAGTTTCCCACAACAGAGAGCGTGTGAGCTCTTTCTGCTGTTCAGTCTTGCAGAGCGATGCGTTTTGGTGTGCAGTCGTTATTCCACTGGTGCTGGAGGTGTGCCACCCTGGGTGGTGTGCCCCTCAGGCTGGCCCAGGCCTTCTTCACAGCTCCTCTCGGGCCTGCGTGCTTGGCCGTGCACCGGGAGCCGTTCCAGCTTCTGTGGGAGTGTTCATTGCCCCTGGGCGGGTTGTCCCTTGTCCATCTCTTCAGGGGCAGAGCTGGGGAATTGCACTCCTCCCCTCTGCACGATGTGGTACCGTGCTGTGTATGTGTATACACACACACATACCTGCGTGTGTTCACACCTCAGGAGTTGTACTCATGCTCCAGTCCATATTCGGGACTATAGGATGTTTTAATTTCTTCTGTTTTACATTCATTTCTCCTTTTCTCTATAACAGAAATCTTGGTTTGCAAAGATAGTGGGATGATAGAATCATACTACCACATAATTCCTTGATTTGTTTTATTCCACATTATACAGAAAACATACTCAGAAACCAGCATCTGCACTGCCACCATATACTTTGTATAGATTATACCGATACAAGTGCATGTATATATATTTAGTTAGTCTGGGCAGCAAGTGGAGAAGCCATGAGTGAGAGTGTTGATTGCCCAAGTTAGGTGTTCAGTGGACGTCCTTTTGCTCCCTGCCTCAGGCCAGAGGTGGGTTCAGTACATGGCTGCCTGCCTGCACTGCAAGACCCATGCGGTCATTTCTGGGAACAAACAGAATGCCTGCTGTGAGCACTGCACCGGGCATGCGCTCATATGCACACTTAAATGGCGCAGGGCGGAGAGTGTACATGCACTTACACAGCAAGGACACTCAGTGTACATGCACTTACACGGCAAGGACATTCAGTGTACACGCATTTACATGGCCCAGGACCCTCAGCGTACGCGCACTTACATGGTGAGGGCACTCAGTGTACACACACTTAAACAGGGTGCTCAGTGTACATGCACCTATATGGCTCAGGACCCTCAGTGTCCACATACTTAACACGGCTCAAGACAGTCCATATGCACATTCACACAGCAAGGGCGCTCTGCATACACACGCAGCGCAGGACCTTCTGTGTACACGCACTTACACGGCGAGTACGCTCAGCGTACATGCACTTAGACAGCGCAGGACACTGTGTACACGCACTTACACAGCTCAGGACCCTCTGTGTACACGCACTTACATGGCGAGGGTGCTCAGCGTACACGCACTTAACCTGGCTCAGCACACTCAGCGTACACACACACAATGAGGACACTTGGTGTATATGCACTTACACAACGAGGACACTCAGCGTACATGCACTTAGACGGCTCAGGACACTGTGTACACGCACTTAGCGCAGTGTGGACAGTGAGCCGACCATCCAGTTTGAGCACGTCAGTAACTTACAAGCAAGGTGAGGGATGACACCTCGGTTTATTGACGAAGCCTTAAGGAAGAGCCAGTTGCAAATAGCCCCATGTAAACAGGGAACAGGAATGAGCTCAGAGAAGAGGCTGAAGAGCAGTAGGGGTGGGCGCCCGGAGGTGTCCCATAGAGGAGGGTCGAGTGGGAAGGGTGCAGAGCTTCTCCACATCTGGTGATGCCTGGGAGGAGGCCATGAGGGAGGAGAGGGCCCCGGGCGCCCCCAGCCACTGTACGGTCAACTCATGTGACCTTGGACAGGCTTCCCTGACGAGACCCTGCAGTGCCCCTCAGTAACTCCCTCTAGCAAGGCATGGGGCCGCTGTTGCCTTTTTAAAAAACAGCTTTGTTGAGTTATAATTTACACACATAAAACTCTCCCCATTTTCAGTGTACCATTCCATGACTTGTAGTAATGTTACAGAGTTGTACAACTCTCACCACAGTCCAGTTTTGGAACTTTTAATCAACCCAGAAAGATCCCTCATGTCTGTGTACAGCCAGTCTCCATTCCCACTCCCAGCCCCAGCTGGCCGCTCACCCACTTTCTGCCTCTAGATTTCCCTTTCTGGATATTGTGTATAAATGGGTCATAGGCCAGGTGGTCTTTTGCTTCTGGTAGCATATATCAGTAGTCCATGCTACCTTTTCAATGTTCCAGTGTTTTGAAATCAGATCCAATTTCATGATTCTAGTTTTCTAAAGAATCCCCTTTGCATGACCAAGCAGATTATCTTTTTCATTTTTTCCCTAGGACTTAGTGGCTTTTGAACACCAGTGGACTAACTTCTTCGCCAATTTTGATACAGAAATTCCTTTCCTCCTGGAACTTTCCGAATCTCAGGCGGGTGAGGTATGTAAGGGGAGGGTCAAAGAGAAAGAAGAAATTGGTTGGTTTATTATTTATGATTTTTCCAAATTGCAAACTGTCAGCCCTAATTTGCTTTGGTTATCATTTCCATAAGCTTTCCCCCTATGCCAACCACTGTATGAGAAGTTGTGTTTTTCCTGCGCCAGCTGCTCTAAGGGAGGGATATTTTCTTTTCAATGTGATGGTGTTTCTGCCAGCTGGGAATTCTACTGGGCACACAGATGGAGTGAAATGTAAACCTACCTAATGAGCGGAGGAATAATTCTCCCCATGTGAGTAGCTTGTCAGTTGGACCTCCAGGTAATACCAAGCTTTCTTTCCAGGCACACCAGAGTTAAAAGTGAGTTACCTGGTTCTGGCAGAGGTCCACTCCCTGAGGGAGCTGGGGTACCCTAGTCGAGAGCTCAGGCGCAGCCTGTCACAGGAACTAGCTGCCTGGAGGGCTCAGAGGAACCCCCTCCAGCTCGCACGTGGTCTCCTGTGGGCGCACAGGGCCAGTCGTCAGTGTCCTGGGCTCCACGTGGCCAGAGCAAGCCCTCCTCCAGACTGCTTAGAGCTGGCATTGATCTCTTTTCTACTCTGGCCTTAATTTTAAGCCGCAAGTAAATGAGCCGTTCAGAGTTCAACTCTAGCCAGACTGTCCATGACCAGCAGTGTCCCCATTCCCCACTGAGAAGCACGGGCAGGACCCACTGGCAGCAGCGTCCCTGCATGCCAGGCCAGCAAGAGGCTCCACAGTCAGTCACAAATGCAGTAATATTCACAGAGTATAGAGAATAATTAGCTTTTCTTGTACACTAGCAATAGCTAATTAGATAATTTAATGAGACTGAGATGATTCATGTTAGAAAACAAGAGCCAAAACAAAATAAAGCAAATAACAACAAAAAACAGAAAATGTCCAGGAACAGTCCTAGTGATAGGTACAGTTTCTGTGATGTAAGCTATCAAATTGTAGTATTAGAAGGTTTGAATAAATGAAGATATATGTCCTGTTCTCTACCTTATTTATTATTTATTTAATAATATTATTACTGTCAGTTTACCCAAAAGTAATTTATAGGTTTAATTATATTGAGCTTTTTTTAACTTGACAAAATCATTCTGAATTATTATAATTCTGTAATAAATTTGAAAATAAATAATAGCTAGGAGACTTTGGAAAAGCACTGTAATAAGGCAGGGCTTGTCCTGCCGGCTCCTGAATCATGTAAGAGTGCAAATCCTAGGATAGAGTAGTGCAAGTGTTGGAATCAGCACATGCCTCAGCCACCAGGGTGCGTGGTCCTGAAATACGCCCCCATGTATTACACATGGAATGGTAAAGATACACACCAACACACTACAAACCTTAGCACACAATAAAACCTGTGAGTAGGCAACAGGTAAATTACTCAGCAAATGATGTGAGAAAATAACTTCTTTCTTTTTTTCTTTTTTTTAAGCCCTTAACCTTTCCTGTGTATTGACATCATAAAATGAAACCTTAGGAACACAGTTCAAGATGGCTCACTGGGCACAACTTAATTGTCTCTTCTTCTAGAGAGCTTAATAAACCCATAGTAAAAGAAGTTTTTACAAGGTATAAAGCCATAACAACTAAGAGAAGGGTAGTCAGGAGGCCATCAGTGAAGCAGAGAGCTGGTGGCAGGGTCACTGGACAAAGGTCAGAGCAAGGAGAATCAGGGCCGGTGGGGACTGCGGGCGAGGCAGGGCGGGCCAGCAAGGTCCGCCTGAGCCCTCAGCTTTCCTCACTCCTTTCCCCATTCTTACGTGCACCCCAGAGTCACCCCTGACACCAAACAACAACAACAACAACAACAACAGGTTTTGTTTAATAAACTGAATGAGCTGTCAGGGCAGCTGAGGAGGAGGCCGGCCAGGGTGGGCCTGGTGTGCCCAGTGTGGGGTCCTCACGTGCAGCCTGCCTCCTGCCTGCTCTCGTCACGTGAAGCTGGTCCACGGAGCTCCGGGCAGGTGGCCGGCCCCCACGGTGCCTGCTGTGGCCTTGGCAGCCCCAGAACCCCAGATTCACAGCCTTGGAAGCAGAAGACCAAGGCAGAGAGAACGGGCCCAGGAGGTGAGAACAGGAGGCTCCAGGCAGGAGGCTGGGGTGCTTGAGAAGGCGCTACAGCTGTGAGGCAGGGACTGGGCACTCTGCAAAAGAAAGACAGAATAGGACAAAGCTTTTTCTTTTTTTTTTTTTTTTTTAAAGATTTATTTATTTATTTAATTCCCCCCCTCCCTTGGTTGTCTGTTCTTGGTGTCTATTTGCTGCGTCTTGTTTCTTTGTCCGCTTCTGTTGTCATCAGCAGCAGGGGAAGTGTGGGCGGCGCCATTCCTGGGCAGGCTGCACTTTCTTTTCACGCTGGGTGGCTTTCCTCACGGGCGCACTCCTTGCGCGTGGGGCTCCCCCACGCGGGGGACACCCTTGCGTGGCAAGGCACTCCTTGCGCGCATCAGCACTGCGCATGGCCAGCTCCACACGGGTCAAGGAGGCCCGGGGTTTGAACCGTGGACCTCCCATATGGTAGACGGACGCCCTAACCACTGGGCCAAAGTCCGTTTCCCTTTTTCTTTTTTTAATAACACAAAACCTAGAAGTCATAAAATAGATCAGCTAATAATATAAAAAAGTTCTTCATTAAGTGAAAGCAAAGTTAAGTGACTTGGCAAACTTAAAAAATATATATGTAACATTTGTGTAATCTAATTCCTTTAAAATAAAAAATAAAAATATATAACTTGTAGACAAAGAGCTTAATATTTAAAGAGCTACAAATTAATGTGTAGAACACTAATAATTGAAAAAAGGTCAAGATATGAACAAAGTTTTCAGATAAAAAGTTACAATTGACTATATGAACAAGGATATTCTGAAACTTTTTGTGGGTGTATAAAATGGTACAGTCTTTATGGAGAGCAATATGGTAGTAACTGTAAATATTTAAAAAGCTTATACTCTTTGTCCCTGAAATAGCAACCTCTAGGAATGTATCTTACAGATATATAACATGTGAAATGACATGTTTATGAAGGTAATCATTGAAACATTGTTTCTAATCTCAAAAGATTAGAAGCAACCTCAGTGTCCCCCAGTAGGGGCCTGGTTAAATATGATATATCCATACAGTAGAACACTATGCAGGAATTACTAAAAAAAAAAAAAAAGAGTTAGCTTTACCTGTAATGATATTGAAGGAATATTTTTAAGTGAAAAAATCAAGATGCAGTACAGCCATGTATAGTTTGTTTCTTTGTATGGGGAAAATATGCTTATTATTCCTGCTTGCATATACGTAGGCTGTCTCTGGGAGGTTTCACAATTTTTTTAAAAAGGTGATTGCTCCTGGTGAGTATGAACTGAGTGGAGGACAGAGGTGGCAAGGAAACTCACATTTCACAGCATACCCCTTTTAAAATCTTTTGAGTACTGTGTCATATACCTGTATTACCTAATCAAAATTTTAAAGAAAAGAGCTCTTGGAAATTGAAATTGAAATTACTATTTCCAAAAAAGAAAAAAAAATCATTAAGAAGATTGGAAGATAAAGTTTGAACTAACAGACTCCCCAAAAGATAAGGAAGTAGAAAGTGAAAGTTCCGTAAAGAGAAAATAGGAAGGAAAAAAAAGAGAGAAAATTAGCAAAGGAATAATGGAATAAAATTTCTCAAAACAGAAAGGAGACGCTAGAGTTCACCTTGAAAGGGTTCTCTCAGTTCTAAGAAAGATTAGTAAAAAAAATTTCTATACTTAAATACTTCATTTGAAAGTTTCAAAGCATCACATGTGAAAAGAATATCATTTTAAAAATGTCCAAAGAGGAATGAGAATTTTCAGTTATCTCTTGGTAGCTTTATTAAAAGCTCGTTATTATCGCATCAAAATGCTACATTAAAATGGAGAAGGATTTCAAAATTCTGAGGGAAAATTATATTGTAATTTAATACTCTAAACCCAGTTATGTGGTTAACCAGTTTTGGGGGTAGAAGAAAGATACTCAAACATGAGAGTACTTGGGGCCTGCCACACTTTTCACCATGAAGGAAGTAAGATATTCTGCAAAATTAAAACTAGGTAAAATGTAGGAAATAATTTCAGACATTGGCAGCACAGGGCTAAAATCTCTAAGGAGAGGGAACCAAGTGCAGTTCCCTTGTGAATGGAATTTATTCCTGGAGCGTGCAGAGCGGTTGCCTGAGTCCTCAAGACCAACCCCATTTGACGCTGCGCCGGGAGGACTCAGGGCTCGGCCTGGGCATACCTCCAGCTATAAGGTTACCTGAAAGGACACAGGGGGGAAGGGCATGGGGTGGAGTCCAAGGGAACTGGCTCAAGCCTCCAGGAGCACCGTGCTCGGCAGCGCGAGAGGCGTGTCTCTCAGAGCCCTCAGCGGACTCGGTGCCCGAGGCGAGGCTTGGGTCTGCTCTCCCAGGCCCTCGGCCTAGCAGGCTCCGGAACCCCAGACCCCCGAGCTCTGCTCGTGGTATCTGTCTCCTGGGTTTTCACTTCAGTCTTTTTTATTTCCTTTCTTCTGACTATTTTGTGTTTAATTTGCTCTTTTTCATTTTCTAGTTTTTTAAGGTGGAAGCTAAGGTAATTGATTTGACATCTTCTTTCCTAATTTATGTGCTTAGTGATATAAATTTCCCCTATGTACTGCTTTAGCAGAATCCCCCCAAAATTCTGTTTCCAGTTTTGTTCAGTTCAAAATGCTTTCTACTTTCCCCTTTGATTTCCTCTTTAGTCCATTGGCTATTTAGAAATGTGTTACTTATTTTCAGAATATTTGGAGGACTTTCCAGGTGTCACTCTATCATTGATTTCTAGTTTAATTCCATTATGGTCAGAGAACATGCTTTGTATGACTTGAAGCCTTTTGAATTGATTATGACTTCCTTTGTGGCTTGGAGTATGATCATTGTGACTGCTCCATGTGCGCTTGGGAAGAACATGTGTGTCTACTTCTCCCTGCAGCCCTACCAGCTTTTGCTTCATGTATTTGGAAGTTCTGTTATTAGGCACATAAATATTTAGTATTGCTTTGGCCTTTTGTTTAACTGACCCTTTTAGCATTATGAAATGACCTTCTTTATCCCTAGTACTATTCTTTGCTCTCTTTTCATTCTTTTGGTTATCCTTTCTGATATTCTTTCTTCTATCCTCTCTTCCAAGCTTCTTTCTCCTGTCTTTTCCTTTCAGGCTGTAAGGCTTCCTTTAAATTTCCTGCAAAAATGATTCTCTTTTGTAAACTCTCTTAGTTTCTGTTTGTGAATATTTTAAACTCACCTTCATATTTGAAGGACAGTTTTGCTGGATAAAAAATTCTTGGCTGCGGGAAGCGGACTTGGCCCAGTGGTTAGGGCGTCCGTCTACCACATGGGAGGTCCGCGGTTCAAACCCCGGGCCTCCTTGACCCGTGTGCAGCTGGCCCATGCGCAGCACTGATGTGCGCAAGGAGTGCCCTGCCGTGCAGGGGTATCCCCCGCGTAGGAGCCCCCACGCGCAAGGAGTGCTTCCCGTAAGGAAAGCAGCCCAGTGCAAAAGAAAGTGCAGCCTGCCCAGGAATGGCGCCGCACACACAGAGAGCTGACACAACAAGATGACGCAACAAAAAGAAACAGATTCCCGTGCCGCTGACAACAACAGAAGCGGAAAAAGAAGAAGACGCAGCCAATAGACACAGAGAACAGACAACTGGGGCGGGGGGAGAGGGTTAAATAAATAAATAAATCTTTAAAAAAAAAAAAAGAGTTCTCGGCTGGCAATTTTTCTCTTTCAGTATCCTAATTGTATCATATCGCTGTATCTCGTTGATTAGTTGTCTCAAATCCTGTGTCTTCTCTGGGGCTTCGATATATTCCTTTTTTTTTTGGAGTCCTTTCTTCCATTTTCTTAATATGGATTGTAATTTTTTGCTGACATCTTACCCTCTTATTGGGGTGGTGGTTTACTCAGATGCTCAGTTTCTCTCTTCTGTAGGCATTTAGTGGTGGGAATCTGTTTTACTGCTGTTCTTTGATTCTTGGTTCAACCTGTTCTGGGCCTTCAGGACTGTCCTGTTAGTTGCTCAGATCTGGGCTCTGGACCCAGTTATGGGTTGTAGTACCGCTTCCTAGGGTCTTGGGGAGGGAAGTTATGAAGGCAGAAAAAAAGCCTCTATTACTTTATTACTTCTATTTTTTATTTATTTAAATTCCCCTCCCCCCCCAGTTGTCTGCTCTCTGTGTCCATTTGCTGTGTGTTCTTCTGTGACCGCTTCTATTCTTGTCAGCAGCACCGGGAATCTGAGTCTCTTTTTGTTGCGTCATCTTGCTGCGTCAGCTCTCCGTGTGTGCGGCGCCATTCCTGGGCAGGCTGCACTTTCTTTCGCGCTAGGCGGCTGTCCTTACAGGGCGCACTCCTTGCGCATGGAGCTCCTCTACGCAAGGACACCCCTGCATGGCACGGCACTCCTTGCGCACATCAGCACTGCACGTGGGCCGGCTCCACATGGGTCAGGAAGCCTGGGGTTTGAACCGTGGACCTTCCATGTGGTAGATGGATGCCCTAACCACTGGGCCAAATCTGCTTCCTGTTCACTTTTTATTTCCTCGCATACACTTCCGGGGTCTGCCAGCAGGTGGTGCTCTCTGGCAGCGCTCAGTTCAGTGCCCCGTTGGAGTGTTTGCTGCAGCACAGGCCAGATCAGTGTGCAGAGGTTCCTGCCTGGAGGCCAGGAGCCTCGGGATTCCACCTCTCAGGGCAGGTCTCCAGCCTCCACTGGCAGCCCCCCCTCCCTTGTCCTGGTAGGAAGTAAGTCCACTCCCCTCTGAATCCTCAACAGCCTGTCCTGGCCGGTAGAGGGGAGATTGGGAGGGTGGGAGGTCTCCCAAGGCAAACAATGCACCGGCCACCCGCCTGGGGCGCTTGTTGGACTCTGGACACCAGACCTGTGGGTCGGAAGCTGAGTCGCCTTAGGCTGTGTCCCCCTCCCCCCTTTCGTGGGGCGGCGGGTCCCTGCACCCCTTTGCCTGTAAAGGCTCAGAGGACTGAGAGTTCTAAAGTGTTCATAGTGGGCGGAGGGCGGCATCCTCCTGAGCTCTGTGATCTGCCTTCTGTAAACAGGGCAGGTTCTGGGGTGGCGAATCCTGCAGGCCTCCAGCATAGTGTGCTCCGAGCGAGGGGCCAGCGGGGGTGCCCTGAAACCCCCCACCTTAAGTAGCGCCTTTCTTCGTTTGGCGCTTGCTCTGTTACTGCAGTCCTTTAACTGTTTTCCTTTTTTTTTCTTTTTCTGCTTCTGTGTCTACTTCTGTGCCTGTCCTTGAATGTCTTTATTATAGCCCACAAAGAGGGCGGGAACTCAAACTGAGTTGGCCTAACTGTAATTTAAGGATGTCTCAGCTGCATCTAATCCCTGACTGTTTTCTGAAGGTTGGAGTAAGACGTTTTTGCCAGTTCTTGCTGTTTGTCCAAAGCTTCAGGGGGGATGGAGCCCTGAGGGTCTCACTCTGCCCTCTGGATCAGGGTGGGCCTTGGAGTCCTAATGTTTTCTTAGCAATTAGCCCAGCACTGTGCATACAAAACCTGAGAATTACTTCTATGTTTCCTGGGAAATTTCTGTCAGTATACTTAAGCTCCTTGGGTTCCTATGCCTTGATGAGTTTTTGGGTGAAGTTACCTGTTTTTATTGGTCAATAGAGGGTGTTACTTTAAAATTAGAAGTGCTAATCCAGAGTAGTGGATGTGGCTTAGTGAATGAGTGCTTGCTTCCCACATACGAGGTCCTGGGTTTGGTTTCTGGTCCTCCTAAAAAAAAAACAAAAACAAAGAGCAAACAAATGAAAAAATCAACTCAGGGGAGCCATTGTGGCTCAGTGGTTGAGCGTCAGCTTCCTAAAACTAGGTCCTGGGTTCAATCCCCAAAAGTGCTAATCCAGGTGAGTATGAGTGTTCATTTTATGATTTTTTCAATTTTTCTGTATGTTTTAAATTATTTATAATTAATAAAATGTTAGAGAATTAGAAATGCTTCTGGCCTTTCCAAAATGGTTTTCTAGGACATAAAGTTAGAGCATGAAAGTTTGTCAAGTTTGTGTCTTATTTTAAGCCTGCCCTCTTTGAGTTGGAGAATTTGTGATGTATATTTTTTTTGTTTGTTTTAGTTACTTTTTTTGAATAGGTGATTCCATCAAATGCTGTAAAATTCAAAAGGCATCAGAGTACATGCAGTGAAACGTCTCTCTCCTGCTTTTGTCCTGCAGCACCAGTTGTCTTCTTTTAGAAGCAGGCATGGTTTTCAATTTCCTGTCTACTCTTCCAGCATTTCATACATATATATACACACACACACACACAAGCCTGTGTGTATGGTAGCATATTAAACATACTCTGTTGTACTTTACTTTTCCATTCACTAATATATCTTTCAAGTGTAGTTTGCTTTCAGTACCTGAAGAGTCTCCTCGTTTCTTTTTATGGCTACGTAGTATTTAATCATATGGGCATACCATGATTTATTTAAGCAATCCTCTATTGTTGATTTTTACTATTGTAAAGATGGCTGCAATGAGTGGGCTGATTTCAGACTAATCAAATTGCTAATTCAAAAGTATATGCCTCAATTTATTAGGCACTGCAGAGTTATCTTCAGCAAATATGAGTACCCATTTTCTACAGTGTTCTATGTTAGCAAACGCACCCCACCCCACTCTGTCAAAATTTGGTTTTAGACTTTGCTTATCCTATTTCTTAGGTACGCTTTCACCAGCTAATGATTACCTATGTTTAAATATATATAGTTTTTAAAATTAGCGTTCTGAAATTAATATATATTGCAATTATTATTAGAATTTAAGAATTTTTAAAAATAGAAAGGCAGGCTGATGTGGCTCAGTGGTTGTGCACTGGCTTCCCACATACAAGGTCCTGGTTCAGTCCCCAGCCCCAGTACCTCAAAAAAGAAAAAAGAAAATATCCCTACATGGTTAGCACCTTGTGGTTAGTCTGATTTCCTTCCAAAGTTAAAAACTATACAATTTGGTAGGAATTTCTTTTCTTTTCCTTCCTGTCCTTTTTTTTCTTTTTCTTTTTCTTTTCTTTCATAGCCTTTTGTCTTTTTTATTTGCTATTGTTTGTTTTTTTGCTACCTGTCCCCAAAATCATGTCATTTACTTTATATATCCATGTTCTTATAGTAATCTGCAAACGTGTGTCACACACACATGCCTCCTTCTCTGAGGAGTTTCTGTGGTTCCTTTACAAAGTTGTGATCCTGATATATACTGTTTCGCCTTCTTTAGCCATTCAGAAGTTACTTCAGTCATGGAATGATCTCCAGCCATATAACAGAAAACAGGTGAGGGTCGTGGGGGACGAGCGACGGCCCGGTGGGCAGGGCCGGCTGCGGCGGGGTCGGGAGGACCGTGGGCGACTCTAGTCGAGGGTGAGACGCCCATGCTCTGCTGTTTTCCTGTAGTCTTACAGTAATTAACTTTTAAAATATCAGAGCCTGCTGAAACCTGCAGAAACTGACTTTTGGCTCCCTCCCTCGCCCAGGAAAATGAGGGCAGCAGAGCCCAAGGGCTGGGGTGGGCACTGTCCAGGCCCTGAAGGGGAGGCAGGGGCAGTGACCACGGGCTTTGCTGAGGTGCCCCTGGAGCCTCTCTCTCCGTGGAGAGCTGAAGGGCCCCCTTTCTCTACGAGTGGTTCTGTCTGTTGGTGGCACAAACTACCCAGGCTGAGGCTCAGTCATCTTTTCTGCCCAGAGGTCACTTAGCGTAAATTAAGCTTCAGAAGAGAAGTCAGAGTCCTGTTTACTTTTAAGATCCCCTGTTTGCCTGAAGCTTGAAGAAAGTATTTTTAGAACTATAGAGAAGAAATGCAAAACACTTTCCATATGAAACACATGAAGGACAATTTGGGGAAAGGGTAAGGGAAACTATAATTTTTAAATAACTGTTCAGTCATCAAATACTTACTGAGAACATAAGCTGTCCTAAGCAGGAGAGAGACAGCAGCTGAAAAGAGCCGGCCCGGGCTCTGTGCAGTTCAGTTGGAGGGGAAGTAACACGCTCTCAACCTCAGGAGAGGACGTGGTGCTTGAAGGCCACAGCTGGAGACCTTCCCTGGGGGCGTCTGAAAGAGGAGTACTTGGGGGAGGAGCAGTGCAGGCAGGGGTCCTGAGAAAAGACCACCGTGTGTTCAGGAACATCAAGTTTAGGAAACGAGCTCGTCCGGAGTGGAGGGCATCGGGAGAGACTGGCCTTACATGGGGCTGAAGAGCCGGCAAGTCCTTGTCGACCACGTGAAAGATTTTGGCCCTTGTCCTGAAAACAAGGCTGCAGCGTGGAGGATAGGTGATAGGGCGGCAGGACTGGAAACGGGGACATAGTGAGGAGAGAAGAAGCGATGGCAGCACAGCCTCGGCTGTGGCTGTGAATGGGGAGTGGGCGAGCGAGAGTGGGCCCTGGGTGGTGGCTGGGTTTAGGTGCTGAGGATGCCCGACCCGGCCTTTCCCTTACGGGTGGAGCAGCCGGAGGGCTGAGGTCATGGGAGTCGAGGGCAGAGCGCAGACAGCGAAGGTGGGCCCTCCCAGTGCTCACCAGCAGGTGGAGGGGAGAACGGGTCTCGCAGCGGCCGTGGGCGATAACCCTGAGGGAGCAGGAAGCAGGGGCCGAGGTGTGCATCAGGCTCTCCACACAGCACCTGGAAACCCTCAGAGTGAGATGACAGGGAGGATTAGAGTAGGCTGCAGAGTGAGCAACGGGTGGGGAAAAGGTCAAGCGGGAGCGAGGAGAAGGGGCTGGGTCCAGGGCCGGTGGCAGCGGTGGTGAGAGCCTTGCAGCTGCCTCTCTTCTGCCCCCCTGGAAGTTCAGGAATGGTCGTCCAGTCTGAGCACACAGCTGCTGTCGTCTGTAAAATGCTATTTTATAACACTGGAGTTGGGACCTAGCTGGTGACAGGTCTGCCTTGGGTTTGTGATGTCCCTACGTGATGGGTCTCTGCGGCCTAGAGGAGGAATCGGGCCAGCCAGCACCGTCCCAGCCAGCCGGGAGCATTGGGTGCAGCGGCTGCCGCTCTCAGACGCGGCACACTGCTCGGAAAAGCGCAGGGCGTGCCCAGGTCTGGACAGCCACCTGACTGGGAGCCCCTTCTGACCGCGGCTCTGGCTTGTGCCCAGCCCCAGCAGGCAGCCGTTCGTGCTCTTCGGCAGCCACTCCACACGAGAAGCACTGAGTGCCGGCAGCTTCAGCTTCCCCTCAGAAGGGCACCTTGTACGCAGCACTGGCCCCGGCGGGAGTTTCGCCAGACACATGGTGAGTCGTGCGGTGTCCTGGGGGTCCAGCTTACACCAGAGAGCGGGGAGGGGGAGCTGGGCCCAGGCGACTTCCAGGTACGGTGCTGATTTAACCCTGAGCTTGAGGTTGTCTTGTGAAAAGAAAATGATTGGAAACTGTGTTTTTATACAAGTACTAGGTATGACTCAAAGGCATCATTTTCAGTTTTGAAATATTTGAAGGAAAAAGTGGATATAACTTTCACAAACCCAACTCTTCAAGTTTTCCTAGTAGTATCATCATTAGAATAAAATTTTTAAATTGACAAGCCTTAATTTTGTCACGTCCTGACTGACATTTAAGGATATAAACCTTGAGGGTCATGATTCTTTTACTGAGAGCAAGTTTTCCTTCGATGGTTTATTGCCCACCACATTCTAGTAAAGGAAACATAGACTGGAATGTGAGACTCGAGGCATGTAAGAATCTCTGCTCTCTTTTGGGAGGTAATAAAATGTTTCTGGAAGTAAAGAAGGCTGGGACATAAGTACTTTTATTTTTCAATTTGGATTTGGAGAACATGAGACCCAAGAGGATAAAGCTCAGTCTCTCTGTGCTGAGACCCCAGATCTGTTTCCAGGCCTGTCCAGGAAATAGGGCTATCAGAATGGACGTGCATCAGGATCTTGCTGCCATAAAAAAACCCTGAGCACTTCTGGAATATACAGAAAAGGCCAAATAGCATAGGCCTCTCTAAATAATCTTACTTGTTTACTGTACATATAGTAAATACCCAAAAGAATTGAAAGCAGGAACTAGAGCAGTTATTTGCACACCAGTGTTCATAGCAGCATTATTCACTAGTACCAAAAGATGGAAGCAACCCAAGTTTCCATCAACATCTGAATGGATGAACAAATTAAGTTGTATACATACAGTGGAATATTATTCAGCTATAAAAAGGAATGAAGTTCTGATATATACAACAACACGAGTGAACTTTGAAGACATCATGTTGAGTGAAATAAATAAGCCAGACACAAAAGAATAAATTTTGTTCAGAAAACAGATGTGGCTCAAGCAGTTGGGCTCCCATTTATGATATAGGAGGTGCAGGGTTAGATGCCCAGGGCCTCCTGGTGAAGGCAAACTGGCTCATGGGGAGTGCTGGCCCACGCAGACAGCTAGCACAACAAAATAACGCAACAAGAGACACAGAGGAAAGACAGTAAGAGATGCAGCAGACCAGGGAGCTGAGGTGGTACAAGAGAATAATTGCCTCTCTCCCACTCTGGAAGGTCCCAGGATCTGTTCCTGGAGCTGCCTAATGAGAATACAAGCAGACACAGAAGAACACATAGCGAGTGGACACAGAGCAGACAACGGGGAACGGGAGAGAGAAACAAATAAATAAATCTTTAAAAAGAACAAATGTTGTGTCCTCTCACTGATATAAAATAATTAGAGTAAGCCTAGTCATACATTCAGAAACTAGATTACAGGTAACCGGGGGCTGGGGTGAGCATAGGGAATGGGGAGTTTATGCTTAATTGGTACAGAATTTATGTTTGGGATGATGAAAAAGTTTTGGTAATGGATGATGGTGATGGTAGCACAACATTATGAGTGTAATTAACAGCACTGAATTATATAATGAAATAAAGGGAGGAAATTTTATGTATGTTACTAGAATAAATTTTTTAAAAATAACCTCTAGGACTGTACAACACAAATAGTAAACTATAATTGATAGTACAATTTTAATAATATTCATCAATTGTAACGAAGGTACCACACTAATAAAAGGTGTTAGTAATGGTGGGGGGTGGGTATATGGGAACTCTGCATTTTCTGCGTGATTTCTCTATAAACCTACAACCTCTCTAATAAGAAAAGCCTGCTCTCTCTAGCCAAAGGGCCAGGAAAGGGGCAGCCTAGAAAGACCAAACTTTTAGATAATAACTGTTCTCTGTAGCCAAACACACACAGAAATAGAAGAAACAGTATCTCCACCTCTACCCCTGCCAGCAAAGAGCTGCAAGGGCAGGCTCCATCTAAGGAGGAATTTCTAGGGAAGCACAAAGACTGCAGGGAGACACATAGGAGGACATTGGAGACAGTTAAGTCCCTGGCACCAGCTTCAGCAAACATTCAACACAGCCTGACTCCTAGCCAGGTAGACAAAAAACTTCACATTAAAGACCTGCTTGCCTCATTTCCTGGTGTCCTGATGGATCGCGTCTGACTTTCAACCAAAAATTACAACACATGCTAAAAGGCAAGAAAGAAAAGTCTAAAGAGACAAAGTGGCATCAGAACCAAACTCAAATGTGACACAGAATTTGGAATTATTCGAGAGGGAATTTAAAATAATTGTTCCTGTCTTGAGGATTTTAGTGAAAAATGTGCACAACACACAAGAACAGATGGGTAATTGTGCAGAAAGATGGAAACCCTAGAAAGAATCAAAAGGAAATGCTAGAAATGAAAACACAATAACCAAAATGAATCTATTTGGTGGGCTCCACAGTAGACTGGACTTGGCCAAGGAAAGAATAAGTGAGCTTGAAGACAGGTCAGTAGAAACTTCTAAGCTGAAATGGAAAGAGAAAGGGGAAAAAACAAACCAAAAAACAGAACAAATTTAGTAACTGGAACAATATTAAAAGGTATGACATGGATAAATGACTTATTAGAAGGAGAAGAATCACAGAACAGCAGCAGAATTATTGGACAGAATAATGGCCAAGAATTTTCTAAAATTAATGACAGATCCCAAACTACAGATCAGGAAGCTCAGAAAATAAGAAGCAGAATAATACCAAAAAATCTACACCTAAATCTATTATATTCAAATTGCAGAAAATCAAGAACAAAGAGAAAAGTTCGAAAGAAGGCAGAGGGGGAAAATACCTTAACTATAGAGGGGCAAGCATAAGAATTAGAGCAGACTTCTCATCAGAAACCATGCAGACAAGTAGAGTGGCGTGAGTAAGTGTTGAGAAGAAAAAAAAATCCCACCAACCTAGTATTCCATATCCAGTTAAATTATTTAAAAGTAAAGAAGAGGGAGCAGATGTAGCTCAAGTGGTTGAGCACCTGCTTCCCACATATGAGGTCTCAGGTTTGATCCCTGGTACCTCCTAAAAACAAACAACAAACAAATGGAAAAACCAACTCAGGGGAGCCAGTGTTCAATTCCCAGCCCTGGTACCTAAAAAGAAGAAGAAAAAAGTAAAGGAGATTTTGACTGGCAGCAGACCTCATCTGCAAGAAAAGTTAAAAGAAGTTCTTCAGGGAGAAGAAAATTACAGAGATTATATAGGTCAAAAATCAAAACTTCATAAAGAAAAGAAGGGAGGGAGTAAGTGGGAATAGCCTCTTACAAGACACCTACACCAATCATGAAGTGATACTGTGTAATATGAAGGTAGACTTAGATTAGTTATAAATGTGTATTGCAAACTCTAGGGGACCCACTAAAGAAAAGTCTAGGTCTCAATTGAGAAATCACCTAAGATCTCAAACCAAATGAAAAAAAGACATGTCAGACACTAACATTGAGATGGCATAGATGTAAGAACTACCTGACACAATTTTAGAGCAGCCATCATAAAAATGCTTCAACAAACAATTACAAATATCTTTAAAATAAATGAAAAAAAATAGCCTCATCAAAGAAATAGAAGACATGAAGAAGAACCACGGGGAAATTTTAAAACTAAAAAAGAGCAGGGGTAGCTAGACAGAAGATCAACAAGGAAACAGAGAACATGAACAAAATGATAAATGAGCTGGCCCTGACAGACATATACAGGACACTGCATCCCAAATCAGCAGGTTATATGTGGATCTTTCTCCAGGATAGACCACATGTTGGCCACAAAACAGTTCTCAATAAATTTATGATGATTGAAATTATACAGAGCATCTCTCTGATCATAATGGAAGGCAGCTAGAAATCTATAATAGGCTAGAAAGGGGCAAGTTCTCCAATATATGGAGGCTAAACAACATCATCCTAAACAATCAAGAAAATGTAGGTATTTCAAAATCAATGAAAATGGGAATACAACTTATAAAAATTTATGGGATACAGTGAAGGCAGTGTTGAGAGAGAAATTTATAGCCCCAAATGCCAGTATTAATAAAGAAGAAAGAGATAAAATCGAAGACCAAACAGAACACCTGGAGAACTTAAAGAACAGCAAACCAATCCCAACACAAACAGAAAAAGAAATAACAAAAATTAGCGCAGAAATAAATGAAATAGAGAAAAACAAAACAAAAACAAAAGAAAAAAATCAACAAACCCAAAAGCTGGTTTTCTGAGAAGATCAATAAAATCAACAAACCCTTAGCTAGACTAAGAAAGGAAAAGAGAGAAGATGCAAATAAAATCATAAATGAAAGGGAGGACATAACAACTGACCCCACAGAAATAAAAAGTATCATAAGAGGATATTATGAGAAACAGTATGCCAACAAACTAGACAATCTAGATGAAATAGACAAATTCCCAGAAATGTGCAAACAACCTACATTGACTCTACAAGAAGTATAGGAACGCAACAAACCAATCATAAGTAAAGAGATTGAATCAATCATCAGAAATCTTCCAACAAAGGAAAGTGCAGGACCAGATGGCTTCATGGGTGAATTCTACCAAATATTTTGAGAAGAATTTAACACCAATCCTGTTTAAATTTTTCCAAAAAAGTGAAAAGGAGGGAAAATTATCCAACACAATTTATGAAGCCAACACCACCCCAACCAAAGCCAGATAAAGATACTACAAGAAAAAAAAATTACAGACCAATCTCTTTAATGAGCATAGTTGCAAAAATTCTCAAGAAAATATTTGTAAATTGAATGCAACAGCATATTAAAAGAATTATATACCACGATCAAGCGGGTTTTATTCTTGGTATGCAAGGGTGACTCAACATATGAAAATCAATAATGTAATACACCACATTAAAATTTCCAAGGGAAAGAAACACATGATATCTGGACTGGTGCAGAAAAGGAATTTGACAGTATGCAGCCTCCTTTCTTGAAATAAAATACTTAAAAAGGTAGGTATAGAGGGAAGTGGATGTGGCTTAACTGATAGAGCATCTGCCTACCATATGGAAAGTCCAGGGTTCAATACCCAGGACCTCCTGGCCTGTGTGGTGAGCTGGCCCACGCACAGTGCTGCCGCGTGCAAGGAGTGCCATGCCATGCAGGGGTGTCCGCCGTGTAGGGGTGCCCCTGCATAGGGGTGCCCCACACACAAGGAGTGCGCCCTGTAAGGAGAGCTGCCCTGTATGAAAAAAGTGCAGCCTCCCCAGGAGTGGCGCTGCACACACAGAGAGCTGACGCAGCAAGATGACGCAAAAAAGAGACAGGTTCCTGTGCCACCTGACAAGAATGCAAGTGGACACAAAAGAACACACAGCAAATGGACACAGAAAGCAGACAACGGGGGGTGGGGGACGGGGAGGAGAAATAAATAAACCTTCAAAAAAAAAAAAGGGCACAGAAGAAAAGTTACTCATTATGAAAGGGATATATGAAAAACCTACAGCCACCATTGTACTCAATGGGGAAAGGTTGTAAGCTTTCCCTCTAAGATCAGGAACAAGACATGGATGCCCACTGTCTCTACTGTTATTCCACATTTTGCTAGAAGTTCTAGCTAGAGCAATTAGGCAAGAAGAAGAAATAAAAGGCATCCAAATTGGAAAAGAGGAAGTAAAACTTCCACTTTTCACAGATGACATGGTCCATATTTAGAAAATTCTGAAATATCTACAGCAAAGCTATTAGAATGATTCAGCAAAGTGGCTGTATAGAAGATCAACATGCAAAAATCAGTAGTGTTTCTATACACTAATAATGAACAAACTGAGAAGGAAATCAAGAAAAAAGTCAGCAGTGTTTTGCATTTTTCTGAATACAGATCTTTTACATTCCTGGTTAAGTTTTTAATTCCTAGATATCTGACTCTTTTTGTTGGAAAGAATCAAAGAAGACCTAAACAAATGGAAAGACATTCCGTGTTCATGGGTTGGAAGACTAAACATCATGAAGACGTCAGTTCTACCCAAACTGATTTATAGATTCAATGCAATACCAATCAAAATTCCAACAGCCAACTTTACAGAAATAGAAAAGTCAATTGTTAAATTTATTTTGAGGGGAAAGGAGTCTCAAATAGCTAAAAACATCCTTAAAAAGAAGAGTGAAGTTGGAGGACTCATGCTTCCTGACTTAGAAGTCTATTATAAAGCTACAGTGGTCAAAACAACATGGTATTGGCATAAAGTTGAACACACTGATCAATGGAATCAAATTGAGAGTTCAGAAATAGGACCTTATCTCTATGGGTCAACTGATCTTTGACAAGTCTACTAAAGTCTACTTTTCTGGGACAGAACTATCTCTTCAACAAATGCTGGGAGAATTGGATATCCATAACCAAAAGAATGAAAGACACCTATCTCACTCCCTATATAAGAATCGGGGAAACGGACTTGGCCCAGTGGTTAGGGCGTCCGTCTACCACATGGGAGGTCCGTGGTTCAAGCCCCGGGCTTCCTTGACCTGTGTGGAGCTGGCCCATGCGCAGTGCTGATGTGCGCAAGGAGTGCCCTGCCACGCAGGGGTGTCCCCCGTGTAGGGGAGCCCCATGCGCAAGGAGTGCACCCCGTAAGGAGAGCCGCCCAGCGTGAAAGAAAGTGCAGCCTGCCCAGGAATGGTGCCGCACACACGGAGCGCTGACACAACAAGATGATGCAACAACAACAAAAAGAAACACAGATTCCCAAGCCGCTGACAACAAGAGAATTGGACAAAGAGGACACAGCAAATAGACACAGAGAACAGACAACTGGGGTGGGGGGGAAGGGGAGAGAAATAAATAATAATAAAAAAATAAATAAATAAAAAAGAATCAACTCAAAATGGACCGAAGACCTAAACGTAAAAGCCAGAACCATAAAACTCCTAGAAGATAATCTAGGGAAACATCTACAAGACCTTGGAGTAGGTGGGGGTACTTAAACCTTATACCCAAAGCATGAATGACAAATAAAAAATTGATAGATGGGACTGCCTCAAAAATAAACTCTTCTGTACCTTAAAGGACTTTGTGAAGAGGGTAAAAAGACAGCCTAGTCAATTTGAGAAAATATTTGGAAATCACACATCTGACCAGGGTCTAATATCCATGATATATAAAGAGAGCCTACAACTCAACAATAAAAAGACAGATGATCTGATATAAAAATGAGCAAAAGACCTGAACAGCCATTTGTCTAAAGAAGAAATACAAATGGTGGAAAAACATGAAAAAATGTTCAACATCACTGGCTATTAGAGAAATGCAAATCAAAACTACAGTGAGATATCATTTCACACCTACTAGAATGACCACTATTAAAAATAAAACAGAAAACAACAAGTGTTGGAGAGGATGTGGAGAGATAGGAGCACTTACTGTCAACAGGAACATGGAATGGTATGGCCATTATGGAAATCTGTTTGGTGGTTCTTAAAGAAGTCAGACATAGATCTTCCATGTGACCTGACAATGCCACCACTGGGTATATACCCAGAAGAACTGAGAGCAGTGACACAAACAGACATCTGCACACTGATGTTCACCGCAGCATTATTCACAATTGCCAAAAGATAGAAACAACCCAAGTGTCCTCCAAATGATGAATGGATAAACAAACTGGTATATACATGTGATGGAATATTATGCAGTAGTAAGAAGAAATGAAGTTATGAAGCATATGACAACATGGATGAACCTGGAGGACATAATGTTGAATGAAGCAAACCAGGTACAAAAGGACAAATATTGTATTTTTGCTATTATGAGCTAAATATAATGAGCAAACTCATGGAGTTAATAGCTAGAATATAATTCATCAGAGAATAGAATGTGGTTAAGGAATGGAAGGCCGAGTTTTAATCTGTGCAGAATTGGTCAAAAATTGTTTGTAAATGACTGGAAATGAATAGAACTGGTGAAAGCACATAATGGGATTTGTAATTAATAGTGCTAATATATGGGTATGATAGTGGTTTGTTTTTTGTTGATATTTTTTCTTTGAGTAATGAAAATGCTTTACTATTATTAAGTGATGAATGTACAACTTTGTGATTATACCAAATGCCATTGATTGTACACTTTAGATAAATTGTATGGTTTATGAACGAAAAGACATAATAGGGTGGTTTGGGGGAAAATACTCCAATAAGATATGGACTACAGTTAGTAGTAATACTTTGGTGATGCTCTTTCATAATTTGTTACAAATGTTTTACAATAATGCATATTATTAGGAGCTCTATATGGTGTAATTTGTATTTGTTTTGTAGGTTCACAACTTTCACTGTATACTTACTGTTTATGTATGTTCATGTATGAATGATAGACTGCAATAAAATTTTTAAATGAAAAATAACAAATTTTTAAAAATGCAGTGAGTGGACTTAATAGCATAATGGAAAGGCAAGAGGAAAGAATCAGTGAACTTAAAAGTAAAACAATACAAATTACCCAGTCTGTTCCACAGAAAGAGAAAAAAATGAAGGAAAAAATGACCAACACCTCAGAGATTTATGGGCCCATCACATATGATCTAACATTCTTGTCATTGGAGTACCAGAAATTGAGGAGAAAGAGGTTGGGACTGGTAAAGTATTCAAGGAAATAATGGCTGAAATTTTTGCAAATTTTCCAACAACCTGAACCTCCACATTCAAGAAACTGAGTGAACCCCAAATAGGATAAACCCAAAGATACCCACACCAATACACATTCTCATCAAATTTATAATAACTCCAGGCAAAAAATCTTAAAAGCAGCCAGAGAGAAACAACACCTTCCCTGTAGGGGAAAAACAGTGCAAATGACAGCCAGTAGCTCATCCAGAACCAAAGGGGCCAGAAGGAAGTAGCACACTTTTCAAGAGCTGAAAGAGAAGAACTGTCTCCCTAAAATTCTTCCTCCAGTTAAAATATTGTTCAGAAATGAAGGAAAATCAAGGTGTTCTCAGATGAAGAAAAACTAGAAGAATTTTGTTGCAGCAGACCAACCCTAAAAGGAAATTCAGTCTAGACAAATTGGGATGCTTGAAGGAGCCTTGGCACATCAGGAAGGAAGAAGGAGCACGATGAGAAGACCCGTGTTCTCGGCACCGCGCCGTCTTGTTCCTGTAACAGTGGAGTCGACGTGCCCTCCACAGCCGGGGCCTCCAGTTCTCGGGGTGCTGTCACATAAGCTCTGGGGTTCCATTCTCGGGGTGCTATCACATAAGCTCTGGGGTTCCATTCTCGGGGTGCTGTCACATAAGCTCTGGGGTTCCATTCTCGGGGTGCTGTCACGTAAGCTCTGGGATTCCATTCTCGGGGTGCTATCACATAAGCTCTGGGGTTCCATTCTCGGGGTGCTGTCATGTAAGCTTTGGGGTTCCATTCTCAGGGTGCTGTCACGTAAGCTTGTGAGTTCCAGCTCTCAGGTGCTGTCATGTACGCTTTGGGAGTTCTGTTGACAGAGTGCTTTCTTGTAAGCTCTGGGGTTCCATTCTTGGGGTGCTGTCATGTAAGCTCTGGGGTTCCAGTTCTCAGGGTGCTGTCACGTAAGCTCGGGGGTTCTAATTCTCGGGGTGCTATCACATAAGCTCCAGGCTCCAGTTCTCGGGGTGCTGTCACGTGAGCTCCAGGCTCCAGTTCTTGGGGTGCTGTCACATAAGCTTGGGGGTTCCAGTTCTCGGGGTGCTGTCATGTAAGCTCCGGGGTCAGCGCTTTGTGCTGACCTTCCCTGCCAAGTCCCTCAGTCACGGCTGTGCTCACAGCACGCTGTCCACCTGAATAGAGCACCCGTGCCCATAGCTCCAACTGCCCACCTCGTTTAGGCTTTGCTGAGTGACCTCCTTGTTCTCTTGCCTTCATCAAATCAAAAAAAAAAAATACAAAACAAAAACAATGCACCACTGAATTGTATGCTTCATATTGGTGAATTTTCTGTTTTGTGAATTTTGTTTGAGAAAATATTGAATGAACAAACCCGAACGCCACACAGTGATGTTGGTAACTTGCTCACGGTCTGAGGTCATGGCTGCTTGACCCCTGTTCGCAAGTCTCTCTGGCACCACAGGGCCTTCCTTACGGGTCCACTGCGCGCCCACCACTGCGCTGCTGAGGGACTCGCTGTCTGGCGATGCTGCAGCATGAGGCCCAGGCCGTAGGGGTTCTTCGCACTTTGGTAATCAGATCTCCACTTTACAGGCAGGGAGGCTCAGCAGTCAAGGAACGCCCCGAGACCAGCTCCGGGGTGGGGAGCCCTGGCTGCGCACCTTCCTTTTCACTCTCTGGCTGGGTAACATGCCATCTTTTCCATTTCTGGGCCACTTGTGAATAATTTACAGATTAGTAAGTGCCATGGGAAAATGCAAACCCTGCTTGTTTGATTTTTAACAGTTTTTCATTGCATACGCAAATAGAATTTTCTTACATATATGCATATTGTGCCAATTTATTTTTTGATGTGCATGTCAAAAAAATTGACATTAATATGTGCTTACCAAAATTAACAATGTTATTTAAGGAAGCAAGTTTGAAACACTTGGTACGTTTTTTAAAAACCTTTAATTGGGGACATTTTGGGAATCCAAGGAGCATGTTTAATTGAGGCTATATGCATACTGACAGCATTTACTCTCCGGCATGACTTCTCACCCAGGCCGTGGCTGCAGGGTCGTGGTTGCCCCACTGGATTAGCGATGAGTCTAAGTCCCCATTTCACTTCTGCAGCTTGGGTTCGCAGTATTCAGAAAATAGTACAGAAAAATGCCATGTGTTCTGGTGGAGTAATGTGGAAGGAGCAAGTATTTGTGTCCTGTATAACTGTTATGTATGCAGTGTTAATCTCCTCTGGTGCTAGTGGTAGCGTTTTTGTATTTTGTACCTGCTGTCCTGACAACCCTCGTGAGAGAGAATGACATCCAGTCTTATCTCTGTATAAATGAACAATTAAACAGGGAAAAAGTAAAACCCAGAGACATTCATTTTCTCTTCTGCAGCACCTTAATGTGCAGAGATGAAATGCGAGTGAAGGTGGGAAGCTGGGTAGTGCTCCTTTCCTGAGTTTCAGCCACCCTGCACATCTGCTGGTCGCGTTGGCCCTTGCTGTGAAAGTTCTGTACTGAGTATAAGGGCTTTCAGAGCCCAAGGACATTTCCTGGCCTTTCCTTCTTAGTTGTGAATTCATGAGCATCCGGGTTGGCTGAGTACCTAACAGCAACTTTAAAAAGGAAAAAAAAAATTAAAAAGATACATTTTGGTGGGAGGGGAGACTTCAGGAGATTTTTTTCCTTATGTCTTAAGAAATAATAAATGAGCTGTTGTTAAAATAAAGTGGATTTCCTTAACAATAGACTTTTTATTTCTCTGCCATAAATCATAATCCAAACACACTAAATCCCTGTCCTTTTTGCTCCTGCCATGCAGGTGGCACAATGTGTCTCACCAAAGGGACCGCTTTCTTGCTCGAGAACGTACTTTTTTGGAGCTACTCACATTCCTTACTTGGGTAAGTCCTGGTAGTCGTCCATCGATGCCCGTCATTTTGAAGTTGACCCACAAGTTACTGCTTCGATCAGAAGCTTGCGGTGCCTGTTTGCAGGCCGCCAGCACCGTCTCTGGATGTAGCCAGGGAGTTGACGTTCCTCACACATTTCTCATGGGACTTATTTCAGGAGGAAAAAGCAGTTGAGCGTGTACTGAGCCTAACCATTTGCAAGACCTGTGCTCAGTGTCGGAGGCAAAGCACAGGCCGGGTTTGTGATCATAGGGCTGCGCCTGTGGTGCCTGCCCTGTCGTCCTCGTGGGGAAAAGCGAAGCAGGGAGTGGGAGGAGGGCTCCAGGAGCTGTGAATGTCCCTGGAGCAAGGGCGCCGGGTTGTGGGACACCCAGAGAGGCTGGAGGCCTTGGAGAGACGGGAGAGGGCCCTGGAACCGGGTCTCAGCGCTGCTGCCTGTCGGAGCCACTTGCCTCCTGGGTAGTGGGATGGGAGCCAGGGAACGTTGGAAAGAAGCACGACTGCTGGGGCTTAGAAAATCAAGGAGCCTGCTCCTTTTACCTTGTAATTTAAAAATTAAAGATGAACGCAAAAACATTCTGGAGACTCAGGTTCTGCACATCTCTGGTATTTGGTCGTGATGCTGGGTGTGTGATGAAAGAAGAAAATGTCAGGATAAAGGGGTGAAGGTCCAGGAGAATAAGGGGAGAGCCAGGTTTCACTGTTGTTTGTGCCTGCCCTGCATATTTAACTTAAAAGCCAGATTGGCACTCCTGACGTGTCCCTGTAGTGGAATTAATAAATTCTTCTGTTTACACGTCCCCTGAGCTGGTCACGTTTTTAATTCATGATGTTTGTTCACAGGTGACGACGGCAAGCTGCCCAAGAAAACAGAACAAATGTAAGGCTTCGTTCCTATTTCAATTTTCTTTAAAAAAGTTGAGTTACTCAGAACTTGTAGCTGTCCTGTCTACTCCCTTTTGCGATCAGGAGTGGGTGAGACACCGGGTTTATGGGGGGCAGAGCTGCGCAGCTCCCCGGGAGGCTCCGGCCATCCACGCTGGGAGCCGAGGCAGAGGCCCCTGCAGCTGCTGCCTGCCCCTCCCTCTGGAGCCCAGACTTCTGCCTGCAGCACCAGACATTTACATGGCAAAATTCTCCTCAATATGTTTTCTGCAATAGCACATTTTTATTGGGCGTTTCCCCTAGAACAAAACATCCTGAAACCTATTCTATGTGAAACCCCATCTGGTCTGAGGAGTGCTTTCTCTGAAACTGGCACCTAAGCTGTGGAGAGAACTGGCGTCAACCCAGTCTGTGTACCCTTAGGAAGGTCCTAGGGTTGGCATGTCTCCCACCACATGTAGCAGGAAACCAGAGATAGGAACTAAATTTGTGGACGCTGAAACTACTGAATTTCAAAAGGCATTCTTTAGAAATAGAAGCGTAGCACTGTTCTGTTACTGCCTCACTGAATAGCCCAACAAAAACTGGTGCCGTCTAAACCAGTGTTTTCCAAAAGCCAGCAGTGATGAGCCACACAGGATCACCTAAGGAACTTCTCAAAATTATAGGTTCTCCCGGTCCAATCCCAGAGCTTGTTTTTATTTATTTTTTATTAGAGAAGTCGTGAGCTTATAAAACAGTCACGCATAATGTACAGCATTCTTACATATCCCCCCTCCACCAACACCTTACATTGTTGTGGAACATTTGTCAGAGGTTGTGAAAGGAACACGATCAGACTCCTTCCACAAACTGTGGTCCATAGTGTACGTTTGGTAACTATTTTTCATACGCCCCCTGTTTTTAACACCATATATTAGTATTGTGCATCTGTTACAGCTCATGAGGGAATATTCTCATATTTATACTCCTAACTATAGTCCATCTTCACCATAAAGCTCACTGTGTTATACAATCCCATGCCTTGTACGTTCTGTCCAAAGTGGACAATCAGTAGCTCTCACTTTCACCAGAGCTGTGCAGTCATGGCCCCAGTAAACCTTTGACTGTTTTCCTTAGTCCCAAAGAAAAAACTCCATACCCACCCCCCACCATTGATCCTCAGTGTTGGTACAGCACCTTCTTTGACATTGATGGAAGAATATTACAATATTGCTCTTAACTATAGTCTATAAATTAATTAATTCTATTTTTCCCATGCATCACCTTATTCTTAGCACCATGTAATAGTGTCGTACATTTGTTCTGGTTCATGGAAGGACATCCTTGTATTTGTACTATTAACCACAATCCTCCACCCCTGCGTTTGCTGTGTTAATCAGTCCCTATTATTCTTTAGCTTTCTGTCAACTGACGTTTACGTTCCTAGACTACCCCTTTCAACCACAATCCCATTTATAAACCAACCATGTTATTAATACACTCATGGTGATGTGTTACCCTCAACTCTCTCCATCTCCACACTTCTACAGTCAAGCTAATTAAAAATTCTACATATATTAGGCATCACTACCCCTTCTCAGTCCTCATCCTACCTCCTCGTAACCTATAGACTACGTTTTAACTCCATGCATTTATTCTTCATATTTAGTTCATACTAGTGAGACCATGCAATATTTGTCCTTTTGTGTCTGGCTTATTTCACTCAGCATAATGTCCTCAAGGTTCATTCATGGAATCATATGTGTCCCAATTTCATTTTTCCTTACAGCAGCATAGTATTCCATCATATGTATATACCACGTTTTGTTTATCCATTCATTGTTGACAATCACCTGGGCAGTTTCCATCTTTCGGCAGTTGTGAATAATGCCTTTGTGACCATTGGTGTGCAAATGTCTGTTCATGTCCATGTTTTCAGTTCTTCTGGATATGTTCCTAGTAGGGAGATTGCCAGATCATATGGCAGTTCTGTATTTAGCTTCCTGAGGAACTACCAAACTGTTTTCCGCAGAGGCTGTCCACTCTACATTCTCACCAAAAATGAAGAAGTGCTCCTATTTCTCCACATCCTCTCCAGCACTTATAGTTTTTTGGGGAGTTTTTTTGTTTGTTTTTTAATAATGGCCATTCTGGGAGGTGTGAGATGATATCTCATTGTCATTTCGATTTGCATTTCCCTAGTAGTGATATTGAACACTTTTTCATGTGCTTTTTGTCCATTTGTATTTCCTCTGTGGAGAAATGTCTAAGTCTTTTGCCCATTTTTTAATTGGATTGCTTGCTTGTTTATTGTTGAGCTGTATGATCTCTTTATGTAGCATGGAAATCAAACCCTTATCAGATATGAGGTTTCCAAATATTTTCTCCCATTCAGTGGGCTGCCTTTTTACCTTCTTGACAAAGTCTTTGAAGCACAAAAGTGTTTAAGTTTGAAGAGGTCCCATTTATCCATTTTTTCTTTGTTGCTCGTACTTTAATTGTATGGTTTAAGAATGCCCCACCTCCCACCAGATCTTGAAGATGTTTGTTTCCCTACATTTTCTTCTAGGAGCTTTATGGTTCTAGCCTTTATATTTAGGCCTTTGATCCATTTTCAGTTAATTTTTGTATAAGGTGTGAGGTAGGGTTCCTCTTTCTTTTGAATATGGATATCCAGTTCTCCAGCACCATCTATTGAATAGACTGTTTGGCCCCAGCTGGGTGGGTTTGACAGCTTTGTCAAAAATCACTTGACCATATGGGAATGTAGAATGATATGGCCACTTTGGAAGTCTGTTTGGCGGTTCCTTAGGAATTCAGATATAGATCTTCCATGTGACCTGGAAATACCACTACTGGGTATATACCCAGACAGAACTGAGAGCAGTGACACAAACAGACATCTGCACACCGATGTTCTTAGTGGCATTATTAGCAATTGCCGAAAGTTGGAAACAACCCAGGTGTCCTTCAAATGACAAACGGATAAACAAACTGTGGTATATACACACGATGGAATATTATTCAGCTATAAGAAGAAATGAAGTCATGAAACATGACAATGTAGATGAACCTGGAGGGCTTTGAGTGAAGTAAGCCAGGCACAAAAGGACAAATATGGTGTGACTTTGCTATTATGAACTAAATACAAAGAGCATGCTCATGGAGCTCAGTAGCTAGAATATAAGTCACTGGCGAGAAGACCGTGGTTAGGGAATGGAGAACTCAGGTGTAATCTGTGCAGAATTGGTCAAAAGTTGTTTGTAAATGATTGGAAATCAATAGAAATGGTGAAAGTCAATCACAGGATATAGAATTAGTAGCGCTAACATATGGGTATGATAGTGGGTTTTTAAAAATTTTCTTTTTTTTTTTTTTTGGAGTAATGAAAATGCTCTAATACTGATTGAAGCAATGAATGCACAACTCAGTGATTATACCAAATGTCATTGATTGTACACTTTAGATAGATTATATGATTTATGAACAAAAAAAATAATGGGGTGGTGGGGAAAAATACTCCAAATGTAAGATATGGACTATAGTTAGTAGTTAACACTTTGACAATGCTCTTCCATAATTTGTTGCACATGTTTCACAACAATGCAAGGTATATATGATAGAGTGATATATGGTAGCCCTGTATTATGTTATGCATGTTTTGTAAGTTCACAACTTTAACTATACATTTATTGTTTATATGTTTTGGTATGAATGATAGACTTCATAAATTGTTTTTTAAATGGAAAACAAATCACTTTACCATAGATGTGAGGGTCTGTTTCTGAACCATCAATTCAGTTCCATTGGTCTATCTTTATGCCAGTTACTATGCTGATTTCATCACTGTAGCTAGGTAATATGATTTAAAATACAGAAGTGAGAGTCCTCGAACTTCATTCTTCCTTTTTAAGATGTTTCTGGCTATTTGGGGTCCCTTACCTTTCCAGATAAATTTGATGATTAGGTTGTCTTTTAAAAAGGCTGCTGGAAATTTTATCGGGATTGCATTAACTCTGTACATCAATTTGGGTAGAATTGCTAACAATATTTAATCCTCCAATCTATGAACACAGAATGTCCGTCAATTTATTTAGGTCCTCTTTGATTTCTTTTAGCAATGCATTATGCTTTTCTGAATACAAGTGCTTTACATCTTTGGTTAAGTTTGTTCCTAAATATTTGATTCTTTTAGTCACTGTGGTAAATGGAATTTTTTTTTTGCTGACTTCATCATCAGATTGCTCATTGCTAGTGTATAGGAACACAACTAATTTTTTTTTGCATATTAATCTTATATCCTGACACTTACCAAAATCGTTTATTAGCTCTAGTAGCTTTGTTGTAGATTTTTCGGGTTTTTCCAGGTATAGGATCATATCACCTGCGAATAGCGAAAGTTTTACTTCTTCCTTTCTTATTCAGATGACTTTTTTTCTTTTTCTTGAATGATTGTTCTAGCTAGAATCTCTACCATTGTATAAACCAACAGTGGTGACAGTGGGCATCCTTATCTTGTTCCCGATCTCAGTGGGAAAGCTTTCAGTCTTTCACCGTTGAGTATAGTATGAGCTGTGGGTTTTTCACATATGCCCTTTATCCTGTTGAAAAAGTTTCCTTTAATTCCTATCTTTTGGAGCGTTTTTATCAAGAAAGGATGCTGGGTTTTGTCAAATGCTTTTTTTTGTAACAATTGAGAAGATCATGTGATTTTCTTCTTTATTTGTTAATATGACATTTTACACTGATTGATTTTCTTGTGTTGAACCACCCTTTGCATGCCTGGGATAAAATGCACTTGATCATGATGAGTAATTCTTTTAGTGTGTTGTTGAATTCAATTAGTGAGGATTTTCTTGAGGATTTTTATATCTGTATCCATTAGAGGAATAGGTCTGTAATTTTCTTTTTTTGTAATATCTTTATCTGGTGTTGGTATTAGGGTGATTTTGGCTTCATAGAATGAGTTTGGTAGCCTTCCTTCTTGTTCAATGTTTTGGAAGAGTTTGAGTACAATTAGTGTTAGATCGTCTTTGACTGCTTGGTAGAACGCACCTGTGTGGCCTCTGGTCCCACGGTCGTTCTGGGGAGTTGTTTGAGGACTGCTTCCATGTCTTTGCTTAAAACTGTGCAACGCTTCAAGGGCTTGAGTATTATCCTCGCTCAGGGGCTATGCTAATCTCTGCTCTGGTGTTGGTATGTGCTGCCAAGTGAGCACCCAGGGCTTCTTAGAGCCCACGAAGCTGTATTAGGAAAAAATGTAAGAAAGTAATACAACCACCACCAGAAGGTGCAGAACTGAGAAGAGACGGTCAGCCCACTCCTGTCTGGCCCTGCCCAGCAGATCTTGACGCCCGTCTCCCTGGCCTTATCGAGTCGAGGGTTATTTGTGTGGCTGTGATCATGTGTGCACTGCTTTTTGCGGACTCTCTTCACTTCTCACACGTCAGTGGCTGCCGTCTTGTGTCGTGTTCTCTTGTGTGTCCCCTGCCGCCGTGCCTAGCCATTGCCTTAGCCGTTTCCCCTAAAGCAGGAGCCTGGGCCCCCGGGAGACTTGCCGGCTGCTTGAGGTGGAACTTGGCCTTGTGCACCTAGAGCCGGCAGCTGCGGTGCCCTCCCAGCTGAGAGCACAGCCGTCCCTTGTCGCGGCCTCGTGCCTGTGCCCGAGCCAGGCCTGAAGGCCTGTGGAGAAAGGGCACTGGGCAGTGCTCGAGCAAGCTGGGCGGACCGCCTCGCCGTTCCCTGGTATGCAGTTCCACCCTTGGGGCTGAAGTGTGGAGGAGTCTGGTCTCGGGCCAGCTTCCCAGGCTGCCCTTCTGCCCTGGTCACTCATCTTCAGGATGTGTTAGAGAGCCTTGGCACTATCATTTTACCGTGTTCTTTCTCTGACCTTTTTTCCTCTGCCCAGCCCAAATCTCTCAGGTGTAGCTGAGATTGAAGGAGAGGGCCGTGCCACAGTCACAGTGGAGCAGACAGCAGGCTGAGAGCTGATCTGAGTCAGGCCTGCCGTTGGTTTGCTGTGTCCCCAGACACCCCCCCCCAGGGCCCTCAGTTGCTTCCTGTGAGAAATGAGAAGCATGGACCAGATCATTTCTGTTTCCTCTCAGCGTTCAAACTCCCTGTTACAAGGTTTTCAGAGGCTTAAAAACCGCATAATCTTAGGCAGGATTTTCAGGTTCCCTGCTAGGCTCCTCCCCTCCCTGGAGGCTCAGAGGTGAGCTCCTTTTTTCTGGGGTCAGCCTGCAGAGCCTGGGTCTCCTCTGAAGGCAGCGGGTCAGTTACGGGCAGCTTTGTGCCCGCCTCCCCGCAACAATTGGCAGTGTCTGTCTGAAAGCGGGTTGGTTGCCGCAGCGGCGGGCTGCTGCTGCAGGGATGCTGGTAAGACCCTGCAGAGGCAGGCCAGCCCCACGGCAGAGACTCTCTGGCCCTAAATGCGGAGGTTGAGAAACCTTCCCTGAAGGGACGCAGGCTTGGCCTTTCTGAAGACTCTCATGGCAGGACTCTTTCCCAGTTAGGCCAAGAAAAGGCCATCATAGAGACCCAGCAGTGCTGAGGCCGACAGCAGGAGCTCGGGGTGGGGAAGGGGAAGGAGAAGGAGCGCGCAGAGGCGCCTGGAGCCGGTGGTGGGGAGCAGCCCCCTCTGTGGGCATTCTCTCCTTGTCCCGAGGTCCCGCAAGGAGCAGCCTTGCACAGGCCTGGCGAGGGTCAGGAAGCTGCGGCCCCGGAGGAGCAGCAGGTCCTGTGACACGGTTCCAGGTCCGGGTCAGGGCCCGCACGTCAGCTTTTCCCTTGGGGCACAGGCAAGGAGGCTCGTCTTTGGAGAGGGGCTCAGAGGAGCGGACAGCTCGGAGGCACAGGGCTTGGGAAGGTTCTGTGCTGCCCTTTCCTCGAGCTGTTTAAAGTCACCTCCATGAAGCCCGCTGTCCACGGCATGCAGCCCTCTGCCGCGTCTGACCTCCCTCCTCTGTGTCCACAGCAGGCTCTTGTCCCAGGTCTACGCTGCAGTCATCGAGGCCGTGCTGGCGGGCATCGCGTGCTATGCCAGGACGTGCTGCTTAGCTGAGGTAGGTCTGCCATGCCTCTCTCGCTCAGCCGTGGTGTCGTCTGTGTGCTCTCTCTGGCCCTCGCGCTTGTGTGAACTTGGGCCCTGATGGAGCTGCCCCTGGCCAGAGCTGCCTCCAGCGCGTCTGCTGCCTGGGAAGCTGCAGTCCCAGGAGGAGCGCTCACCAGGCCATGCTGGAGGTAAACAGCACTGCGTCAAGTGTCGTCTGAGGGTTAAAATGACTCCTAAAAGTTAAAAATAAAAACATGGGCTACTGTGAATTATAACAAAGGTAGGTCAGTTTGTTTGTAGCTACATGTTTGGTTTCCTGTAATTCAGTGTTTCAAACAAGAACTTAAGTTTAGAAAGTCTGATTTGCCTCTCCCAGACAAGCCCCCGTGCTCGTTTGTTGACTGTGAGCTTCTTTCCATTTGCGGTTCTCCTGCTGAGGTAGCTTCCTGTATCCCACCCAGCAAGGGGACGAGAAGAGTCGGCTGATGCTCTCCACTGCCAGTAGGACCTTTCCTGCAGGAGCCGCCTGGCACTGCGGAGGTCACAGGCGATGTAGCTGTCAGAGAGACCAGCCATAGCCGCCAGCTCCTGGCCCTTTGCCCTCCTCACTGCACTCTTAGAATATGGGGCAGGAGCCTGTGCAGACAATGGGCTGTGCTTCAAGGCCAGCCCTCACACCTGTGTCAGCTCATCTTCCATGGCTCAGCTGTTTGAAGATTCTTAGCCTCTGGCCGAACTCTGAAGGCAGAGGTCCTCCCCTGGGCTCAAGAAGGGAGGAGAAGGCAGTTTCCAGACCTCGCACTCCCAGCGCGGCATCTGGGTGCCGTCCCCCGGGTGGAGCAGGTGCCAATGGTCTCCCACCCGCGGCCCAGCCTGAGAACGCAGGCACCTCTTCCTCCCCGAGCGCCTCCCACTGGCGCCTGTTGATGTGAGCCCAGTAGGCGCATGGGGGGCAGTGTTCTGGCCACAAGTCAGGAGAGCTGCTGTTCCGGGAGGCGACAGTGACGGCTTCTGTGCTGGTTCGACAGGCCAGGGAGGAGGCGGAACAGATGCTGGGGTCAGCGCTGGAGTCCTCTGCGCTGGCGCAGCTGAAGGCAGCCCTCTGGTAGGCGACAGCCGACACCTTCTCTACGCACTTTTGAATGTTTGTCTTGAAAGCCCTGCTCTCCCTTGGATTGTTTATTTGGTTTCCCTCTCACAAGCACTCCAGCACGAGGCTCTTGGAAGGCGCTGTGGAGGCCAGGGTGCCAAACGGAATGTCTGGGGCTGGAACCGGAGGGTGCTGGGCCAGGGGCTGTGGGTCTGGCCATGCCGGGTTTGCTGGGCATCAGGCTCCCTGGCAGTCCTCCCTGGCACATCCCCAGTGTGCCGCGCTGCCCCTGTGTGTGGTCACCGTTGCTGAAGCTTCGTGTAACCCTCACTAGGACGTCTTGACGCACTCGAATGCAGGGGACATGAAGCCCCCTGCAGATCACTTCTGGGACGTGCCCTGTGGCGCCCCAGGCCTCGTCCACACTTCCTTACCCTGGAAACTGAGAAGGGACGTCAGAACGACAGGCCAGTCAGCTGTGCCAGCCAGAGTTCTGTCTCTGCTGTTCCAGGAATGGAGGAGAGAACCAGAGCCCCCGAGCACCAGCCCGACCTTGGGCAGCTCCAGGAAGTGTGTGCTGCGCTGTGCCACGTGCCAAGTTGTCCTTGGTCTGCTGGTGTCCTGTCAGGAAACCCTTAGAGGCCCTTAGGCCCATGGTGTGGGCTTAGGATGGCTTCGATCTCTCCCTGGGGCTTCTGACCTTGTCCTCTAGCCACGAGAGCAGAGGGAGGGAGGCAGCCTGCTTCCCTGAGGCCTTGTGCTGCGCTGTTCGTGGCAGACCTCGGTCTAAGTTTCTTTGCTGTCCCGCTCTGTGACCTTGGGTAAGCAGGGGATTCTGTGCACCCGTCTGAAAAACGATGCTGATTGGGAACTTAGCACCTGACAGGTAGGCGTTACCTGCAGCGGGGTCTTCTCCTTCCTGTCAGCATGGCCGACATAGCCCACTCCTCTCCTCGGGCCTTGCCCAAGCCCACTTCTCCCCAGGGCAGCACATGCCTCAGTCCCAAGGCCTCCTGGCCCTGGATGTGCAGCCTGGCTGGAGAAAGGAGCCACAGAAAACACAGACATGGGAAGAGGGACCCACTCAGGCATCAGGCCAGCAGGCCTTCTCCACACGGCCAGGAGGTGGGTGCGTCTGACCACGTGCCTGACCAGCCTAGTGCTTGGAAAGCTGCTTTTACAGAGGGTTTTGTGGTCAGTCCTCAGGAGACCCCTTGTGCCACAGCATTAGAGTGGACGGTGAGACCTGGCTTCTGCCTGGCTCAAGGTCCAGTGGCTGAGAGTCCCAGCCAGAACAGGGTGTCAAGGCTGTGGGCCGCTCCCAGTCGGCAGTGGGCAGCAGACCTGACCCACGGTTCTCAGGACAGCCCCGAGGCTCTGCACAGAGGCAGCACCATGGCTGGACTCAGACACCAGCCCATGCCTGCTGACGACTGGGTGGCCGGCGTGGGCTGGGAGCCTATGGGAGCTGTGTGAGGCAAGGCCCCGACCAGCTCCGTGCAGCAGTGGCTGGGGAGTGTGCACGCTGACTTTGTTTTCGTTTTGTTTTTGGTCTACAGCTCCAAGGTGTCTTTTCATATACAAGCTGTGAATAATCAGGGAAGGTAAGTCTGTGATTACAGAGAATCCTCATTTGGGGCAAGTTTAAGGAGCAAAAGGAGAGGCACCGCTGCCCTGGCCGTGGCTGCCGTGGTGCTGTCCTCAGCAGCACCACGCTGACCAAGGCGCTCCAGGCCTGGGCTCGGGTGACAGTGCTCAGCCGAGGCCCAGACCCCGGGTGCAGGCGCTGGACTCTTCACTCGAGCAGCCTGTGTGTGTGCAGCCCGGTTCTGACCATCTCTGAGAGAAGGCTAGGTGTGCGGGTTGAGATTGCCAGGTTGAAAAAGAATATCGTAAATAAGCCTCTTTTTTCTGCTATAGTTTTCTCTTTTATTAGTAATAAGTTAAAGACAAAAACCTTTGTTTTTTAGAGCAGTCGTGGGTTTACAGAAACACAGAAAATGTAGTGTTCTGCGCCGCCCCCCCAGCACCCCCTGTTATTGAGGCCTTGCCTCGGGGAGGTGCACTGGGTGCAGCTGGTGAGCTAGTGGTTACAGTTACGCTGCTAGCTGAAGCCCACAGTCTGCGTTCGGGCTCACGCTCTGTGTTCGGTCTATAGGTGTTGGTTTGTTTGGTTTGGTTTTTGGTTTTATTGTGGTAACAAATATACAACATAAAATTTCCCATTTTAACCGCTTTCTAGTATACAATTCAGTGCTGTTGGTCACATTCTCAACATTGTGCAGCCATCATCACCCTCCGTTACGCAAACTTTACATCACCTCCAACAGAAACAGCGCCAGTTAAGCGTCAGCCCCCATGCCCCCACCAGCCCCTGGAAACCGGTGTTCTCATTTCTGACTCTGGTTTGCTTATTCTAATTGTTTCATATCAGTGAGATCACACGGTATATGTCCTTTCATATCTGGCTTGTGAATAACTCCTTAATGAGTCTTTTTCCTCCTAGGATTGTGCCCCTGGAGAGTGAAGACAGCTTGTGCTTTGTGAAGACTGTAAGCCGCTGGCTGGGGTGACCTTGGAAGGCGTTTCAGGGGACTGGGCAGTGTGTTCCTTGGCGTCCCTGCCAGCCTGAGGACCCTGGGGTCAGGATGCCCCCAGCACGCAGGGATGCCAGGCCCGTCCACGACCCCGCTGCCTGGCTGGGCTGGGGGAGGGCTCTTTGTGACCTTTGAAGGCTTCGTCCAAGTGCAGAGAGCGCTGTCAAGCCTGCGCGATGCCCCCAGCTGCAGCCGGGCGTCTTGGCAGCGCCTCAGCCTGTGAGCTGGGGCGCACCCGGCCAGGGCAGTGGCTTCGAGGTGCGCTGAGCGCAGGCACCTCTCCCTCCGGGGCTGACGGCCTGCGGAGGCTGGAGCTCCTGGGCCAGGTGCTCCAGGCCGAGGCCTCCTTTTACCCCAGAGCATCCGCTCACCTCTCAGAAGGTTGACAAGCTCTCAGGGATTAGATGGGCACGCCAGGGTTGTGGCCGTGATGTGCAGCCACTGCCTGAGCCCTGATTCCAGCTTTTGGTCCTGGGAACTGGGTGGGCAGGTGAGAGTAAGTGCAAATGTCCCTGTCACCAGGGGTAATCAACTCAGGGTTCCTCATCCATAGGACATAGTGCAGCAAGGTAACTTCCTAAGGCTGTAATTCATGCTTTCATAATTTGCTCACTCCCTGCATCCGTTAGCATTCTGTGTTGCTCTTTTAGAAGCAGTTAGTTTCCTGGTGTGTGTGACATCGTAAGACAATGAGAAGTGCTTTCTGATGTATAGGTGGGGATACAGCCCCTCCAGCAGACGTTAAAGTCACTTCTCCCTAGACTCTGCTGTGGAGCTGTAGAGGGTGCCTGGCTCTGCAGTGGATGGTAAGGGACGATGACCGGAGCCCAGCGAAGTCCTGCCATTAAGGTCTGCACTGCACAGCAGCAAGTCACAGAGGAGAGAGGGTGTCGGACTAACGCTTCCCCTCCAGTGCCTGTGCTCTTCTCAGCAGAGGAGGTGCTGCCTCCTCCGTGAAGCCCTCCTCCAAGCACTGTGTTCCTGGAGAGCTGAGTGCTGAGGGCGGTTCTGTACACGTGCCACGTGGCACGTGTGTGAGCATCACCCTGTGCCTTCTGCGTGGCATAAGTGTCCTGAGGACGGCTGGGCCAGGTCTGTGCCTTCTCTCCCCACGTCACGTGGTGGGAAACATGGCAAGTGTACAGGAAGTGCCCTGACTAGACAAACCTTCTGACTGTCAAGCACAGTCAGAAAATTATCTAAAATAAATGCCGAGTCTACCTGCCACTTCTGTACGTTCTGTTATCAAGGCACTGTGGAAAATCAAGTCAGTGTTAACTGTTGTTTTCCTTTTTGCCCTCTGCTTTCTGCAGTGTACGTGCGTGCCTGTGTGCGTGCATGCATAATGAGAGTCCGGCACTTCTGTCAAGAGCCCCGGTCTCTTGGCTCTGCCCTGCGAGTGCGACAGGGCCTCTGGCAGGACGGCATGGGGAGGAGTTGTGGCCGGCCCAGAGCGGGCTCTAACTCCCACCTTTCTCTGCCTCTCTTCTGCTGGAGTCTCATTTTAACTGAGGCATCGGGGCTTTCTTACCAGCCTTCAGGAGCTTTCTCTGAGTTGCTTCAATTTTTTAGCCTACTGACGCCCCTGTTTTTATTTGTCTTGGCCATAAAAGCCTGCAGTTGTTGTTTTTTTATTTTCTTGCACTGAAAGGAGCATATGCAGGTGTCGACATGTACCCAGAAATGTCCATGAAGACATGTATGTGTGATTATGTGACCACCTTTCCATGCCAGTTCAGAACATAAGCCCAAGCCAAAGAAGGGTTTCGTGAGAATGCGGAAATGCTGGGAAGCGAAGCACGGACATGGCGGTGTGCAGAAGCCTGGAGGAAGCTGCCCTGCTCCCTCCTCATGGGCTGGAGACAGGCACAGTTGGGAGCAAAGGCTGTGAGGTCACCTCGAAGGAGGATTCGGAGGAACCTGAAGACCCCTGCTCCTCAAGAGCGGCTCTCTGGCCATGCAGCAGTTGCAGGGACTAGTCCAGGATAGCGCCTGCTTCCCTAGAAATGCCCCCACTGGCCGGGAAGGGCTCTGGGGTCCCTTTCTCACCCTCTCTCCTCTGATGCAGGCTTGTATGACCGTCTACGATGTCCCAGACTTCCTGGGAGGAGGAGGCTGCTTAGGGTCTGTCGTCTTCTCAGAATCCTTTTTGACGTCTCAGATCTTGGTGAAAGAAAAGGGTAAGTGCATGTGGTCTTTGGAAAGCAAACCTTGAATGCTTTGGGTTGTTTTTGGTTTTTTTTTTGGTGAAATAAACCACAGACTAAGTCAAAAGACCATCAATGAGCTGGTGGAAATACTGGAACACTTATGACAAACAAAGTGTATCTTAATTTGTGAAGATCTCTTATAAGTTAATAAGAAAAAGCTACCCAGTGGCAAAGTGGGCTGTAGATACATGAACAGGCGGATCAAGAAGTGGAAGTGAGGTAGAACCATATATATTAGAAAATGTGGAACCTCACTGTTAGTCAAGAAAAGGCAATTTGAAACAATAATTACATACTATTTCTCAGCTATGTTGGCAAGGAATTTTAGAGTGATAATACCCAGCACTGATGAACCTGGTAATGATTGGTTTTTAATGTGTCTACCTGGACTATTTGGATAAAAATTAGAAGTAAAACTAAAATGGACTAATTCCCAGGCCTCATTTAAACCCTGTGGAAAGCAGTGAAGCTAATCGGGGGGCCGTTGTCATCCCCACCTGCCTCCCCGTCCCAGATGCGGAGGCGGGGCCTGTGCGGGCGAGGGGCTGGCGTGAGTGCGCGTCCCGGTCCTCCTGCAGGTGGCGCTGTGACCGCAGACACCCGCGTGCTGGTCCTCACGGCCGCCGTCCCCAGGTTCTGCTCCTGGCTGGTCAGTGCGCGTCATCCTGGGGGTGGGCGCAGGTGCGGGGCAGTCGCGGCGCCCTTCCGGGGGAGCCTCTTCATGCCGTCCCTGGTGGGGTGGCAGTCCTGACCCCCAGCCCTCGTGGCCAGCGGCCAGCTCGCCGGCTCCTGGTGCTGAGGCTCTGGGGTGGGTGAGGGACCATCAGGTCATCTCCTGGGAAGAGGCGCCCAGCAGGGTTTTGTCCTGAAGTCGTAAATTGAAAATCTGCTCCTTGTGGACACAGGTGGAAGACAACGAAGTAAAATTGTCTGAGAAAACCCAGCAAGCAGCGATGGTAAGAAACCAGTTCAAAGCTTTGCATCTTATTGCTGATCTGAAGGTCCTGTGCGGGTGTTCCGTTTTTCTCTGCACTCATCCTCTTCTCAGCAAAGCTCTAGAAATAACTCTTTAATGGGACACAGAGGGATTCTGTCACCATTAGGCCTTCTGATGATTTTTAAGAATCACTTGGTTCTATTAAAAGCAGATCCCAGGCCGACCTAGGCAGGTAGAGCTGAGAGGTGGAGCTTGGGGCCAGGAAGAAGCTGCCTGCTTTTCCGTAGAGGATTTCAGTCCCTTGGAGCTGCACAAGCCCTGCAGGCTTCAGTGCCTGACTCGGCCAGCCGGGGAGGCAGAGCCGGTATAATTTGTCCTCTCGGGGACCCTCGCCCCTGGGCTGTGGGGGTTGGAGTAGAACGCTGTCCAGGTGTCCAGGCGCAGGCCATGGGCGTTTGCTGCCCTCCCAAAAGCTCGCTCACGTGCACCTAGGTTACCAGGTATGGTGCTTGCACCAGGACCTGCAGAAGAGTCACCACTGCCAGGGGCTCCCAGGCTAGTGGGGCTGGACGGCTGGGCCATCGCAGGGCCCTTGGGCGGGGCCGGCCGGTGGAGTCACATTTCGGGCCCCGCTCCAGGGCGAGTGGCAATGGAGGAGGTGAGGAGGGTCGGGGTGCCCTGCGGGCCGAGCAAGCTGAGTTCCTCCGCTGGACCCTGCTCTCGGCGCTGTCCTGCTCTGGGTACAGGCTGTGCCACTGTCGTCTGGTCAGCCTCCCGAGGGGCCCTGCCCTGAAGGACGCCGATGGCAGTGGGCACAGGGGGCCTCAGCACCCCCTTTGCAGCATCTGCAGAGCCGAGAGCCGCATGACGCCAGAGGCCCCTGGCATGGGCGGCCTGAGGCTGCCTGAGCAGCTCTTTGGACAGAACAGGCGTGAGTCCTGGGCAGGGAGCGCTGCGCTGCACTGATGCTGCCCGCTCTCTGGTGTCTTTGAAGGGGGACGAGTGCTTCCTGGGCACCTTGCTGACGGCAGGAGAAGGAGCGCGCCTTTACCCCAGCAGCCCCCTGGCTGGGCCTGAGGAGGGTGAGTAGCGGGGACTGTCCTGCTGTTGGGCCCTGCACACTCAGCAGTGGCGGTGTCAGCACGCCGGCGCTCGAGAAGGCCCGTCAGCGTGGCGGTGTGCTCTGAGCGCTTTTCTCCTTGGATTCGCCCACTTTGCGAATGAGGCTCGTGCTGGGAAGGGCTGGCTGCAGACTGCGCCTGCTTCTCACTGCCTGAGGGTAGCTCTCAGCACGGGCTAGAGGGCAGCACGTCCAGAAGTAGAATTTCAGGCCCAAAAATTTGGATTCATTTTCTATTGCAGTAAAACAAATTACTACACATTTAGCAACTTAAAACATTTATTACCTCACAGTTCTGTAAGTCGGATTCTCTGCTAAGGGTCTCACAGGACAGAAGTCAAGCTGTCAGCCGGGCAGGGCTCTAATCTGGTGGTTCTGGGGAAGAGGCAGCTTCCAAGCTCATCCCGGCTGCTGGCAGGATCCAGTTCCTCGTGGCTCTAGGCCTGAGGTCCCGTTTTCTTGCCAGCTGCTGGATGGGGACGCTCAGCCCCTTCCCTGTTGTCCGTGCCCCATAGCTTCTCCATCTTGTGTCAAATCCCTCTCACTGCAAGTGTCCGCTCGCCTCTTCTCCAGTCCGAGGAAGCTTCTGGTGAAGGTTTCTGTGATGGCACCGCCCCACCTGGACAGACAGCCTCTCGCCATGCAGCTCCCACGACCCCACGAGTAACACCAGGGGCCACCTGAAAACACCGCCTGCCACTTCCTACCCTCTGCCCCCACATTCCTCATCCCTCCCACATGGAAAATAGAAGCCCCCCAAGTTTTCTCCCATAATAGTATCAGTTCAGAACCTTGAATTTCATCATCTAGGTCAGCTAAGTCAGGTGTGGACGAGGCCCTGTGTGCAATCCGTTAAGTACAGTCCTGAGCACAGGTCATCTGTCTGTGACCCTGCTAAGTGGGAGAGATGAGTTGTGTGCCCCCAACCGTCCCCAGGTACTGCAATGAGATACAGCATTTTAGGTGCAAAACGGCAGAAACTGGAAGGAGTCACCAGTACAAAGCAGCTTTGAGGTCCAGCTAGGCAAATGCCAGCCAGAATCCTTGTTCAGGCTTCCAGGCCTGGAAATCCTCCTGCTGGCTCTCCACTAGGCCCTGGGGCTCTGGGGTTAGCCCTCTTAGTCACATTTCCTCTTTCTTGAAGGGTCACAAGTGTTTGCAGCTGCCTACTTCTGTCATTAGAATGGGGTCTGACCGTCTGCTCTCATTCTGGACTACCTCTGTTGGTCCAAGCCAGCACTGTTTCTGCTGCTATGAAATTCTCAGGAACCTAGTGGGTCTTGCATAGAGAGACAGAGGTTTATTCCGTGCTGCTTTTTGGCCTCCTTAAAAATAGCATTTTTGTTTTTTTGAGCCCTGTTCTTTCCTTGTTGGCTATAGCTGCCTTGAGGAGGAAGAGTTCTGATTTACTCCACAAATTCCTCACCCTCCACTGAGCAAATCTCCCTCTGGAAAACTTGTTGTTCTTGTCAAAAATATTCTGTCCGGTGGCAAATTCCTCTGCCTGTTCTCGGATCACTGGTTCAGCTGCTCTTCCATTCACACAGAAGAGCAGGGCGATCTGACCGTCCATCCACAGGAGGCAGGGGTGGTGTAGAAGGGTTCCGTGCCAGGATATGGCTGTGCTTCTGGCTCTCCAGAGCCTGGGGAGGTGCCTGGGGATTGGGACTATTTGCTGATGGGGCGGGGGTGTGACAGTGCTGCCAGCTGGGCCAGACTGTGCCGAGTCTAAAAGCAGGTTGTAGGTACAGACAACACGGCGCGGGTTGTGCTTTGGCAGAGTTGAGCCAGTTACAATATTTAGCAAGGGTTCTTGCCAAAACTGGCTTGCACCTTCCCAGCAAAGGGCCTTGTTCAGCAGTCACCTTGTGTGCTGCGGCGTGCCCGAGTCTCTGCAGGACAGGAAGGAGCACATTCTTTCTGGAGCTTAGATTTCAGACTCGTGGTTCCTGAAGGAACTCTGGTTCGGGCAGTGGTTTCTGGAGCAGAGGCTTAGCCAGGAGGCTCCTTACCTCTGCATCATGCATTCACAGCAGGGTCAGCCCAGGGGCTGACCTGGCTTTTGTGGGACTGAAGCTTACACATCGGGGGGCTCTTTTCAGGGTCCTGAAGCGGGAGTGCCACTGGGGTCATGGCACATCTGCCTTCAGCCTAGACTGTGACGCCCTCAACAGGGGTCTCTTCTGGCCCTGTGGCGGCACTAATCATGAAAGCCTCCTGAGCCCAGGAAGCTGGAAACTCGCTGAGGTTAGAGCCTGGGGGTGTCCAGGGGTCCCCTGAGCTACTTAGGGATGAAGAAAAGGTGCTGCCTATGGACCACTGCCCCTCAGCATGTGGCCTCAGCTGTCACAAGACCGCTCTCCACCCGACCTCCCCCGCTGCACCCTTCACCTGTACCCCGACCCTGCTGCGCCGGCCACACCGGCGGCTCGGTCCTCACCCGCGCTGACTGCGGCCCTCAGCAGGCCGCTTTTGAACTCAACACAAGCAGAACCTTGCTGTGTGTGTCCCTCTGGGACTTCTCCCCCCTTGCTTCTTTCTTTTATGTATAAGTTGTTTATTTTCAGTTGTGGTAAAATGTACATAGCATAAAACTCACTCTGACCGTTTCAAAGTGGACAGTTCTTTGACATTAAGTATGTTGGCAGTACTGCATTACCTTCACCACTGTCTCTTTCCAGAGTGTTTTCATCATCCCAGACCACACCTCACGCTCATTAGCCGTAGCTCCCCGTTGCCCCTCCCTCACGCTGGTCTCTGCCTCTGCGTGAATTGCGTATGCTGAGTGTTCAGATCAGATCCACCACGTTCCTGTCACCCGCTGCCCTCGGCATGTCTTCAGGATCCATCCACATTGTCACCTAACAGCTCACTTCTTTTTTGGTGGGACTTGCTGTTTTTGCTCAGCATCATGTTCCTAAGAGTAGCCGTAGAGTAGGCGCACGTCCACGCCTCCACGGTGTCCCTGGATGGAGACGGGCCGTGTGGACATGTGGGCTGGCCGCAGATCCCTGCTGCGGCACGCGTACGGTCAGGAGCAGGCTTTGTCCGTGTGCAAGCAGGCGGGTTTCTCTGGGAGGGAGCTGGTGGGCTTTGGAAGAGCCCACCTACAGCTTTCCTCAACGAGGCCAGACTCTTCAGTGACTGCCCCAGCTCAGACTCCTGCCAGCAGCACCAGGCGTGTCACTCTTCCCCATTGTGGCCAGCGCTTGCCCTTTGGCCAGTGTCTGTCAATCTGGACTGAAATATTGTATTATTAGGGTTTTAATTTGCATTTCTCTGATGATTAGTGAAGATAGGCCATCTTTTTATTTATCGGCCTATTGTACTTCCTCTTCTGTAAAATGCCTTTTCATGCCTTTGCTCATGTTTCTTTTGGATTATTTGTCTTTTTCTTGTTTATTTGTAAGAGTTCTTTCTAGATTTCAGAAGCAAATCCCTTGTCAGTTATGTATATTTTCTTCCACATTGTAGCTTATTTTTTCATGTTACTGATGATGTTTTTTAGTGAGCTAAAGTTCTTAATTTTAATGTGGTCAAAATAATTAATCTTTTCCTCTGTGGTCAGTGTGTTTTGGACCTGTTTAAGAAATACTTCATCATGAAGTCTCAAAGATATTCTCTGTTGACTTGTAAAAATATTGTAGTTTTTTCCCAGAATCGACCTGGATTGATATTTGAAAGTGGTATAAATTAGGAGTCCAATTTCATTTTTTAATGTAGATAACCACTTGTCGAGCAAATTATTTAAAAATTCTTTGCCCACTGATCTACAATGCCAGCTCTGTTACTAATCAAGCATCTCCTGGGATGCATAACTGTTCTGAGGCTCTCCATTCCATTCCGTTAGTCAAATTTGTCCCTAAGAAAATACCATACTGTATTAATAAATAGAAACTTATAATGTACTTATATATCACAAGGCAAGTTCCCCAACCTTGTTTTTCTTCCTTAGGAGTTTCTTGACTATTCCTAGCCGTTTGCTCAAATTTATTGACATTTTTAAAATGATTTGTCAAGTATCAAAAAACCTATTGGGATTCTTTTACTGAGATTGTGTTGAATTTAAAGACCACTTTGGAAAAATAAATAAATAAATTTATAAAAGATGAAATTAAAAGCAAAGTCGTAATCTAAATGAAAAAAAAAGAAGACCACTTTGGAAGAGTTGACATTTTTACCATGTCGATTAAGTAAGCCTTAGTTTTCCAGTCTGTGAACATAATATCTAAAGATCTGTTAAATCTTTGATATCTTTCAGTACAGGTTTTCATTTTCTCCATATTAGACTTATTCTTTATTAATAATTTTATATTATACTTCTTGTAAATTATATCTTTTACAGTTACGTTTTCTGTTGCTGATTTATCTAGGACTATAATAGGAAGGAGTAGAATTGCTGGTTATAGAATTGCATTCAATAGCTGTATATTGATTTTTTGTCCCTCAGTGCTGCCAAAGTCTTTATTTATTCTTTTTTTTTTTTAAGATTTGTTTTTATTTCTTTCTCTCCCCTTCTCCCCCCCCCTCCACCGCCCCAGTTTTCTGTTCTCTGTGTCCATTCACTGTGTTTTTCTGTGTCTGCTTCTATTCTTCTCAGTGACATTGGGAATCTGTGTTTCTTTATGTTGCGTCATCTTGTTGTGTCAGCTCTCCGCGTGTGCGGCGCCACTCCTGGGCAGGCTGAACTTTCTTTCGCGCTGGGCAGCTCTCCTTACGGGGCACACTCCTTGCGCGTGGGGCTCCCCTACACGGTGGCCACCCCTGGGTGGGAGGGCACTCCTTGCGCACATCAGCACTGCATGTGGACCAGCTCCACACAGGTCAAGGAGGCCCGGGGTGTGAACCGTGGACCTCCCATGTGGTAGGCGGACACTCTTATCCATTGAGCCAACTCCACTTACCTATTAACTCTCATAATTCTAATCACCTAGATTCTTTGAGGTTTATTTTCCCACAACTTTAATTATAACATATCCCATCAAAAGAGGATGCTTGGTACTCCCCCACCCCTCTTTCCTTTTGGGGGCATTAGAGGACCTGAAAATAGCTTTATTGAGGCAAAATTGACATACAGTAAATTGCATGCATATAAAGTACATCACCGACATTTTTGGACTTAGAGATGCGCACATGAAACCATCACCCACAAGCATTTTCTCAGGCCTCCCTCCTGTGTCCCCCACCCTCCATTCCCAGGCAGCTGCTATTCTGCTTATTTCCACTCTAGATTAATTTGCATTTCCTAGAGTTTCTTATAAATGTAGTCATATAATATGTATTCCTTTTTGCTTGGCTTCTTTGACTCAACACAATTAGTATGAACTCAACTTTGTTGCTGCATGTATCAATAGATCATGCCTTTTTATTGCTGAATAAGGATTTCATTATTTGAATATACTATGATTTGTTTTTACTTTCACCTATTAATGGACATTTAGCTTATTTCCAGTTTTTGTCTATTTCAGATAAAGCTGCTTATAAACATTTGTATATAAATCTTTGTGTGGACACGCTTTCATTTTTCTTGGTAAAATACCTTGTGACTGGGTCACATTGTATGTGTGTGTTTAACTTTTTTAAAAACTGCCAAACTGCATCCAGGATGGTTGTGCTGCTGTTACTTTCCCACCAGTCGTGCATGAGAGTCCAGCTGCTCCAAAGCCTTGCCAGCACTTGCTATAGTTAGTCTTTTACATTTTAGCTGTTCTCCTAAGTGTGCAGCAATATCATTGTGGGTTTGTTTTTAACTTTTTATTTTGAAATAATTTCAAATTTAAGGGACAGCTGTAAAAATCATGCAAACCCCATATAAAGAATCCTAATATATACCCACCCCACCATTACCCAGATCCACTAATATTAACATTGGCCACATTTGCTCTATCATTTTTTTCTTTTCTCTTATTTCCACTCGATTTTTTCCTTAACCTGTTTGGTCTTTTATTTTTGCCTCTTATACTTCATTCACGTTTCCAGTTCCTGCTGGTGATTCCAATGTCCGATGCTTTTCCGTGTCATCTTCTGCTCTCGGCGGTTCCCGTTGGCTCTCACTGATAGTGCTTTTGTTGCTTGAGTGACGGATTCTTTGGCGCTTATGTGTGGAAATCTTTTACTTCCACATTGAAGTTGGTTTCTCCAGCAAGAATTTGTATCTGTGTTGTAGCATGGATTAGAACTTCATTCCTTTTTATGGCCAAAGGACATTGCATTACATGTAGTGGCCGTATTTCCTTATCCATTCACCTGTGGTGACACTTGGGTTGCCTCCACCTTTTGACTATTGTGAACAATGCCGCAGTGAACTTTGGTGTGCAGATATCTGTTTAAGTCCCTGCTTTCAATTCTTTTGGGTATAAACCTACAAGTGGAATTGCCAACTCATGAGATAATTCTATACTTAACTTTCTGAGGATCTGCCAAACTATCTGCCACAGCAGTTGCACCATTTCACATTCCCACCAGCAATGAACAAGTGTATTTCTCCACATCTTCTCCAACACTTGTTATTTTCTGTTGTTGGTTTTTTTTTAATAGTAACCATTGTAGTGGGTCTGAAATGGCATCTCAATGAGATTTGATTTCCCTAACGATGTTGAGCATCTTTTCTTGTGCTTATTGGCCATTTATATACCTTCTTTGGAAAAGTATCTATTCACGTCATTTGCCCATTTTTTAATTAGGTTGTCTGTCTTCTGGTTGTTGAGTTATAGGATTGCTTTATATATTCTGCTATTAAACCCTTATCAGATATATAGTTTCCCAAATATTTTTCTCCCATTTTCTATGTTGTCTTTTTAATTTCTTGATAAAGTTCTTTGATGGGAAAACTTTTGAATTTTGATGAGGACCCATTTGTCTCTCTTTTTGTTGTAGTTGCTTTTGTTTTGGGCATAAAGACTAAGAAATCATTGCCTAACACAAGGTTCTGAAACTGCTTCCCTGCGTTTTCTTCTAAGAATTTTATAGTTTTGGTTCTGTTCTTTACGTCTTTGATCCATTTTGAGTTACTTTTTGTATGTTGTGTGAGGTGGGGTCTACCTTTGTTCTTTTGCATGTGGACATAGAGTTTTCCCAGCACCATTTGTTGAAGACACTGTTCTTTCCCTGTTGCATGGACTTGGTGCCCTTGACAGCAGTCACTTGGCCACTGGTTGCCTAGATGGTGGCGTGATTCACTTTGGGATGCTATTCCCCTCCAGAATCTTTGAACAATGAGTGAAAACTGTAGACCCATCTTCTTGAAAGCTCTGGGTAACAGTGAAGGGGTTGCAGTAATTGGATGGGTGCCAAATCAAGAAAATGCCACTTTAAAAATGGTGGGAGAAGCTCGGGGTGCCCTTCTGGCACCTCGCCTCCCTCTCCCCAGCCCGGTGTGGAGCCATACTGCACTCCCCTTGTGGGTCCTGGCCCTTTTCCAGGGACATCGAGGAACCCTGTGGACACATGGGGTGCCCGCATGTCCTCGCCAGCCACGGGTGGCAGCCTGAAAGCCTGAGCTAGGGAACTCCGCTAGGACTACAGAGAGCCAACGCAGTGTGAGAACCATTGAGCGGCAGTGGCTGGGGGCAAAGGCATGTAGTTGAGCTTGGGTGGGGAGAGGGGCCTGCCTTGCAGGGAGCGGAGGGTACGTTCAAACTCCCGTGAAGACTGGAGCCCGTGCGAGCCCGGCCAGAGCTGACTGCTCAGCAGAAGCCGTGGAGGGAAGAAGTCAGCAGCATGGGATAGTTAGCGTGCTGAGAGGAAACCGCACACCAAGAATTCACATCTGGCAAGGCTTTCTTGCAGAACTGAGAGAGGGATTGAGACGTTCCCAGACAAAAAAAAGCTGGGTGAGTTCATCACCACTAGGCCTGCCCTACAAGCAGTGCCAGAGGGAGTTCTTCAGACTGAAGGGAAAGGACACTGGACAGAGGTTCAAAGCAGATAAAGAAACAGAGGCCTGCAGTCAAGGTAACCATGCGGGTAACTATAAATGCCAGTACGATTTCAATTTATTTCTTCATATGTAACTACACTTCTTACTTCTTGCAGGTATTAAAATGCAAATGCATTAAGAGTAATGGTGAATGTATGGTTTTGGACAGACAGCCTATAAAGATGTAATGTAAGGAGTGGACGTGGCTCAAGCAGCTGAGCGCCTGCTTCCCACATGGGAAGTCCTGGTTCATTTCCCGGTGCTGCCTAAAAAAAAAAACACAAGCAACAAGCAAAACAAGCAAAATAAAACAACTCAGGGGAGCCAGTGTGGCTCTGACTGAGTGCCTGCCTTCCACATATGAGGCCCTGGGTTCAATCCCTGGTCCCCAGTACCTCAAAAAAATTTAAAAAAAGATAACAATTTGTAACAAGTACAACAAAAAGGTGGGATGAAGGGATATGGGAACAGTGTAGATGTATGTTATTGAAGCTAAGTTGGTATCAAATCAAATATGATAGTTTTAGACTTCAGATGTTAAATCTTAATCCCATGGTAGCCACAAAGAAAGTGTACAAAGAGTATTTTCAAAAGAAATGAGAAGGGACTCAAAATGGTACAATACAAAAATATTAGATAAAAATGAAAGTAGCCATTAATGGATGAATTGAGGATCAAAGAGAGTTTAAGGCTTACAAAGACCAAATAGCAATTTGGCAGAAGAAAGTCCTGCATTATTGGTAGTTATTTCAAATTTACCCTTCCATGTGAATTTGATGATTGGTGTTTCCATTTCTGCAAAGAAGGCTATTAGAATTTTGATAGGGATTGTTTTGAATCTGTCAAGCACTTTGAGTAGAAGTGACTTCTTAACAATATTTAGTCTTCTAGTCCCTGAACATGGACTATCTTTCCATTCGTTTAGGTTTTCTTCAATTATTTTTAGCGATGTTTTGTAGTTTTGCATGTTTTACATCCTTGGTTATATTTATTTCTAGATGTCTCATTTTCAGCTGCCCTATTACTGTTTACTCAGGCTTCACTTTGGTTGCGTAGAGCCAGTAGCTTGCCTCCATCCCTCTGTAAGGGCACGGCATGGGCCAGACCCCCTGCTCATTCCTTGCTGTGGTGTTTCCTTCAAGCCTCAGTGAATGGTCGGCATTCAGCAGCTCCTTCATTCTTGCTGCAGTGATTTAAAGATTCTTGAGTCCTTTTTTCCAAGGGGTAGAGATTGCTCCACAACGAAGAGTAGGGTGCTGGTCCCTTGCTGTGCCGTCCAGTGGACGTATCCTGAGCACTCTGGTGACCAAGCTGACCTTCACCTCCCAGGGATGGGAAAGCCCAGGCATGGCCATCTGCTGTCTCTGCCGCCGGTTTACAACCTCTCCTGTGTTCCCTTTTGTCCACATGAAGGACATTCTTTAAGGAAGAATGTTTTCTACAGCAGTGTGCATGGATGATTTTACAGACTCTCAGGAACAAAAGGTCAAGAGAAGTAAGCACATCAAAGAAGAACATATGTGTTAGGATTAATGAGTTATATACAATTAATAGGTACAAGTGTGGCATAATGATACAGAATCCAGGATGCTGGTTACTGCTGGGTTGGGAAGCGAGGCCGCCGTTGAGGGCGATGTCCCTGGGCTTCAGGGTCCTGCTGAGTTCAGGCTGTGGTGAGCACACAGGTGTCTGGGTTTTGTTGTTGCACTTTGTTTTGTTTTGGTTTAAACCTTATGTGTACATTTCATGCACTGTCACACATACAGAATGAAAATTATCTGGCCAATGCATCGTAACATTTTCCCAGCAATGATAAATGTTTCCTCTTCACACAAGCGGAGCTGCTGGAGAATTTCTATTTGTGTTGCCAGTTGTCTGAGGGAGGAGAAGCTAAATTCTTCAGTAAGACCTTGGCATCTTGTTTTGCCCCGAGGCCTTGTCCCTGCCCACGTGGACTTCCTGGGATGGAGAGGTCAGTCAGAGAGCCACGCCATAACCCCTGCTGCTCCCTCTTACCCTGGGTTTTCAGATCCACAGAATGGAAAAGAAAGCACAGAGGTCATCCTATAGGGGACCCAGGCACAAGACAAGCAGCCAGGGAGCAGCTCCTGGTGCGAGCCGCCCCAGTCATGGAGCAGCCCCTGCAAAGCCTTCCCCTTCAGACCATGCCCTGGCAGCCTGGAGTCCACCAAGACGCCACAGTGCCCCCTCGTCCAGATCGAGGCGCTGGGAGAACTGGCCCGGGGCAGCCCGGGAGCCGTGTAACGGCAGAGCCAGGCTGCGGCGACTCGGACCCAGGGCTCACATCCGCTCCCGTTTCCTTGGCGCCTGCTCTGGGCCTGGACCCAGAAGGAATGCTTTCCAGCACTGCCTCGTGAGCTTCCCTCTTCCTCTTTTCCATCTTGTTTCGGGACTTGAGAGTGTGAAGGGAGAGGAAGTGCTAGAGGTAACCTCCTTGGCCCTCCTGCTGGTCTTGAATAGTTGGAGTGCGCGGTGCTGGATGGTGCTCCTTCCTGGAGCTCTGAGGACTTCGAGGTTTTCCAAGGAGGCCTTCAGTGGTACTGGACCTAGTTCTGAGAAGCTTCACTAGAGAGGCGCCTGGTGGAGGGCTGAGCCCGGGACACGCTAGGGGCAGGTCCTCAGCGGTGCTGGGAGCGGCTCCTACGCCGTGACCCTGAGGACCCTCCTTCCTCTGGAGTCAGGAGGTGGCCGTTCTGTGGCACGAGTTGACGAGGTGGTGATTTTAGGAGAGTGTTGAGGTTTTGGATGAGCCTTGGGGAGCTGGTGGGAGGATCACCAGGCAGCACCACAGGCCTGTGGTGGTTGAGGAACGGATCACCCATGGTGGGCTTCGGAGAGAGGGTCAGACGAAGGAAACGGGAGGGCGGAGCCGGGTCGGCCCAGCACCCTGCAGAGCCCTTGGCCTCAGACAGACCCGAGTTGGCCCCTGACTCCCCACCGGGCTGCTGTGACTTCGGAGGAACCACTTGAGCTCGTTTCCTCACCAGTAGGACGCCTTAGGTTGCTATGAGGACAGGAAGCTGTAATGCACGTGGCCTGCTTAGTGAAGGCAGGCCTAGGGGAGGCACGCGATGGGAAGGTCAGGAATTTCTCATCAGGGAAAAACGAAGGACCCAAGTCTTTAAAGTCTTTGAAGGCCCCGGTGTTGGAGTGGGAGGGCTGAGCCCCGGGGGCTGCTGCCGAAAGTAGGTTCTGGAGCTGAGGGTCTGGGCAGTGAGACGGTCTGGGGCTGAGATTGAGGCCAGCCCCCATGTGGGCCTTGGGGAGGCTGTGAGCCCTCAGGGCTTACTGGGCACGAGGCTGTCAGGAGGACCGGGGCATGCACAGTGAAGGACTCAAGGGAGGCGCCGTGTCTGGGGAGCCAGCGGGCATGCCAGGGTGGGGTGGGGGGAGCAGCGGAGGAGCCTGGGGCTGCGGAGGGCAGAGGGCGGCAGGAGGAGCCTCTCCTCAGGGGGCCAGAGCCAGGCCCGTGCGGGCAGCCAGGCTCTGCGCAGGGCGTGGGTGGCCGAGAGGCTGCTGTGTCACGGTGCTGTGGTGGCGACCTCGCCCAGTGTTTGCCCTGCCGCCGACGTCCCGCTCCAGACCCTCCTTTTGTGCCCCTCAGCACGCACGTGCCCCTGGCCGCCCCCGCGCAGTGCAGCTCTCCTGGAGGGCTCAGCTGCTGCGCTGCCGCCTCTGCCCGCTGGTCCCCAGCGCACGGCCTTCCTGGAGCTGCAGCTGAGGAACCAGGCCCCCAGGCCCTCTGCCCGTCCTTTCCCTTAGCAGAGGGATGGTAATGATCGAGTTCCCAGAATTACTTGACCTCTTTTCTGTATGTGAAGGAAAAAAAGGGAAGGAAAGAAGCTGTCACGGGGAGAGAGAGGCTCCGTCTTGGACCGGGTGCTTCGTTTGGGTCTCCAGAACCTCAGTCCACGTTATCTTAACTGTCCGTCTTTTCTGTGGTCCGCTCCCTGGGGCCCATCCAGGCCTCACAGCTGCCATTGGACCTGAGCCCTCGTCCCGAGCCCTGGTGTCTGGTGTCCACCTCCCGCCTGCCTTGCTTTTGTGAGCCCTCTTAGGGCCTCGCCTAAATATCCCTTTGCTGCTCCGTCTTCCACAAGGACCGTCAGCGGAGACCCTAGTCTCCTTGGCCCTGCGTGAGAGAGGGACCCTCCTTAGGCTGAGCCAGCCTCTGCCAAGCAGGAGAATGGAGCAGCTAGCAGCGCGGTAATGGCGCAGGCTTGCCCCAGACCTGTTGAGGTGTTCTTCCCTGGAGGACACCCACAAGGGAGTGTGGATTTTGCCTCTCCCCTCAGCTGACAGTTTGCTCGTTCGTTACCTTTTCTACTTCGTGTGCAAAGCCTGTGCCTGAAGCTTCACTTCTCAGAGCCCTGAGCAGGTGCGTTGTCTTCTGCAGAGCGCAGAGCCCAGCACAGCCATCGTGTAGCTCGGGCCTGTCGTTGCTGGCCTCTGGGCCCCTCTGCATATGCAGTGACCTGTGAGGAGGCCGTGGGGCCACACCCAGGGCCAACCCCAGCTCTGACCAGCTCTCTTTTCCTTCCAGGGAAAGTTCATTTCTTCTCTGGTGGCCTTCTGTTCTCTCACCGCCGTCATGGAAGTATCATCATTTCCAAGAATCACATGAATTCCATTTTGTTCTACGATGGGGTAGGTGTTTCACCAGACTGCAGCTTTTGTGCAGAAAGACACACTTTAGAGGGGACAGCTAGGTAACCCCCTCACCCCACCCGCTCGAGGCAGGAGGCCACGGAGCGGCCTGGGCTGGAGGTCAGAAGCACCTTCCCAAGACACCTCACCTATGGCCTCCAGCCCAGGGACATGGAGAACTGGAAGGAGGCTGCTTCCAGCCTTGACTGCTTAGTGATTTTTTAAATTTAATTTTTCATTTAATTTGTTTGCTGCTTATTTACTTTATTGAAGTGTGACATAAGTATGATGAACTGTATCCATTTAAAGTTTTCATAGATGTGTATACTCATGAAACGATCATCACAATCTATAAGGTACAAAAGATTTTTATGACCCCAAGAAGTGTCCTTTTCGCAATCCTTTTCCCACTCCCCTGGTTTGGGCAACCACTCATTCACTTTCCTTATTTGTTTATTTATTTATTTCTCTCCCCTTCCCCGCCCCCCGCCCCTGTTTTCTGTTCTCTGTGTCTGTTTGCTGCATCGTCTTCTTTGTTTGCCTCTGTTGTTGTCAGCGGCTCAGGAATCTGTTTCTTTTGTTGCGTCATCTTGCCGTGTCAATTCTCTGTGTGTGCGGCACCATTCCTGGGCAGGCTGCCTTTCTTTCGCGCTGGGCGCTCTCCTTATGGGACCCACTCCTTGCACGTGGGGCTCCCCTACGCGGGGGACACCCCTGTGTGGCAGGCACTCCTTGCGTGCATCAGCACTGCACGTGGACCAGCTCCACACGGGTCAAGGAGGCCCGGGGTTTGAACCGTGGACCTCCCATGTGGTAGATGGACACCCTAACCACTGGGCCAAGTCTGCCGCCTCATTCACTTTCTGTCACTGTAGATTAGTTTGAATTTTCTAAAATGTTACAGAAATGAAAATTTTACTTTATGTACCCTTTTGAGTCTGGCATTTTCACTCAGCACAATCAATTCATCCATGCTTTTGTGTTCCTTTTTTTTTCTTTTTAAGATTTATTTTTATTTATGCCGCCCCCCCCCCCCCCAGTTGTCTGCTCTCTCTGTCTGTTTGCTGTGTGTTCTTCTGTGTCTGCTTGTATTCTCATTAGGCAGCTCCAGGAACCGATCCTGGGACCTTCCAGAATGGGAAAGAGGTGATTACTCCTGTGCCACCTCAGCTCCCTGTTCTGCTACATATTCTTATTTTCCCTCCTCTGTGTCTCTTGCTCTGTCATCTTGCTGCCCCAGCTCTCCCCATCGACCGACACTCCTGTGCGGGGCCGCATTCCTGCATGGGCCGGCACTCCGCATGGGCCAGCTCACCGCGTGGACCACCTTGCCCTCACCAGGAGGCCCTGGACCTCCTATACGGTAGACGGTAGCCCAATTGGTTGAGCCATATCCGTTTCTCTGTTGTATTCTTTTAATTGCCAAGCAGATTCCATTATAGCTTCAGCATAAAATTTATCACACTACTCAATCATTTAAACTTCTGAAAAGTATTTCAAAAAGAGAATTAAAAGGCAATAAAAGAAACTAAGAAAAATATTTTTTGGTGATTAAAACCAACCAGTGAATATTTCTTTCTTAACTTCCAGGGAGCTCTTATCATTACCGGCAGGAAAACACTGAGTTCCCCAGGTCAGGGGCATTCAGAGGATGTGAGGCTAGTTAACAGATATTAAGAAACAGCCACCTCTGCCCTGTGTGAAGTAAATCTGCAAAGGGTGAAGAGTAGAGAGTGGGCCGAGGAGAAACTGGATCAGAACCCGAGTATATAGCTGTGGGCCCAGGTGGGGAGTGGGATGCCGCTTTCAGAAAGGGGTAGAAACAGGATGGAACAGTGCGGCAGGCGCTAATGGTAAAGTAAGTTCAAAAGGACATGGAAATGTAAACATAAATACCACGTTTTTATTGCATACGCTAGGCAAATCAGTGAGTACATAGGAAAAGTGCTAAAATGCTAGCTGTGATTGGGCTGAGGTGACAGGATTGGAATTAATTTTTTAGCCTTTCTTCTCTGTTCTGTTTTTATGTTTTTTCAAATTTTTACTTAATGAACGTAATACTTTTTAAACTTATTACTTCGAAATAATTTGAAACTTACAGGTAAGTTACAATATATAGAACTCCAGCATACACTGCACCCACATACCTAGATTTACCAACTATTAGCTTTTAGCCACATGTGTTGTATTGTTCTGTTTCTCCATTTTCTAAATATTTGAGAGTAAGTTTTGTACATCCTCCTTCTCTAACAATCAACACTTCTGTGTACATTTCCTGAGACAAGGACACTCACTAATGGGCCTGCCTCAAGGACAGCAGTCAGGTTCACAGACTTCAGCATTGATGCAGGCTAGCAGCCCGTCCTCCAGATTTTTCTTTTTTTTTTTCTTTTTTAATTTATTTCTCTCCCCTTCCCCCATAGTTGTCTGCTCTCTGTGTCCATTCACTGCGTGTTCTTCTGTGACTGCTTCTATCCTTATCAGCAGCACTGGGTATCTGTGTTTCTTTTTGTTGCGTCATCTTGCTGCGTCAGCTCCCCGTGTGTGCGGCGCCATTCCTGGGCAGGCTGCACTTTTTTCACGCTGGGCGGCTCCTTAGGGGATGCACTCCTTGCGCATGGGGCTCCCCCACGAGGGGACACCCCTGCGTGGCAGGGCACTCCTTGCACGCATCAGCACTGTGTGTGGGCCAGCTGCACACGGGTCAAGGAGGCCTGGGGTTTGAACCTTGGACCTCCCATGTGGTAGACGGACGCCCTAACCACTGGGCCAAGTCCGCTTCCCCAGATTTTTCAGTTGCCACAGTAATGAGCTTCATTATTAGATCCAGTCCAGAGTCATGTATTACATTTAACTGTCATTCTCTCTCTCTTCTTTCTCTCTCTTCTCTTTCATATTACTTTTATAATGAAAAAGTAAATGCTAAACAAACAGCCAAAGTGAGGGTAGGAGAAGGGAGGAGAGCCCCCTGGTGGCTTGAGGAAACGTGAGCCCGGTCAGTCTGTCACAACCCTGGGACCAGTTGGGAGCCCCAGGTGGCCCCGCAAGGAGGCAGGTGAGCGTAGCACCTCGCCCAGTGCACGTGGGTCTACCGCAGGGGCAGGTTGGGGTGCCTGCCCAGGACCCAGCGTTCCTGCGGCTCTGTCGGGGGTGACTGTCCGCCCTGCAGCTTTGGCTGCCTGGTGCTCAGCAGAAGTTTCTAGCACTCGGCAGGGAACTGACCTGCTCAGCACAAGAGCTAGGGCCTCCTCCAGGCCCCTGTGGTGCTGCAGGAGACACAGCGACGCGGGTCTTGGGTTCTCCATGTTAGCCTCCTGGTGGGTTGGCACCAGCGCAGGGCACGGTCTGGCCAGCAGTTCTGAGCGAGCCCCTGGCTTAACAGCAAGAGCCAGCTCTTGGCGACATGTGGCCTGGTGCTGGGCAGCAGCATGCCTGCAGGCCTCCCTCACCATCTCCCTTGGTTGAGGGGTGGAGGAGCGCTGGCGACGGGGGCCTGGCAGTGCGTTCCGGGCAGGTGCTGCAGTGCTGGCTCCTCTCACTGCTCTGTCCTCTGGGTCAGCCTCCGAGAAAGCTGGGAGTGGAGAGGCTGAGTGGGTGAGGGTCCGGGGACGCAGGCTGTGGGGATGTGTGAGAGGGAGGAGTGTCTTCTCCACGGGGGATTTCAGCAAAGACAGTTCCTAGAGTTCATCCCACTCTGCAGGGAGATGGGTAGATCCTCCTCCCATTTCCCTGGTGGCCACTGAAGTGTACATGACACTAAAAGGGAATTGAGGAACGAGTCAAAGACGCCCAGAATCCTAGCCAGCTGAGAAGAGCAACGGGCCTGGCCTGCCCTGCTCCTGAGATCCAGCCTGCCTGTAGCTTGGGTAGAAGCCCAGACCAGGGCCAGAGCTCCACGGCTGTCTCGTGGACACTGAGCCCGCTTCCTCTCTTCCGTTACAGTCTCGAATGGCTGCCTGAGGGTACACGCAAGCATGTGTGCTCTCAGCTTTCCTTTTGACTTTTGTTGATACTGAATCAGGAGTTGAAGGTGGAAGTGGAGTTCTAAATACCCTCTTTCACTCAAAACCATCAAAAACCAAAGACCTCTTCTTACCCACGACGTGGCTGCCAGGATTTCAAGCCTTTGCTCAAGTCTTACTTTTCCAATGAGGCTTGCCTGGACCGCCTGTTTGTCCTGGGAACTGCCCACTCCCCCCGCGCTTGCGCCTCTCCTCCTCCAGTCCACTTTGCTGTCCATAGGACTGCTGTCTTCTGACGTTCTGGAAGTTCAGTTATTTCTTTTGCTTACTTTTTGCCTTTGTTTCCTACCTCCACCACCACCACCCTCAGACAACAGGACTTTATCTGCTCTGGACACTGCTGAATCCTGAGCTCCTAAACAATGGCTGGCACGTACAGGCCCTCAGCACGTTTTGAACGAATGAATGATCAAGTGAATACAAGAAGCGTGTCACCTCCAGGCATCGCCAAGCACGTACTTAGTACACGTGACTGCTCCTACAGTTCTGTCTCCAGCAGAGCCTCTGTGGAGCAGACTCTCGTTACGCAGTTGATGAATGAGTAATGGAATGCCAGAGACTGCTCGGCAGAGCTGGCAGAGTCTGAACATAGATTGAATGCCAGCCCCCTAGAAAGAATTTTGAGATAACGTTTCAGAAGACACTTTCGGTACTTCCTGCATCTCCTGTAACTGGGCATTGGAAAGCAGGGTGTATCCTGAGTCCGGAAAACCATAGGATGGGAGGGCAACTGCCCATATCACTGCCCTGGCAGCCGCCTCATGCACCTGGCCCTTCTCACTGACACGCCCCTTTTTCTCTAGGATTCCACCAGCGTCGTTGCTGCCCTTCTGATCGAGTTCAAAAGCTCGTTGCTGCCCCATCTGCCAGTTCATTTCCATGGACCAAGCAATTTCCTGATGCTTGCCCTTTTCCCCAAGTCAAAGATATACCAAGCGTTTTACTCAGAGGTAACGTCGCCCGTCGTTCAACAAACACCTACTCCTTTCTTCCTTAGCAGTCTGGGTGGTGAGGCCACATCCCGGGCCTGCCAGTGAGGTGGGGGCACTGGTGGTGAGAGGAGGATGCATTGGAGCCTTCAGGTCCTGCCAGGCAAGTCTAAAGGTCTGAGCAAAGGCTCGTATGTGTCTAAGAAAAGTCTCCTCCATCCCCTTTCAGTCCTGATTTGACCTATTTCCCTGCTGACTGCCTTGGTGGACTGGGCCTTGGGCCCTCTCTGTCCCCTGGGTCACAGCCCAGCCTGCCTGGCAGGCTGCACACCCAGGCCCAGAGTTCCGCACGGTGAGGAGCCTGCCAAGCGTTGTGCCACCCATTCGAGGCCTAGCTGCAGCCAGATCCAAGCAGGAGCTGGCCCGCACCTGGTGGGCATGCTTGGAGAGCCGCGAGGTCAGGTCCCTCCCTGGGGAAGGCTCACGGCCCCTGGAGGCCAGAGCCCCCGGGGCTGCAGAGCAGCTTCTCGGCCCCTCCTGTGGCTGGCCTGGCAGTTAGGAACCGAGTGCGCCATCCCTCTGCCTCCATCCCTCGGCCTCCAGGCAGGTGTTGCTCGAACCACTTGTGTCTGTCTGACCCTGTTACCAGGGAAGAAAATGTCCCTGCTGCCAGAGCAGTGTCACCCAATACCGTCCTCTGGGTGCCGCACCTCAGAAGGAATGGAATGCATCCCCGGGGGCGGAATCCAGCAATAAGTTCTGGTTTGAAAACTACAGAATAAAATTGCTTCTGGCCCCTATTTTAAAGCAGACTTGTTTGTTATGTTTTCTCTCTGTACTGACAGTCTAGATTTTCAACAACCATCAAATCCCCATGTGGGTTCCATATCCTGTTATTGAGTTTAAAGTGTTCTTTGCTCAAATTCTGTTTTGTTTAGGTCTTCTCCCCCTGGCAACAACAGACTGACTCAGGGCTCTTTTTAAAAGTGATCCAGGAGGATGGATTATCTGTGGAACAAAGGAGCTTGTAAGTGGCTGCCTTCGGCCTCAGTGCTCGTGCCCCACGCTCAGCATGCACTCTGGGGGGCTTGCGCTTTGTAACACGGGTCTTAGCACCCGAGAGCGCCGAGCCCGTCATTTCCACCTTGCAGGTAGCCAGTGCCTTTGGGGAAGCAGAGGGTTAGAGAGATGAAATTGGCATACGTCACATCCATAGCACTGCCGGAGTGCGCAGCTTTCCACGGTGGGCACGGCAGTTGAGCCAGAGCTGGGCTGGGCCTCCTCTGTGACCGCCTGCCGTGCCTGGCTCCCAGGGGCAGGGGGATCGTCTTTCCTCCGGAGATGAAGGCCCCATTTGTGCTGCACTAACTCCACATATTGTCTGAGTTGGGCAGATGCTTGTCTTGGAAGAGCGGGCACTGCCATTGCTCGGGCCTGAGCACCAGGAGCACCGGTTGTGCGGCGCGTGTGCCCTGGGGAGGTGCGGCTAACGGTGATCTCTCTGTTCCAGACACTCCAGCGCACAGAAGCTCTTCAGTGCCCTGAGCCAGCCTCCCGCTGAGCAGCGGAGCCCCCTGACACTGCTGGCAGCCAGACTCCCGGGGCTGGACTGGTGAGCTCTGGTGTTCTGGGCTTAGATGTGAGGGGCTTGTGAAAGGTCAGAAACCTCCATGTTGGTCCCTCGTGGGCTCCTCTTTCTTAAAAGCTTCTTAGGATCGTTGTTAGAGGCAGGAGTGGCACATACAGTCTCAGTCTCCAGAGGGAACCTCGGGTTATTTTTCAGCAGTTAAGGAAGTTTTCCGTGTGAATGGGCACATGCAGGCTGACAGCGGAACCTGAGAGCCGTGTCTTGTTCCCAGGTTTCCCCAGCACTTCGCGCTGGGCAGCGTGGGTCGCGAGCCCATGATGAGAACACACCTTCCTGTGCTGCTGCGGCAGGCTGACACCAGCCCTGCTCTCAGGGTGGAAGGCGGCCAGGTAAACGCTGGGAGCTCAGGGACGAGCAGCCGCCTGTCCTACCTCGGTCTTTCTGTCCGTTAACAAAGAGCTTAGGTGGGGTCCCTTTTGTCGCGACCTGCCCCCGCTCGGCAACAGGGAAACCTGTCCCGTGCAGGCGGAGCCCCGGGGCAGGGAAGTGCCCTGGCGCCTGGCCGTGCCCTGCCCTTGCCTGCCCAGGTCCTCACACCTGTGGCCCAGTGCTCTCACGCCATCGGCTCTTTCTGTTGTGACAAGGACTTACCTGCAGGACTCGGTACATGGTGCCAGGAGGGGCTGGGGCAGCTGCTGGCATTGCCAGGGTAGAGTGATACTATGAGCATTCTCCTCCCAAGAGTGGATTTTCATCTGCACCACGTTTCCCTCCTCCTAACCCCCTCCCACCATCCTTTGGAACCATACATTGTAATTTACTCAAAGGTAGTGTTTATTTCTGTGCAAATGTATGTCACTGAGCTGCAAATGACAGCAGAAGCACTAAGCAAGTAGAAGCATCATTCCTTCCCTGGGTAAGAGTTTCAAAGGCCTGCAAATGCCAACTCGCTCTGTTTTATTTAAAAGGAATTACATCCTAGGCTCCTTGCACCGCAGTATCCCAGTATAAAAGATGTGGTTAATGTACATAAAGCCATCTAACAGCACGACAGGGCTGACCTGAGGCCAGAAGGGGTCTGCTGAAGGCTTGCCTGCTGTGGTTTGAGGGGCTGAGGACTAGGACGAAGGTGGGGGTTAGGGTGTGAGGAAGATAAACACAGCACCAGTTACGTGGGGTGCTGCCTGGGACACGGGGGAGCTGCTGGCTCCACCAAGAAGAGCCACCTTTGCTGCCAGGACAGTGTTGGCTTAAGCTGTGCATGACTAGCCTGTCCTGAGAGCCTTGGGTTTGCAAAGTGAACCAGGCTGGAGGCCTGTGCTGCGCTGTGCTGCTTACCTCAGCGTCCATTGGCGGCTGCGCAGTTTGTGTCCTCCCTGGCCTACCCGTGCTTTTCCAGGGATTTCTTCGAGTTGTTCTCAATTGCCGACCTGGGGAGGGGGCCGTTGACCTGCAGTCAAGTTGGAAGGTCCGGGCAGCCCAGCCTGGCTCCCTTCCCCACCAGGAGTCAGCCGCGCTGTCAGCCACACTTGTCACGCAGCAAGACTCAGCGGGGCCGTTCGTCTCCTTCGCTGACTTCACTGTGACGCTTCAGCCCACTGCGTTTTCATCCCAGACCCTCTTTTGCCCAGGATTTTCCTGAAAAGTGTAACTGTTGAAAGAACATGGTATCATCCATGAATATGTGTTCTACAAAAGATGTTGTGGTGTCTAACAACTGGGCACCGTAATTCCTTGTATCTTTAAGTAGAGAAGTTGTACTTTTCCAGAAAGTTCACATAAACCCTAAAGAACTCATGTATTGGCCGTGGGAATTTTAATAAGAATCCTGCATTCTATGTAGTTTGCTCTGTGCCAGCACACTCTAAGCACGGGATGCAGAGGGGTCATTAGCCCGCGGTCGCGTAGCTGGCAAGTGGTGGTGCTGAGGTCAAGCCCACGGGGCCGGGCTCTGGTCACTCTCTAGCTCCTTGTTCAAGGTTGTCTGTATGTTGCCTTTTCTTTCACGTAGGTCATTATCAGCATCGTAACTGGCCTCCCAGGCTCTTGTGCCAGCGAGCTCTGTGCTTTCCTGGTCACTCTGCATAAGGAGTATGGCAGGTTTGTATGGCCGCTGCCCTAGCTTTGGGGAAGGGGCTTCACCGGGACCTGGCCCTGGGAAGCCTAGACACGGCTGACCTTCGGGTGGATGAGGTCGGCAGCTCATCCTGCACGTGTGCCTGGTGGACGATGTGCAAAAGAGACAGGCAGGAAGAGCTCTGCCCTGGTGGGCTTTGCAGTCGGGGCGGGGGGGGGGGGAGTGCCCAGCTAAGCTGAACTTTAGCCTGTGGAAAGCGCTGTAGAAGGTGAAGCAGGGAAGGACGTGGGGTGGGGGAGAGGCCCGCTCTAAAATGAGCCGCCAGGGACCACCTCCCTGAGAAGGTAGTGTTGGAGCACTGGCCTGAGGAGGAGCGGCTGCGCAGCAGCAGGTACAGAGGCCTGGCCTCGGGCAGCTCGGCTCGGCACAGCATGACGCTGAGGCTGCCATCCGTCCATCGCGTCCACTCGGCTCGCCCTTGCTGACCTGGGCAGTCCTTTGATACGTGGAGGGCATCCTGCGGGAGTCAGGTCGGAACTGAGGGAATGAAATTGCCCAGAAGGCTGGCGGTTCAGGGCGGGAGCGTGGAGTGGGGCAAGTTTTGGAGGAATGCTGGGCAAGTGCTGGGCCTGCTTTAGCGGGCATTGCCCGGCTAGCCAGTTCCTCACCCGGGCTCGGTGTGCACCTTCAGGACTCTTCGCCTGCCCGTGTCTCGTCCGTAGCAGGTCTTTCCTAGCCCGGGGCTGAGCGGCCCTGGTCAGGCCGTCAGGCTCATCAGTTCTGAGGTCTGTCGCTCGTGTCCCCACCCCTCCTCTTGCCCTGTGGTGAGGGCCTTCGTCAGAACGCCAGTCGATCATGCTCGCGGTCCCCTGGGCTCCCGGCGCAGCCCGTTCCTGTCGTGTGCGGGTTCGCTGGCAGGAAGGTCCGGGCAGTGCCTGCGTCGGGGCCCTCTGGCAGCCCCCCGAGCTCGCCTCTGCTCTCTGCAGGTGGATGCTGTACCGCCAGCTCATGGACAGCTCTGAGTGCTTCCATGCCTCCCACTTCCAGAGGTTCCTCTCCAGCGCGTTGGAGGCCCGGCACAGCCGCTCCGCCCGCCCGCCGGCCTGCGCCCGCAGGAGCGCCAGGCTGCTGGTGGCCTTGCAGGGGTGAGCTGGAGGCTTCCGGGACAGTGGGTGGGTGGCCATGGGGCTGAGCGGCGTCCGCGCCCCCCCACAGGCTGCGAGGAGCCGCGGCTGCTGTCGCTCGCACACGGGCCTTCAGTCGCCTTCAGGACGCCCCGCGTCGTGAGGGCCCAGGCAGCGGGGTGGGGAGGAGGTTTTCTCGCCGGGGCTCTTTGATAATTCTGGGCGCAGCAGTTGTCCCTAGAGCTCTTCCTTTGCCTTCGTAGGGCCCCCTGTGAGGAGCGTACTGGTGGAGTTGGGTAAGGGCTGAATGTCCGCCGACCAGCTAGTGGAGTCTGCCAGCAGGACTGTTGTGGGCGTTCGAGGACCTGCTGCAGGAGCTGCCCTGAGCCCCCGGAGGCCTTTGCCGGGGGGCCCTCGGCCCAGCGGGGAGGGTGTCGGGTTAGGGAAGACACGAGCCCGCTTCTCGTGGTGTCGCTGTGCTGGTGACAGCAGCTGTGGGCAGCTCCCACAAAGCGCCTTTGTGCTGCGCTGCCTCTGCTGGTGTTTGCAGAAACCGGCCGGGCTGGTTGGGCCCGTTGTTTCCAGTAAGCAGGCCCTGATCCACACCCTGCTGGGGCCTCCAGGTGTGTGATGGGCAGCGCCGGACACCCCCCGGGCCACCGCCTGTCCTCAGCCCTGAGCTCTTCACCCCTTCGTGCTGCCCTGGCCAAGGCAGAGCCACAGGGAGGACCAGTTCTCTTCCGGGTCTCTGTCCTAGCAGTCAGAGGCAAGGTTTGCCCAGCTGCCACCCTCCTGCCCCTGCCAGCAGCAGAGGGCGTGGGCAGCGGGCAGCTGCGCTCGCTGCACCCAGCCCCTCAGAGGGCCTTCCTGACCCTTTGCCGCTGCCGTTGTGCATCTGAGCGCCAGCCGGTGCCATGGCCTCTGGGCTGCGAGGCAGGGCCTGGCCACCCCCACGGCCTCCGGCCAGCCTCGCCGCAGGACCCCAGCCACGCTCTCCCGGGCTCCGTGGGCCACACACAGCAGCGTGCTTGGGGCATGTGCATCTCCTTGGCCAGACCTTCGAGCCCATTGTTGAAGCTGCTGCTGAAGGGGGGCCCCAGCAGCATCTCAGATCGTGGGCTTGCTCCCTGCATACGGCTCTTGTATTCCTTTGTGAGGAGGGCAGGGCGCGTGGGGCGTCCTGAGAGCAGAGCTGGGGGTCAGGGCCTTCTGAGCTCGGTGGGCCCCTGAGCCTGGTGCCAGGTGCGCTGGCCTCGCCAGCAGGACGGGGCCTGTTGTCCACGCGGACCTTTTTCCATTCAAATCAGCGAAGAGTCCTGGGGTGCTCTGAGAACCCGGGGATTCCCCAGCCACGCTAAGGAAACGCTAGCATGTTAAAATGACCAAAATCGACAAGATTGGCTTGTCAGATTGTCAATGGTCCTTTTCTACCCTAAAATATGAGAATCTGTGCTCCTGATACTGAACTTGTAAAATAAAAAGCCCGCAAACACTTTTTCTACAAGAAAAACTAATGCTGAGGAGCAAGTCTGGGGCATTTAACCGTTTACGTCTGCCCGACAGTGGGAGGTGGGGTCAACTGGGAAGTGGTCCCTGGGTGTGGGCAGGGATCCGCCGGGGCTGTGTCCAGTGCATTCACGCCCGCTCTCGGCACCGACAGGCCAGCGCAGAGCAGGCTTTCCTTACAACCGGGAAGACAGCAGTAAGCACCTCAGTGGTCACCAGTGCCCCGGAGGGAGATGAGGTGGGCACCAGGGGAGGGGCAGCTGCTTCGCCTGGCATGTGTAGAGTCGGCCTTGGAGGGGCAGGAGAGCAAGCTCTGCAGACATCCGAGGAAAAGCGCCCAGGCCGGGGAGGCAGCGGGAAGGGGAGCAGGCCTGGCAGGCTCGGGGAGCCTCTGCACCATGCCTGGGGGGGTCGGGTGGAGCCAGAGGCGGGCAGTGGGGCTGCCCTGCAGTGCGGAGCCGGGCCATGGAGGGCCCCGCTGAGACAGTCTGACCACGGGTTTAGCAGGGAACCTCTGGCTTCTGTGTTGAAAGTAGGCTGCAGAGAGGCAGGGGCAGGAGTGGGGAGGCCAGTAAGGAAGCGCTTGGGGTGAGGTGGGCAAGAGATGGCCATGGTTTGCACCAAGTTGCAACAGTGGGGCTGGGATCAGTGGCCACATTGTAGTTACGGTGTGGCGGTCACACTGCTGGTGTGACCGTGGTGGAGAGGGAGGAAGTCCAACAGGTCTTCTGGCCAAGCAGCTGGAGAGCAGGGTCCTCTCTGTGGAGAGGGACAGGCCGTGGGAGGAGCAGGCGTGGGGGGGCGGGCCAGGAGCTCCTTAGGCTCTGAGGGAGGTGTCCGGTCGGCTCTGCAGGTCAACAGAGCTCCAGACCAGCGAGTCTGGCTTCACATTTCAGTGCTGACCTGGACAGGTACCCGATGATCCCCCTTTCTCTCATGCCTGCGTGTTCTTTGACGTAGAAAGGAGAGCAAAAAGCTGCTAAAGACAAGGAAGACGCAGGCAGGAGCTCCCTGCCTGGTGGTTAGAGAACAGCCTGAGGACCAGCGCGTCCCACCCAGGGTTGCTGGCAGGCTTCCTGGTCCCCTCAGTGGCCTTGTCTTCCACTCCCTCGCAGTCATGAGCCGAGTGGAACTCGGGGTGCAGAAACGCCACGTAGACTCCAGGGGCTCTAAACCACAGGAGGCGACACCAGGACACCGCCTCTTGGTTTCCTTCCACCGGTGCTTGGCGAGCCACTCGGCACCGCCCCCCGGCCCGGGCAGTAAACTCACTGCTCACCGTGTTTTCCAGCTACACAGACGTTATTGACGTCGTCCAGGCCCTGCAGACCCACCCAGACCCACACGTCAAGTCCGCCTTCAGCATCGGTGCCATCACGGTGTGCGTGGAGCCCTTGAGCTGCTACATGGAGCACAGGTGGGTGCCAGGAGGCCGCGGGCTGGAGCGCAGGTGAGTGCTGGCCCCGCAGCCGCAGACCGGAACACGTTTCCTGCAGACAAGGGTATTCACTTACGTAGTAACCCTAAGGGCATCACCCAGTGCAAGAAATTTAGCATTACTGTGACGCCTACATTCTATGTTCCAGTTTTTCTTATGTCCCAATAATGTCCTTCTGAGCCTTCTCTCCTCCAACTTTAGAGCCTTTCCAGTGTCATGTTTTGCATTTAGTTATTATCTTAGTTTCTCTGTTTATTTATTTACCTTTTACAAGTGTGGAAACATACGTACAACATAAATCCTCCCATCCCAGCCCTTCCCAAGCACACCATTCAGGATGAGTAATCACATTCACAATCTTCAGTCCCCTCCCACCATCTGTTACTAGAACTTTCCCTTCACTCCAAACAGAAACCTCCACTCTTTCTGCATTAACTCCCACTGCCCCTCCCTGCACCCCTGGCAGCCTGCACTCTACTTCTGTCTCGATGAGTTTTTATATTCTCTTGTGGTTACCATGGGGCTTAAATTTAACATCCTAAGTCTGAAACAATCTTATTGTTTTGATTCTGACTTAACTTCAACAGCACACACACACCACGTTCCTGTCCCTCCATCTCCCCACCTTCATGTGGCTCTTGTCACAGATTAGACGTTTATGCACTATGAGTCCAAAACCACTGACTTATTACATTTTATGCATTTTACATCCCTTAGGAAGTAAAAACTGAAGTTATAAACCAAAATACAATAGAACTGGCATTTTTATTTACCCTTGTCATTATTTTTGAGTAATGGCAAGAGATCTTAATTTCCTCACACGGCTTGAGTCGGTTGTCCGGTGTCCTCTCCTTTCAACCTGCAGAGCCCCCTGGCAGCATTTCTCGTAGGGCCCGTCTAGAGTGGCTCACCACCAGGGTGTAGACACACGACTGGTAGCTGAGTATTGCTCGTGTGTCCTGCAGCCTCGTTGAACTCTTATTAATTCTATTAGTTTTTTTGGTCTGAGGATTTCTTAGGATTTTCTATGTACAAGAACATGCCATCCGCCAATAGAGATAATTTTACTTCTTCCTTTTTAATCTGAATGCCTTTTATTCTCCTTGCCTAATAATAAGAAAAGTTGCCTTGAGAATCAAGTTTTAAAAAATTCTTAGTTCAATTGTTATTTTTGTAAAATGGCTTCCTTGATTGGGCTCCTGTCTACCTTATGGGAAATCTAGGGTTCAGTACCCGGGGCCTCCTGGTGAAGGCAAGCTGGCCTGAGCCTCAAGCTGGTGCAGCAAGATGATGCAACCAAAAGAGACTCAGCAGACCAGGGAGTTGAGGTGCCATAAGAGCGTAATCGCCTCTCTCCCACTCCAGAAGGTCCCAGGATCGGTTCCCAGAGCTGCCTAATGAGAATGCAAGCAGACACAGAGGTACACACAGTGAGTGGACACCGCAGACAACGGGGGGCAGAGTGGAGTAAATCTTTGGGGGAAAATGGCTTCCTTGGCAAAAAGAATTTTTTTTTCATCATTGCTTCTAGATAATGTTAAAAAGCAAAGCAGATGGGAGTAGAGCATGGTAAGGCCTTTTTCCTTTACGTGAGGAAGGAGATAATACCGCCTCTGTACTTCAGGAGGTGGACTCAGTCTGGACTCGGGATCGGCCTTCACTGCCGTCGATGTCTTTCAGTGTCCACCACAGGTGCAGCCCAGACAGGCCCGCCTGGGCCTCTGCTCTTGAAGTGTCTCTGTTGCGGATATGCCATGGGAATTGTGGAGCCCATGCTTTGAGTCAGAATTGATCAGTATCACCATTTATTGATTGACTAGACCTTTATATAAAATCAGGCTCCTTACAAAATGCACAATATCATGTAAGGCTTAGGAATGTGCTATAATCACAGCTGTTTTCTGTTATCCAGGGGACAAGCTGGCCAGGAACCAGCCTATCTGTTACTTTATTGTTCCTTGTTGCAGAACTTGCCTATTATGGTTAAGGCTCCTTTGCAGGGTATTCTTCAGTAGTTTTACAGCTTAATATTGAAGACAGTAGAGAAGGAAAGAAGCAAGCCAACATTTATTTTGCGCTATTTGTCAGGCATTATTTTGATGCTTTGCCCCATTTAACCCACAAAATCACACTTTACAGTAGACTTTAGTACCATGTTTATCACGAGGAAACATGCTCAGCGAAGTTCAGTAATTTTCCAAAGGCTGCACTGGCAACACATGCCCTAGGAATTGTGATACATAGGTAGGGAGTGCCATAAGAAAAGATTAATGCAATTTTATAACCATTAAAAAGAAGCAAGCATCGAAAAGTGGTTGAAAGGGAGCATCTAAGTTCTGAGTGTTACTAGACAGAAAGCTGGAAAACGTAACGTGGGGCCGTACGGCTTAGCAGGCCTCACGTGAAATAGGAGTGGGGGTAGTGCTGCACGTGTAACTGCACAATGTGCCTTAATGCTGCAAGATGTTAATAGCAGGCAAAAACACAACCAAAGGGAAATGTGGAAGTAGTGTATAATAATATACTAATTACCTTCCATTAAGGGTTTAAAAAAAGGAAATACACTAAGTGAAAGAAAGTGAACAAAAGGTACTACATATTGTTTGATTCCATCTGTACAAAATATAAATACAAATAAAGTAGAAACAGAAAAACAGCTGTGTACAGCAGGGAAGCAGAGATCAAGTCATGATTATTGGGGGGTGGAGGTTTTTTGTTTATTATTGGAATAATGAAAATACTTCAATGATTGAATGATGAATGCACAATATGTGATTATACCAAATACCATTGATTGTACACTTTGGATGGATTTATGCTTTACTAATATGTACCTTGTCCAGGGTTCCTCTGTGAGCCACCATGGGCCTTAGGGGCACACACCCCAAAGTTTCACAGGCCCTCCACAGGGACAGGATGTCTGGTGGGCGTGCGGCCCGGCCACTGTCCTCGCACAGGCCCAAGGGTAAAACCTGCATGTCCAGTTCCTCCTATTCTCGGGAGACTGCTGTGGGCAGTGCGTCTTGCCGGGGCTCTTGTCGTTGCTCAGACACACGGGGGCTCCTCTCTGGGAATCTTGAGAAGCCACGAAGGAGCCAGACAAGAACTAGATCCATAGCCCAAAGCGGTGTTCAGCCTCTCACTTGTCCATCTGACTCAGCCCCATGTGGCATGCTTCCTGCTGTTTTCAGAGGTCAAATGAAAGGATGAAGACGTGCTGCCACCAAGGACAGGCCAGGGGATCCTTCCCCCAGGGATGTAGCAGCATTAATGCTGACCAGCTGGGGCAGCAGCCCTTCAGAAGAGAGGCTTAAGGGAGGGAGACACAGGAGCTGCATGGCACCTGGCAGCCCTTCCGCTCCCTTGCGGCGTGGAAGACCTTGGGCAGAGCGCTTGACCTGCTTAGCATCCCAGGGCCACTCCCGGGTGTGTTAAATGCCCAGGCAAGGGGGCCCCGGGCAGCACGGGGGTGGCGTGACGGGAGGTGCTTGCCTGCTGCTCGTCCACAGCAGGAGCTTGGTTACGGGCGGCTTCGCCCTCGGTGGTAGGTCTCTTCCCTGGGAAGAGCAGCCGATGTTTTGGACTTTTAAAGCGCTGTGAATACTGAGTTTTCCTGTGGCGCAGGCCACAGCACTGCACGTGGCAGCTGCTGCACTTGTGATTCCCTCGGCTTCCTCTTCCTCCTCTGCCATGTGCCTAAGGTGGGGTTGGGGGAGTTGGGATTCTAGCGGGTGCCAGGGGAAGCATGGCGACTTTGGTTCTGGAGGCCCCCAGGCAGCGTTAACTGAACGTAGTTCTTCTCACTTTGAGATTTCCTCTTTACTGTCAGAACAGTGTCTCTTTCAGAAACACCGTGCACTCTTTCTCGCTCAGCATGGAGCTGCAGGGGGCTCTGCCGTGGCTTTCATGGGCTCTAGAGGCTCCAAGCTTTATTTTTAAATTTTTTTAAGATTTATTTATTTATTTCTCTCCCCTTCCCAGTTGTCTGTTCTCTGTGTCTATTTGCTGCGTGTTCATCTTTGTCCGCTTCTGTTGTCAGCGGCACGGGAATCTGTGTTTCTTTTTGTTGCGTCATCTTCTTGTGTCAGCTCTCCGTGTGTGCGGCGCCATTCCTGGGCAGGCTGCACTTTCTTTCGCGCTGGGTGGCTCTCCTTATGGGGCGCACTCCTTGCGTGTGGGGCTCCCCTACGTGGGGACACCCCTGCGTGGCACGGCACTCCTTGCGCGCATCAGCACTGCGCATGGGCCAGCTCCACACGGGTCAAGGAGGCCCAGGGTTTGAACCGCGGACCTCCCATGTGGTAGGCAGACGCCCTAACCACTGGGCCGATTCCTCTTCCCGAGGCTTCAAGCTTTGAAAGCCTCTTGGACAACCACGGCTCAGCCTTCTTGCATACATGTGATACAGGATTTGGGGGAAATAACAGACAACTCTGGAATTAATGGTTTTTAAAATACTTCTCTTTTCCTCCTAGATTCCTCTTTCCCAAATGCCTTGAACAGTGTTCACAAGGTAAGCAGTGCACCTACTTCCTGCTGCATGCCTTTCAGATTCTATTTCTTTGCAACGGACGTTCCAAGCTCCTACCTACCGTTCTGAAATCTAAAACAAACAAAAAATTTGTCCAGGGAAAACAGTGACGTCTTTTGCTTTTATCATATCGGGTGGACAGCTTGTTTCGGTGGCCATAGACACCCCTCGTGAGCTGGGCTTGCCGCTGCCCTGGCCTCGCGGCTCAGCCGCTCCTCGCGAGCGCGCCAGCCTCTGGGTGAGCGCGGTGTCCGTGCACGTCTCCTCTCCCAGGAGCACAGGGTAGGGCCCAGTAGCCCTGTCTCCCGTGGCAGCCCACACACACTGGACTCTTCCACGCCTCTGGTTTTGTTTAGAAAAGCTGCCCGCAGCAGGGTCCACTCACGGGCTGTCCCGCCCCCAGGCAGCCTGGAAGCAGCACGTTAGTCCTGTCCTGGTGTGGGGTCCAGAAAAAACTCTGAATCCTTGCGGCGGTAATGAAACGCTCACCGTCGTCAGGGCCCTTGCCAGGGTCTGGCTTCCTGAGCGCAGAGCGGAAGGACATGGCACGCTGTCCCCGACTGCTCTGCAGGGGGTGGAGGCAGAGCCCCCCAGGGCTGCTGTCCCAGGAGCAGCTGAGCTGGGGTCGCCCGGGCAGAAGGCGGGCCTGGGGGAGGGCATGTGCATGGGCTGCAGACCTCCAAGCGTGCACCCCAGAAGCTGGGGCCACCCTGGGGTCTGCCCAGGCAGATGGAGATGTGGTGGGTGTCAAGGGGCAGGAGAGGCCAGCTGTCCAGCTTGGCGCTGGCCAGGACTACCTGCCCTAGAGACAGAGCAGAAGGGGAGAGGATGGACACGCTCCATCCTTAGCAGGCCCGGGGCTGGGCTCGGGCCGGGGGTCTCCCAGGGGACTCTGTTGCTCAGGGTGGGGGTGCTTCAGACGCCCTGGAGGCCACCTGTTTCCTGAACTCCACGGGGCCTGTGGAGCGGCCGGACGCGGGTCGCTGGGCCCAGGGCTCGCTGTGGACGGGCCCGGTACGTGGGGAGGGGGAACGAGCGACAGGGCTGCTTTGCCTCTAGATTTGTGGCCTGCTTGGAAGCAGGACCTGCTCCAGCAGACAAGCACTTCCCCTCCCGGGTGAGTCAGTCAGACTCTGCTTTTAGCAAAGGGTTAAGAGAAGAGACTGTCGCAGCCCCAGATGACATGTGTCAAGAGGAGCTGAGCTCCGCAGGCGCAGGCCGAAGACGGTTTACTGCCTGCCCTGCTTGTAGAGGTGTCTGTAGAGGGAAGTGAGCTTTCACCCCGCTGGGCGGTCAGGCGGACTTCAGGGTGTCTCGCCTGGGAAGGGGCCGTCCTGGGCTGCCTGCTTCCTCCCAGCCCCAGGGCATCCCCTCCTTGGTCGAGAGCAGAAGCTGCTGCTGGCCCAAACGAGATGGCCTCTTGGCCTGCCCTCCATCACTGTGCTTGCCGCAGATGGCATTTCCTCTTGGCAGGTGGCAGTCTGCTTGGCTAACCCCTGTGCCTGTCCTCACAATCCTGGTCCACCTGGTACCCCGTGCTGCAGACAGAACCTGGGGCGGGGGTCTATCGGAGACCCCAGCCCATCCTTGTGGCAGGCCCAGGCACACCGTGCGGGGCGGCACACTCGTGTGTGTCTGACTCCATTCCTTCTGCCCAGAAGTTAGAGTCCCCAGGCCCCCGAGCTCTTCACAGGCCTTTCCTGCTCCTGCCTGCAAGATCCGCCCCTGCCTGTCATCCTCCGCCCAGGACCTCGCAGGTCTCGCGCAGCCTGGCGTGTGCCGAGCCTCGAGGACCCGCCCTGCCGCCCCACGGGGCCTGGCCGCAGTGCGCTCCTCTGGAGCGACTGTCCACGCGGGAAGGGAGCTCGGCACCACTGGCTTCCCGGCACTCGGCTTGAGGGTCCAGACCGTGCTGACACTCGCAACGGAAGGAGCTTGTGAGGAACCTTCCAGAGAGGACGGACCAGAGGCTGGAGGAGCCTCCATCCGAACTCCCTCAGGGGAGACTGGAGGAGACGTGGTTCTTATTTTCCCTGTGCTCGTGTGCCTGGACTGAGGAGAACACCCCAAAAGTGGCGTCAGCGGTCCCCAGGGAGGAGAACTGGAGGTCAGAGTGCCAGAGGAGGGGCCGAGACTTTTCACTGAACACCCTTTTGTACTACAAGAATTTCATACTGTAAATAGGTATTTATAAATTCAAAAATTGTTTTAAAACACATTAAAATACAAATGTAAGTCTTAGAAGTCTTTCTAAATGGCTGATGAGTGGGTTTGTGCAGGCTTGTAAAAGGGAAAACGTTGGCGTGGGGTGCTGCAGCTTGGGCAGCTGCTCGAAGGTCAGGTTGCGCGTGTCCGACACGCACTAGATTCGTTTGCTCACTTGTCGTCCGCCCGGCAGCCCATGCAGGGCTGGCTCCACCCGGTCCCGGGGGCTCGGGCTGCTTGGAGGGGCTGCTCAAGGTGGGGCAGGAGTCGGCCCAGCAAAGGAGGCAAGATGGTTCCAGGCAGAAGGCACGGCAGGTCTGAAGCCCGGGGTGGGCAGAGCATGCCCGGGCCTCCGGGAAGTCGAGGCTGAGCGGCTGGGAGCCGTCGATGTCGTGGAAGGAGGGAGGCGGCGTGGTCAAAGTTAGGTTGAAGGGTCACTGGGCGCCAGGGGGAGGAATGGCCGGCAGGAGAGGGGGCCAGGAAGCAGAGAGAGCAGGGTCTGAAGGGGCGAGCGTGGCAGGGGCCAGGCGTGGAGGGTGGTGAGGACGGAGCAACCCTCGGGAGCCTCCACGCCCCGGGTGGCACACTTAGACGGGCCTTTCGCCAAGGGACCCTAAGAGGAGGAGAAGCCGTCCTCACCGCCTGGAGGCCAGGAGGAGACCCCTGAGGAAACGCACCTGGAGTCCTGGGCGGCCCCTCAAGCGCGGCACGGAGGTGCGTGGCCGCAGCCGCCGCAGGTAGCCCTATCGGCTGCAGAGCCCTGACCAGAGAGGAGCAGGAGCTGAGGCTCAGACCAGGAACAAGCAGAGGGACCCCAAGCACCTAGGAAGCAGCCCTGGATGGGCCGGCCCAGTGCCTGGCCATTGTGTCCCAGTGCCCTGGGAGCCCTTTCCCGCTGGAACGTGGAGCCCTCATCCCCACCCCTGGTCTCAGATGGAATGTGTCTAGGTGGATTTATGAGGTCAGATTCTGTCATTTTGAAAAGCTTTTTCATAAGTGTGAGTGGTGAGAGGAAGGAGCCCTCACTAAGTGGCCTCCAACCCGAGACCTGAAAGCGGCCTTCCGGCTCGTGCTGGCCACTTGCCTACGCCCCGTGCTCAGCAGCCCTCTGCGAGCGTCCTGCGAGGGTCTCTTGACTTGGCCTCCTGCTGGCCAGCGTGGGCCCGTTTTGCATGCCACAGCCACCACACCTGAGGAGCGGCCACATGCCAGTTCACACTCAGACTGCCCTGCTGCTGGCACGGTGGTGGCGGCAGCACTGACGAGCTCTCCCATGTGTAGACCTGTGCCAAGCTCGGTCCTGAAAGGCGGGGAGGGGCTGCTGCTCCCCATGACGGACGAGGACATCTGGGCTTAGAGAGAAGGCCGGGCAGTTTGCCAGTGTCACCCATTAGCAACTAGCGGAGCCAAAATTCAAACCCAGGTTTGCCGGTTCTAAACTCATACTCTGAGTCTCTGCACTCTCTTCACATGTACAGAGACGCTAAGTAAGAATGTACGTCCTGTATTGTAAGTACCAGACACCTGTTACCCAGCAGAGGAGCCCTGAGTAGGTCAAAGAAGGGAGACAACAGGGTGGCCCAAGGAGGTGATTAGAATGATGAGCTATTATGGGAAGAGGTAAATTGACCAAATTAAAAGTAAAGCGTGTAAGTGAAAAAAGAAGGCATGAAGCATTGTGTATGGTATGCTACTATTTGTGGGAAAACAATTACACACACATGCATTTTTACTTTGTATATTGTATTAGTCAGCCAAAGGGGTGCTGATGCAAAATACCAGAAATTGGTTGGTTTTTATACAGGGCATTTATTTGGGGTAGGAGCTTGCAGATACCAGGCCATAAAGCATAAGTTACTTCCCTCACCAAAGTCTATTGCCACATGTTGGAGCAAGATGGCTGCCGGTGTCCATGAGGGTTCAGGCTTCCTGGGTTCCTCTGGGCTCAGCCCCTCTGTTTGGTCCACAAGGTCAGCTGTAAACTATGAGGCTCTCTAGGCTTTGCCTCTCTCCACAAGGTCAGCTGTAGACTATCAGGCGAACGGCTCTGTCTCTCTCCCCAGGGCTCCAGCTTAAGGCTTCAGCATCAAAGTCCAACATTAAAAACCCTCCACTCTGTCCTTCACCATGCCTTTTAGCTGTGAGTCCCCACCCACCACGGGGTGGGGACTTAATGCCCTAATGACATGACCCAATCAAAGTCCCAATCATAACTCAGTCCCGCCCAGGTACAGACCAGATGGCAAACATAATCAAGTATCTATTTTTGGAATTCATAACCATATCAAACTGCTACATATATACTCAGGAGATCTCTGGAAGTCCTCTGATAACTGGTTGCCTCCAGGGAAGGAAAGTAGGTGGCTGGGGAGGGAGGGAATGCATTTTCTGTATGAGCCCTTCTAAACGTTGTCAGTTTTGTACTCAAAAACTAAATATAGTCAATTTTTTAAAAATCTAAATGCTTGACTAAAGTAAATGGTATTAGTACAGAGAATTGTCTGTACCGACTAGTTGATACTCACTTATAAGCTTTCTTAGAAAAGCTGCCGTCTCCATAACGTGGCGGGCGGTACTTGCTTAGGAGCTCATCATTTATAACACTAGTCTGTGCTCATGAAAGGATTGGTGATGGCATTAAATCATTTTAAACCTTGAACCAATAATACCTGTGAGGAGTGTACTTACAAAGTAGAAAAATGTTGAAAATGCTGAAAACCTGGAAATAAAATTAATAAAACGTTTGGAGGTAGCAGGGCAGAGAAACGATTTCCTTATCTTTCCAAAGTGGGAGCTCAAATAAAGTTTAAAGATGTTAAACAAGTTACCAAAGTTTAATTATCCTATTTAAAGATTATGAAATAATTATTAGAAGAACTAAAATTATTGTGACCCCAGCGTCGGCTGGTGGAGAAGTGGGGGAGTTAGAGGATGTGGGCTTCCCAGCTTCCCCAAGGTGGTGCCTGAGATGCACCGGCTTTGCTGTGTTAGTGACAGGATGTAAGGGCAGCTGTGCAGGAACTGAAAACAGACCAGAGGGCATGGGCCATTTTAAACTAAAGGTTAAAAAAATGCAATAAAAATAGTCCAGGGAATTGGATGTGCCTCAAATGATGGGGCTTCAGCCTACCATGTGGGAGGACCTGGGTTCGATCCCTGGCACCTCCTGGTGAAAAAGAAGAAGAAAAAGTGTGCCTGTGCAGTGAACCAGTGCCTGCACAAGTTTCCACGTGGTGAGCCAGTGCCTGCACAAGTGAATCACTCAGCAAGATGATGTCGCATCAAAGAGAGACAAGGGGAGAGTCAGGGTGAAGCCCAGCAGAGACCAGGAGCTGAGGTGGCACAGTTGACAGGGAACCTCTCCCCGTCAGAGGTCTCCAGGATCAAATCCTGATAAACCCTAGAGGGGAGAAAAATGAGAAAAGAAGACAAAACAGCAAAAACAGCCGGGCGGGAGGAAGGGAAGGGGGGAAATAAAGAAATCTTTAAAAAAACAAAAACAGTCCAACGTAAACCGAGTGATAGAACCTGGGTGTAACTGTCAAGGGATAAATGCACCTGTTACAAGAAGAATCTCCAACTGAACCAAGCAAAGCCTGATTATATAGGACGCTCTGCACAAGAGAAGACCCAAAGCTAAGTGAGGATGATAAAAAGATGCGCAAAGACGTAACAGACAAATGCTGGCAGAAAGAAGGACAAGGTACTGATAGAGTCAGGGTCGAACTCAAGGCAAAAATGTAAAAATCAGTGGTGGGGAGATGCATGGGTGCCCTGTATGGTGAGGTGCATGTTTGTTCTGTAAGTGCACAGCTTTTATTATCCACGTATCCTATTCTGTTAGCCAAGGGGCACTGATGCAAAGTACCAGAAATCTGTTGGCTTTTATAGTCTTTATTTGGGGTAGAAGCTTACAGTTAGGCCCTAAAGAGAACAACTCGAGGTACCACGAGAGGTACTTTCTCACCCAAAGTTTGTTGCCCTGTGTTGAAGCAAGATGGCTGGCGACACCTGCCTGGTCTCTCCTTCCGTCTTCCCCTTAAGGCTCCGTGGGCCCAGCTGCGTCCAGTCTCCGCTGTGGGCTGGCACCGGGCTCAGCCGCTCTGCTCTCTTCAGCTGCAAACCATCAGGCCAACGGCTCAGCTCTCTTCCCGGCCGCAGGATCCTCTTCTCTTTCCGTGTCTGTGGAACTCCCTCCCTCTTTTCTCACATGTCTGCTTCTGTCTCCTTGGTTGCGTGTCCATTTATCCAGCCCAAAAAGGGGGCAAGGACTCAGCCCTGCACGCCCCACTGACACGGTGGAATCCAAGCCCTAATTGCAACATAATCAAGTAAATGTAAAACCTTTGAATTTAATACAATCAAAGGGTATCGTGCCCAGAGGAACAGACTAGTTTACAAATATAGTCAATCTCTTTTTCTGGAATTCATAAATAATATCAAACTTCCACAGTGATATACTTCAATAAAATTTTATTTTAAAAATTAACTTTAAAAGGATAATTTTTAATGATAAAGGATACTGTCTCCAACCTGTTGTGATTATCTGTGTACCAAATAAGTCAAAGCAAAACATATACCCTTAAATTACTATGTAATTACAATAAGAGATAATTTTAAAATGATGAATTAAGCATTCAAGATATTAGAAAAGGAATGAGACTTTCAGGAAACAAGGTTGAACCTGTAGAGCAGCCTTTCTGATCAAGCCTCTAGAGCTCGCTATCGTGTTAGACGACGCAGTCAGCAAAATACAGGCCAAGAAATATACAGGATGTAGTTTTTCAACAAAGAAATTACAAAGAAAGAACATAGTTTGAAGGAGAATTATGAGATGCTTTGATGAAATGCAGTATATGGACTGTGATTTCTTGCTCAAAAATTTAACTCTATGCTAACGTTTATGAGACAGAGATTGGGTGTTTATATTAAGAGTCATTCATTTTCTGAGAGAGTCCTTATCTTGACATACATACAGAAATATTTTTGGGTGAAATAATAGGACGTCTGGGATTGGCTTCAAAGCCACCCAGTGGGGAAGATGGCCAGGGCGGAGTGTGTGACATAGATGAAGGACAGTGGGCCCGGGGGTGATGGCTCTCAAGCTGGGTGGTGGACACGCTCCAGGCCATTATACATCTGTGCATGTTTGAAAGCTTCCGTAATATTAAGCAGGGAATAAAAACTTGAATAAGCAAAATGCAGGTGGTCTTACAGCAGAAGTGGAATATATGCTATGATTATAACTGTAAAAATGGGAAGAAATTTGGAAAGGGTGTCATAACTACATTTCTCGTAGTTTTATAAATATTCTGCCTTTTACGTGACGGTCGGGTGCCGGTGCCGTCGCCCCTCCTTCACAGGCCGCCCTTCCTCCCGTGGTCTCTGTGTCATCGTGTCCGCACGCGTAGCTCTTCGGCCGTGCGCTCCTTGAGATGCAGCGGGTGGGGCTGGAAATGCCTGCGCTCTGCACTGACCAAGCCCGGAGGTCTCTGTTCCTGATGGGGTGGGCCTGGGGCTGTGGGAAGGGCCCTTGACCAAGAGTCCCTGGTGACAGCCGGGGAGCAGAGCTAGAAGGTGGCACTTAGGACGCGCGAGCGCAGCTGCAGGGCTGAGGTCACCCCGCCAAAGACAGGGAGGGAGGGAGCAGCACTTCGGGGCCAGGGCGCACGGCGGGCGCAGGGTGTGGGCGGGGGCAGGCGGGCCCTGACCGCCGCCCTCCTCGGCCTCTCCCCAGGCCTGGTGAGTAACGTGGTGTTCACGGGTCAGACGGCAGCGCCAGGGCGGCCGCTCCTGGCCCAGCTGCAGAGCCTCATCCGGGCCGCCAACCCTGCCGCCGCCTTCATCCTCGCAGAAGGTGGGGTCGTCACCAGGTAAGCCCCCCGGCCGCCCTGTCTGAGACCACAGGTGCACAGACGCGCCTCCAGGCGTTCTGAAGATAAGAGAACACCAAAGGACGCCCCGGCGGCTCCTGTGCTCTCTCTGCTCGAGTCGTGCTCCTCACCGCTGAAGGATGAGGGTCGGGAACCAGTCAGTGCGCCTCGTGTTCAGAAAAGAGGGGGTGACCTCTCCCACTGGAACGTGTCGGTTGTTCATGGACTGGCGTCCAGGTCACAGACTCGTGGGCAAGCCGCGATTTAGCGTGTACACGCAATGAAGAGACAGCTCCTAGAAGAGGGCAATTTTGTTTGCTTAGGAAATGTGCGTGTGAGATTCTCTGTGTATGCCTTTTTTTTTCTAACATTTTTTATTTATTTCTCCCCCTCCCCTGTCTGCTCTCTGTGTCCATTCGCTGTGTGTTCTTCTGTGTCCACTTGTATTCTTGTCAGCGGCACCAGGAACCTGTGTCTCTTTTTTGTTGTTGTGTCATCTTGCTGCGTCAACTCTCTCTGTGCGCAGCACCACTCCTGGGCAGGCTGCACTTTTTTTGCATGGGACGGCTCTCCTTTTGGGGTGTACTCCTTGCACGTGGGGCTCCCCTATGCTGGGGGCACCCCTGTGTGGCAGGCCACTCCTTGCGCACATCAGCACTGCATGTGGGCCAGCTCCACACGGATCAGGAGGCCCTGGGTTTGAACCCTGGACCTCCCATGTGGAAGGCGGACACCCTGTCAGTTGAGCCAAATCCACTTCCCCGTGTATGCCATTTTTTTTATAATTTTGGCTTTTGAACCATGGAAATACTCTACCTCTTCAAAAATTAAATCAACAAGGAGGGGAAAAAAACTAAAATACAAACAAAAAAATTAACTTACATGTTTGTATCTCAAAGCATTAGTTTGGCCACGTGCAGAAATAAGTAATTCAGGTAACTTTTGAACGTGATCCTCCTTGGAACCCTAATTCCAAACATTATCACTCTTTGGAGAGGAGCAATTAGAAATACGAAATGAGGGAAGGTGAGGAAAAGCCCAGCAAGTGCTGGATTTGAATTGGGTTGAATTGTGGGAGGTCAGTAAAAGTTCGCTATTTAGAAAAAGAATTGTACGTATTTCGTGGCATTTCCCATGAAAACGGCCCTGAAGCAGTAACGCCACAGCAGCAGTAAACGCCCTGGCTGCCAGGTCTGCTTCTGAGCACAGCCCCACCCAGAGGGAGCAGGGCTCCCCGAGGACGCGGCGGGTGTCAGGAAGGAACGAGAAGAGCCCGGTGCCCATATATCCAGCAGAGCCGGGAAGTGCGAGGCCCGTGGAGCGGGTCAGAGGCCGGGCTCGGGTGAGGAGCCCCCGCCGAGAGCGAGCAGGGGGGCCACACGCGGGACAAAATCCACAGCGGGAACCTAGGCAGAGTCTGTCGGTTTATTAATGTGCCAGATGCACCATCGAAATAGACGTTAATCATCAGAGATGGCAGGGTGTATGGAAACTGTACTGCCTTCCCAAATGCTGTAAATCTAAATTTGTTCTAAAATTAAAAGTTTATTTAAATTTATAAAAATTTTAATGAGGAGGGGTGGGACAGTAAAGCTCTTCTTTACGAAAGACTGCCAACTAATAAGGGTTGATGGGGTTTAGAAAAGTTTGTGAGTTGCAGTTAATAGCTGCTCTAGGCATGGGTCATCAGTGGATGCTAACAGTCGTTCTTTAAAATGTAGAAAAGGATTTTTCCTCTCCTCAAAGTATCACTCCTCAGACTGCTTCCTAATTCCTAAGAATTCCCAAGGTGGGGAGAATCGGCAGCGGAGAGGTCTGGTGGGCACTGTGGACAAAATGACTGAACTCAGCAAGTCCAGTAATAGGACAAACTGACGTCACTTGCCTCCTTGATGTGACACAGTAGGAAGGACACAATGTCACCAATGGCTTAATCTTGCCAAAGACATTTAGAATCTAATGGGGAAACTTATCAGATAGATCCAGGTCATAAAACTCAAGACAGCTGGCGGGTACTCTTCAAAAATGTCAATGCCGTGAAAGACCAAAAGGAGAAAGGTGGAGGAACTCTTCCAGGTTACTCCAGATTAAAGGAGAATAATGAACATTGCTAATTCAGTGAGTGACCCCGGATAGGATCCTGGATTCCACACCCCCTGCCCTCCCTGACAAGGGAGATTTAAAAGTGGATCCTGTGGGAGCAAATGTGCTGAGCACCTGTTCCCCTCTGGGGAGGTCCCAGGTTTAGTGCCCGGCGCCTCCTGAAAACAAAACGAACTCGGGAGCCGCCGTGGCTCAGTGGGTGAGCGCCGACTTCCCACACGTGAGGAACCCCCGGCCCTGGTACCGCAGAACAAAACAGTGGCCCTTGTATGTGTCGTCTGTGCAGTGCAGGGTGTGGCCGGCAGGGGTTGGGGCTGTGTGCAGGTGAAGACGGCTAGTCCTGATCAACCCTGCGTCTTATCTGTGCGTTTTCGAAGGAATGAAGACATCGAGCTGATTCTCTCCGAAGACAGTTTCTCCAGTCCTCAGATGCTACGCTCACGATATTTAATGTACCCTGGCTGGCAAGTATCATCATTGAAAAGCAGCTAAGTCTCCTTTGTAAACCCAATGATTTACGTATTTACAAAAAAGAGAGGCCAGAAATGCCAGGTGCTCGAGGAGGACGGCACGGCCACGTGCCCACAGGGCCAGGGGCCAGGCTCGCGTCCGGGGCTGCCGGCATCGTTGCGGTTCCAGGGCCAGCGTCCTCACTTTCCAGGTGGCGGGCGCGCAGCCACACAGGGAGGACCTTGCCAAGAGAGCCGCCCTGAGCGTGCGGCCCTGCTGCCCTCACCACGTGAGCGCCCACTCATGCCAGGCTCGTCCGCGATGCAGCCACCAGCCACTGTAGCTAAATAAACGTGGCCAAAGTTAACAGCGCTCCATTTGGGAAGCTTGTTAAGAAATTAAGAAAAGTCACCCAGGCCACACAGATGTGAACAGACA